>NC_136874.1:14162849-14560349 GCF_951799975.1 Gobius niger
TGGGCACCCCTGGTCTATTGTTTTCTATTTCTTTGTGCTTTGAAATGTGTGCGCTTGATCAAAAATAGCTGACACCTAACGAAAATTGTTTGTAAATCCCCCAAGGAAAACAACTTTCAGTCATATTTACAAACGTCACTTCCAGAGTCCCCCAGGGGTCTGCACTAGGGCCGGACTTGTTCATGTACATTCATTATTCAAGTAAGAAGAATTTCCACACACAAAAAAAGGTCACACCATCTATCATTTGGTTGGATGCCTTTAGCTTTGATTACAGCACACACTTATTGTTTCAGTGAGTTTCTACAATGTCAAAATATGTGGCTGAATCATTCTACCTGAACAATTTTATTTTTGTTCTTCCACAACTTTTACTTTTGCTATTTGCCAAGACCTCCTTTTAAGTCTCTTGTAGCTTTAATCATTATGTCCAAACATGCTGTAATATCATATTGCTATAGTAGGGTTACATAAGGTTAGCCCTTCCTGCAAAGTCACTCTCGTTATTTTTTGCAACACCCCCAAAACGATAACTCCAAAACATGGATTTAGAGGAGGAACTTACCCGGTGTGACGGCCTGCCAAGTGGAGGACTTTAATTCCCCGGCGTGCGCTGAGGCTTAATCAGTTGTAGCGCGCTCTGCAGACCGGAGTGAGTGTGTTCGGGCGGGCGCAGCGGGGGACGGCCCTGACAGTGATTAGCCTGTCTTTAGCGCTCGCATCCCCCAGCAGAGATGACAATGTTCCGCCTCTGTGCCTAAATAAGTGTTGATAGAGTTTCTGGAACAACCTTGAATTACATGATCTCTAAGAAATCTTGAGCTTTGACCTGTCTGGTGTAGTGGTTGAGGTAAAAGTCCATGGAAGTTTGGGTCAGTTATTGCAATTCGGTGCACGGAGGGATTCCCCAGGGGTAAGCTCTTGGACTCCTTGTTTGTACTGAATACCGGTCTGGTATGAAAGTGAATAAATCATGCAGATGGTAGAGCGGGTCGTCTTGAGACTGGAGGCTCTCGCGGCTGCACACTGTTGTCGTGTCCTTGGGCAAGACACTACATCCACCTTGCCTCCAGTGTCTGACGCTTGTGTATGAATGAGAGTCCCCTAGAGGTTATGCCAACACGTTCAAGAGGTGTTTGTCCAGATAATCTTACAAAATTATGTCCAAACCAGTAGGGCTGGGACGATACACTTTTTTCACGATCCGATACGTATCACAATACTCCGGCGCCAATCCGGTACGTATTGCGAAACAATAAGTATGATGATATGTAAAAGGTTTACCTTAAAAAAAAAACAGTCATGTGTCCATAGTAAATAAACCAAATGGTATTGGACATTTATTGAAGTGTTAAAGGATCTGTGTCATGCTATTTTAGCCACTCCAAAGTAAAGTATAGGCATTTATATGATATATTGCACCACTACCACTATGGAGCACTATTTTTTGTGATACATATAAGCATTTTCTGGAGGTATTCTTCCAAACTGGAAGACAAAACGCTTGGATTCAGTTAACTCCGCCCCCTCTCTTCGCTCATACAACTTTACCGTAGTAGAAATAGCTCCGTAAATGGCTAACACACACATGCTAATACACGTTTTGATTGACTCACCTCTCTGTCCTGGCCGCTCCATCGTCAGGTGTTAACATTCTCGCGTTTGTTATAAAAGTTAATCCACTTTGGTTCTGGCGAAGGTTCACCAAACATCCATCAAGAGACCGTCACAGAAAAACACTATTTTGGTGAGAGTCGGCAAATCCCAGAGAGAAATAACATATTCTCTTCTTTAGGAAGGTTGAATAAAGTCTGTCCTCTCGCAGCCAAACGCACATTTTTGCCACATTATCGTTAGGTAAGAAACAAGAACAGGCGTCCTGAGTAGGTTAGAAAGAGCTCCTTCATTGGAGGATTGCTTAGAACTGCGTGAATGAAGCCAATGGGTGTGTTTTTGATGAGGTAATAGCATTACTACTTGGTTAAAAGCTCCAAAAAGTCGATTTTGCATGATATAGGACCTTTAAGATTGAAAAGTGTATTAAGACAAAACATAACAAAGTGCTGTGTAACTGCTACTAGAAAACAAAGGAGTGAATGATACAGAAACAATGCCTCCAAACACAAGTATTGAAAGTGCCAAGTATTGGTAAAATATCAGTGTTGCCGCAAAAAACACTGGACCACCAATAAAATCAAGTTGTTTAGTTTTATAGCCCAATATCACGCCAGGAGTTGCCTCACAGAGAAACTGTGATAGGATACGATGTTTTGTTCCAGCCCTACAAACTATATTCCGGGGGTAAATACTGCCCTTATTCTTTATTTGCTTGCAAAATTGGTCCATTTTATATATTTACCATCATAACCGCAAGACAGCAAATATTTTGGTTTGAGAAAGCCCAACATCACGGCAGTTTCCTCACAGGGCTGCTCCAAACATCGAAACAGTGAAACATAAAATACAAATGTAATGTTCTCTTAGACCCTCCTTTGCAGCAAAGAAAAACTGAAAACCCAATAAGAGAAAAGAGAAACCTCAGGGAGAACCACGTGAATCCACTCCCAGGGATGTACAGGATATAGATAAGTACGCTGCCCTTTGCTTTGTCCACATATGGATAATAACACACAGAAGTAGTAAAGAAAAGAATAAATAAATACTAATTAATTATGTGGCTAATTGTTGACATTGTTCGAGGAATTACATTACGGTTTATGTAAGCCTCCCAAACCTGAGACTCACCTATAATATTCAGAAGCGAAATTACAGCGTTGCCTTGAACGACTCTGCTCTTACATTTTTCTCTGTAAGCGCAAAGGAAAACAATTTGGATGAGTCGCCTATTTTGTATTTCATGCATTTTAATGGTTCAAGTTCACATTTTTAGCTTTAACTCAACCATGAGCGGCAGATTCAGTTTAATTCAGCCACATATTGTCGATGTTCAGTCCTGTCAGGCTTTTATTTTGAAATCACAGCTCATTATTATTCATTTATTTACAAAAACATTTCTCAATAGTGTTTTTCTGTTGACATTATATGCAGTCTGCGAATTTCAGCCCAAGACCCAAATGAGTTTGACACCCCTGTAATATAGGCTTAAGCAGTCTGTCATAAAAATCAAATAAACCTCATTTCTATTGAAAAAACAATTTAGAAAAATCGTATTTTCTTCCTTCTGCAAAGAAATGTAGAGCCATGTGTTAGCAGCGCCGCGCCTCTCCAAAGAGCAGGTGCAGTCAAGTGAATAATCACTGAAATCATCAGTATGTGGAAATGAAAATAACTAGAATAGTGACAAATTGCTCACTTAACTGCTAAGTATTTGGGAGTTTTCATCAAATTTTCTCAACAGAATAATGCGAAAAGTCATTTAGAATACTTGATTTTTTATTTTTTTTATCCGAATCATTTGGAAGTGCAGCTACGTCTCGTGCTAGCATCACAAACGAGGCCCTCGGCTAGTAGCATTGAAGCTAACTCTCAGCTGTTTTGCCTACTTCTCTTTTTTAATTAGGAATCCAGGTTTATTTATAGACCACGGTTTACACTTTGAGGCAAGAAGCACAAATTAATTGCAAGAGCGCAGCAAAGCCGGAACTTCATTAGACGCTTGAAAAGAAAAAAAGAAAAAAAAAAAGGCGCTCAGTGATGGGGAAAAGTTTGTAGTAAACTTCAATTTAGAATTCCGCTTTAATCATGGAGCATTACGCAACTCAAAACCGTAAGTGGAGTACATTAAAGATATCTATTTCTATTATTGGTTAATGCTAGCAGATGGAACAACGTACAGTGGCCACCCCTGTAGTTTAGCATGTGGTTAGCATAGCCTGTAGCCCATATGCTTCTGGTTTAGTTCAGTTCTGAGGTGGTTCTGTGCTAGTTTGGTTTTGTTGTACTTCTTATTTAGCTCTAGCCACTTGTCCAGCTGGACGTGAACGCCGCCTTATCTCGTCTGACCCACTCGAAAAGTGGGAAATAATGTTGATACCAGAGTGGACTGGACAGAGAGCAAAATAACCTGCCGTCCACCACCTGGAAATTGTGTTTTACTCACAGATCATATCATATCATTTTCTCTTTGTTTCGGAAACTACAAGGTCTTAGCTTTCAAATGAGGTCTACGGGCACTGGGCTATAGGCTGTAAACAAAAACGTGAAAACGCAGCGTAAAAGCAACAAAACACGACATAAATTCAACAAAAACGTGACGGAAAATCAACAAAAACAGCAACCAAATAAACACGGACACAAAAGCAATGAGACATACATCCAAAAAGCAACAAAAAAGCTTCAATGATTTTTGTAGGTCTTAGCTTTCAGATCATAGCACTAGCCCAGGAATAGGCAACGTCTGGCCCGGGGGCCAAATCCGGCCCTCCAGCATAGAAGCTCTGGCCCTCAAGACGATCTTGAGAAATAACGTTACTCAAATCAGAGATCGAAGAGATTCTCCAGTATGGCTTTACCCAAATCTGAAAACGAATCGAAAAATCGAAAAAGTGTTAATATAATAATAATAATAATAATGCATTGGTTTTATATAGCGCTTTTCTGGACACTCAAAGACGCTTTACATTGCACTATTCGTTCACTCCATACTCGGTGGTGGTAAGCTACTATTGTAGCCACAGCTGCCCTGGGGTAGACTGACAGAAGCGAGGCAACCAGTCTGCGCCATCGGCCCCTCCGACCACCACCAACCACTCACTCACTCACTACATTCGCTAGGCTTCCAGGTGTTACCAAACGGTCTCCCATCCAAATACCGACCAGGCCCTTCCCTGCTGAGCTTCCCAGGTCTGACGGGATTGGGCAGAGCAAAGGCGGTATGGCCACAATATAGCAACAAAAATGAGAATGAAAACTCAATAAAAATGTGAAGAAAATGTGGTGAAACAAAAAAAAAAAGAAAGAAAATGAAATGAAAACACGATAAAAATGTGGAATAACGCAGCGGCAATGCGACAAAAAAGTTATGATCAGTTCTTAGCTTTCAAATACTAAACTCCAGTCCAGAAGCTTTATTTGTGTGAAACATACAGTCAATTCAGTAACATTTCTGAGCAGAACAACCACTTAAGTCATACATGACTGGCAAATGTTTAAAGTGATGCTTTACTTCAGGCGACAGTTGGGGGGTTTGGCCCTTAGTCTTTTGAAGAAAATCGTCCCTCCACGAAGGAAACTTGCCCACCCCTGCACTAGCCAGTCCAGTCAAGAAGCTTTCAGACTTGGGTAAAGCCGAACTGCAGAAAATGCGCTCGGGGGGTTAAGAAGTTATACTTTTTTTCATGACTTTTAGCTGATTGTGAAAAAGCCATATGTTATTTATTTAGCGTACGCCATTTTAATATCATAGTGTTGCATTAAATGGGGGTGTTTTGCTAAATCGCTTCTTCTTTTGTAAAATCTTTTTTAAACATGTTACAGTTGTTCCCTCTTCAAAAACAGATCTGCAGTTGTGTTTCAAGCCACTAGCACATCTTTGAGTGATCTTTGGATCTTCTCCAGTGGCAATTGTTAACAGCTGCGTATCCAGGAAAATGCCTCCCTCACCTCCCCATCCCTCCCTAAGCTTCATACTTTCATTGTGGAGTAAAAACAGCCGACATAGCTTCACTACAGGATAGTGAGTCCGCCTGGTCTATTGTTTTCATAATTAGGAAGCTAAGTTTAACAAGAGGAGGGGGCTGGAGGCTTATGGTGGAGATCGCTTGGAAACTGGAAAGGGTCATCACTACCAGTGGGTCCTTGTCCTGTTCTGCTTTTGCCCACTTCACTTAAATAAAGTTTGGTGTTGCCTTGTTATGTTTGGAAAGTTCTCACATCACTGTTTTTGTTGTGACTGCACACATAATTGATTGAGAAGGCTTTTAGTTCTTTTGCCCAGTGTCTAAATTCACAACGTTGTGGGTCCCACGGTGCGAAAGCTAATGCCGCTAATGGACACAGCGGCCGTCGAGCACACTGTTGATAGTAATGGATTCTATGTATTTGCCATAATTACTGGAGTCTCATTACCCCTTTGTGGTTCGGTGAAGTGGCGGGAGAGTGAATGTACATTATATGAAAAGCCTTATCTGGAATGCCCTGTGAACTTTGATGACGCTAATGGGCCGTGCGCTTTATGATCAAACGTAATCTGACTTCATATCACCATTGTGTCGTGTCTGCAGAGTTAATTTAGCCAACTAATATATTCCATTAGAGTTACTGTCAAAAACCGAGTCAAAATGAGTTAAGAAAAAAGACTCCTAAAGGGCTGGACTGTCTCGTCAAAACTGCTAAGATTTCTGTGATTCCGAGCTCGTTCTGTTATAGATAGATGTCAAACCCACCATTGACCTACAGCTTTTGGAACAAGAATGTGTTAAATGTAGTGACTCATAACTCTACTGTTAATATTGTCTTAAATATGAATAAAGCTAATGCTAATGCTAATGCTAGGCACCGGGGATTCGGACTAGCTGCAGAGATCAGTAAAGAGAGGGACTTTAGCAACAACGGCGGCACAGTATCGCAGTGGTTGGCACCTCCGCTTCGATTCCCGCCTGGACGGGGCCTTTCTTTGTGAAGTTTGCATGTTCTCGCAAAAACATGCGCAATAGGTGAATCCTCCAGCCAGGTGATTCTGACCATCTGGCTCCACATCATGGAGATGGGTCCCCGGGCACTGCCGTCGACCACTGCTCCTTACGGGTTTCCTCAGTGGCATCGAACAAAACACTTGCAGGCCCAGGCCCGATTTTAGGCCTGGCGCAACAACAGCATTAGCGCAGAAGAGAGTAATATCTTTCGTGCAAACAAACAGTGCTCCAGTGCTTGCGTGGCCATGGCAGGGGGCGTGGCTTACAGAAAAGGGCTCGACTGAGGCCTGGTGTGACTGACTTTTCCCCTTTTCTCGGCTCATCTTTACATTAAAGGAACAGGCCACCGTTTTTACATACTGAGATATGTTCCTACCTTAGCTTTGACGAGTTCTTTAGGACCTGTCTGATCTTCACCAGGTGCCTTCAGTCACGTAAACACAGCGCAAACGGCGTTAGCATTTAGCCTCTCCCTCTCTCCTCTATAGCTCCAAAACAGGTCAAGATAGAAGCTACCAAGCTCTTCCACGTTTTCCCTATTTAAATATGGTTACGTGAAGTGTTCCACTACAAAGTATAATTACACAAAATTAAACAATGTGGATTTTCTAAGCGGATAAAAGGGGGAACTATATTGTAAGACGTAATAATACCAGGAGTAGTTTGGCATCCGCACAGTAAAGTGAAGATTACTGCGCGGATTTCAAACTACTCCTGGTATTATTACGCCTTACAATATAGTCCCCCCTTTTATCCGCTAAGAAAATCCACATTGTTTATATAGAGGAGAGAGGGAGAGGCTAAATGCTAACGGCGTCTGCGCTGTGTTTACGTGACTGAAGGCACGGGTGAAGATCAGACAGGTCCTAAAGAACTCGTCAAAGCTCAGGTAAGAACATATCTCAGTATGTAAAAACGGTGGCCTGTTCCTTTAACATCGCACAGGGCCCTATGTACTTCCTTCAGCATTTAGCATCATTTTCAAGCTCTAACAAACTTCCTTCCACTGTGAGTGAAACACTGACCAGTCCCTGTTCCACCCACTTACTGCGTTTCGTCTGGATTTCTGCGTTTCGAAACACAAACCTTCTATTTGACCTTCCATCAGCTCGAGAGCACAGATCACGATGGTTGGAACAAGCGCGGACAGTGATTCATACTGTGTTGTCACTCTGCCATCGCTCTTTTTTTCCAAGGATGGATGTAAGCAGCATAAGCCCCTCCTCCTCATTTTCAGAGCACGTTTTGTTTTTTTTAACAATAATCCCTCTCATCCTTCTCCCACTCTCCGAGCCTTTCCCTGACCACCCCCTCCTGCGCCCTCCAACCTATATCTGCATTTTATGGCTTCAAAGACCTTTTGTCAGACACAGAATGGACCAGACCTGGTTCTCACTGGATTATCTGGAGGTTCAGTCATAGGTTGTAGGTCCGACATCTCCCAGTTTGAAAAGAGACGAAGGTTTCTGACAGGATTCCACTCAGAATGGAAAGAAAAGCCAGTGGTCAGGATTAGGATCAGGGTTATTTATATTTTCAGACGAACCAACTCCGAGATTTATCCAAAAGCAACACACATCGTCCCTCCCGAGCAGGGAGCACGAGGTGCGCCAGGTGCGAGCATTAACCTCCCGATTGACCCCACCTGGGCTGCAGCTGCCGGCGGAGACGAGGGGCTGGGAGGTGTAGGAGACCGCTTCAATCTGGCTGCAAAAATGTAGAAGACTTTTGACATCTTTTGGCTTTAATCAGGCCAAACTGATTCATTTTTGTGCCCTTTCTTTGTTAAACACGGGGTAGATGTTCAGATGTATGGATTTGGCTGCAGGCACTGTCAAAATAAATGTTTCCGTCTCATTTCAATACATTTTGTCTTTATCTCAGGTTGTTTTGCCTGCCATTGGGGTAAGGAAATGGCTCTTATCCCATTGGCAGTTTCACTTTCATATTTCAAGGGAGATTACCGTAGAACCAGTTTGAAATGTCATCATCAAGTAATGTTGGTCAGATCAAGAAAAAACCCCCGCTTAAAACAAGATTAATATTCTCAATTCAAGTCATTTAAAGCCATGTTAGATTTTTACTTTATGTTGTTGGTTGCTATCCCTGAAATGTCAGATTATAGAGTTGACTCTCGCACTGCTCGCTCTCCTCTGAGCTCCTGCCTGGTGTTTGCCCTCTCACCTTCGTAACCCAGGTCAGGGGGTTCAAAACTCCTGGACGTCCGACTGTGAGGATGGCAGGACTTGACTGCACACTTTAGCTTCTATTTCTTTCTTTTTTTGGTCATGCTTTTTCCTCACGCACCTGGAAATTCATTTGTCGCTTCCTTTTTTGTGATTAGTAATTTTATTTTAAGGGCAGACAATTTAACAAAACAACACAATAGACAAATTAAAGTAAGAGATGAATTGAATTGAATTGAATTGAATTGAATTGAATTGAATTGAATTGAATTGAATTGAATTGAATTGAATTGAATTGAATTGAATTGAATTGAATTGAATTGAATTGAATTGAATTGAATTGAATTGAAAACTAAACTAAACTAAACTAAACTAAACTAAACTAAACTAAACTAAATTAAATTAAATTAAATTAAATTAAATTAAATTAAATTAAATTAAATTAAATTAAATTAAATTAAATTAAATTAAATTAAATTAAATTAAATTAAATTAAATTAAATTAAATTAAATTAAATTAAATTAAATTAAATTAAAAATTGGAGGCTGTCTTATACTTTACCTTGATTTTGCCATTTGTCGCTTCTAAAAAATGGACGTTATGTGGCTAGGTGAAGCCTAAGTCTTTGCTAAATGATGGAAAATATGCGTTAGAGGCCGATGTATCGGGCTGATATTTGGGGATTTTACAATATTGGCTCTAGACCGATCTAGCACCGATAACAGCCGATATCTCTGGGCCCTAAAGTGATAGACTTCCCGAGTTTTGCGTTGGAAAGAGCGAAGCCAGGGCTTTAAAACGAGAGAAAGAGAAACATCACAATGAAATCTGGGCTAGCTATAAGTTTGACTAAACCTCAGTCAATAATACATCCTTTTGAAGCACAGAACCTGGAGGATTCAATCGCTGAATTAGTTTGAACCTCTACAATTGCAGCTCGCAACAGTATGCTAAAGCTAACGGCAGCATGCTACTGCTAACGCAAACTATAATTGTTGGAGTGACCAGGTATTTATGTTTTAACAGGATTATAGACCAGACATTTGGAAAAATCGGTCAATAATAATAAAATAAGAGCATTGGCCTTATATAAACCCTTGTTGGTTGACCTCTAATATTCTAATATGCGTTAACAAGATTAGCCTTCCTTGCTCTCCACGCTAACCCGGTCTCCCTCCTCTCTCTCCCCCGCAGACTCGTTCGCCAACCAGACCTCGGACCTCTTCCCCAACTCCTCCTGCAACCAGTCCGCCAACGACTCCTCGTCCTCCTGCCCGGCGCTGGACGACGGCCTGGCCTACGGGAGCCCCTACAAGACGGTGGAGATGTTCTTCATCGCGCTGGTCACCGGCTCGCTCAGCCTGGTCACCGTCACGGGGAACATCCTGGTCATGCTGTCCATCAAAGTCAACCGCCACCTGCAGACGGTCAACAACTACTTCCTGTTCTCGCTGGCGTGCGCCGACCTGATCATCGGCGTGTTCAGCATGAACCTGTACACCGTCTACATCATCGTGGGGTACTGGCCGCTGGGGCCCGTGGTGTGCGACCTGTGGCTGGCCCTGGACTACGTGGTGTCCAACGCGTCCGTGATGAACCTGCTCATCATTAGCTTCGACCGCTACTTTTGCGTGACCAAGCCGCTGACGTACCCGGCCCGGAGAACTACAAAAATGGCGGGGCTCATGATCGCGGCGGCCTGGATACTGTCCTTCATCCTGTGGGCGCCCGCCATCTTGTTTTGGCAGTTTATCGTCGGGCAGAGGACGGTGCCCCCGGGGGAGTGCTACATACAGGTACGACACACGAGAGACTTTAGACACACTATCTTTACTTGGAACAACAAACACATCGCCTCATCAGCGAGAACAAGTGAGAAGAAGACGAATGAGAGCTTACACATAATATAACTCATAATATAAATAAGAAACACAACCGGTATATTAGACGTATGACATAAGTAAGAACACATGCAGCAGGTTTAGCAAACTGTTGAAATTTAAGAGCTACATTTTCAGGTATGTGACATGGACCAATCCTGGTGCTTCCTCAGAATAACCGAGTGCGGCAGAATGTGAGACACACTCAGTGTCTGTGATTGGTTTATTACTTCTAAGTCTCGTATTTCTTTGAAACGTCTCATGTTGTTTAGCCGTATTAGCTTTGTTTTCTCCATTCATTCCCAGGGTTCAGTGGTTAGCATTCACTGTATCAGGGATCACTGTCCCATGTTTAATAAGTATTGATCCTGTCGTGTTAAAAAGTTCAGAAATACTGTTCTAAAGCAGGAAACAAACGTTAGATTTGATCTGAATAGAAGTGAATGATTTGAAGTTTTTGAAAGAGGAAAATCCATAAACAAATGGAGCTAAAGTCGGTGCCTCCTATGAAACATAACGTTTGAAAAACTGCAACAAATAATATATATATCATATTTTCTTGCCAGATCTGACATAAGGTCACAATTATCAAAGTCTGAAATGACTCAAAATGGATAAAAAAAAGGTAACAAGATGTAATTGGTGTTTCAATTTGAGCGTCTCACTGAGCTGCCTTTAGCGGCGAGGCCTAAACAACAGATCGTCCATATAGTGATGTAAATCATTAGTCATAAATAATTGTGCCGTATTTCCCCCATTTAACTGCGTTCATGTAGTGAAAGTGTCTGTGGACCGGAATACATTTAGTATTTTCTTATTCTTTATAAAGTCCTGCTTTGAACAGATACTAAAGCAGACGTGGAGCTGATCAGGCGAGGGAAACGTAAGGAGCAACTACAGCAAATAATGTCTAAATGAGCTCTGACTGAATGAAGTAAAAAGATCTCGCATTGATGTCCTGCCTTTGAGCAGCAGAGCCGCAGACGACTGAAGCCCCGCCCACTGAGGCCCCACCCACTGGAGCTCCGCCCACAAACCCACGTTACAAAGAAAATGACTCTTATTTATCAGCCTGTGACGGATTTGATCAAACATCAATATCAGGCTGTTATAATAAAACTGCCACACGTCGTGATAATAAAGTTTGTCCACAAGAGGTCAGTGTTCAGACAGAATGAAGCAGCTCAGAGACTTCGAAGCTACAACACTTTTTTGCTTGGAAAGCCTCAAAGTGTTACAAGACTCGCCCATCACTAATTACAACGGTCATGTCCGATCTAGAGTTTTATTAAAGATCTTTGGCTGTAGTTTATTTACATCAAAGTCTAATTATGATTTGGACATTACACTATCCAGGTTTGGCCAATGAGAATGTAGCTCTGTGTCTGATTTTGATTCATCTGATTCAGTGTGGCTTGGATTTGGATGACTGTAAAAGTCTCTGAAAAAGTCCAACTGTCCTGCTGATCTTGTTTCCCCTCCTCTAAAACACTTGTGTAAGACTCATATCTGTCCTCCTGAAGCGCCCTGTGAGGAAGGTTCCCTGTGAGCAGCAAAGCGAGGAAGACTCCGGTTAAACAGCCCCAGGCAGATCGGAGCACTGAGAACTCTTCATTTGATTAAGATCAGCTTCAAAGACAGTCAACACACTGATACAACTAGCACTTCTTTTGATTGTTTTACTAAAAAATTGTATCATTGTTTGCTATTTCTACCTCCTCTAACCCCCCATTGTACCAAACACTGTGTGGAAGCCAACCTCAAACTGCCAGTCTTCCCCTCAGCGGGCGCCCGTCACTCTCACCTAATCTACCGCCGCCCTCCGTAATGAACCCTCGCTGTCACTAACTGTGCGCGCTGACATGTCCGCCGTCCCGCTCAGCCGCGCGATTGACACTCTTTTACCCCGGAGCGTGTTCCTAATGTCCGGTCCTGTCTGTATATCATTACCACACTGTCACCTGCACGGTCCATCCCGGCTCCGAGCGCTTTGGGCGACTGTCTGCAATAATCAGCTCACACTACACCACTTTTACGCCCGATTTCGCTCTGATTCTCGTCTAGTCGAAGGCGGTCGGGTCGCGTAGTGGTGGGGGGGGGGTCACGACTGGACTGACGTTCGAATCAGGGATGGGCGACACCACATTTTTTGGAATCGATACAATACCGATACTTTTGGGGTCTTTTTTGTCGATACCGATACTTTAACTGGTTAATTAAAGGGGCTGGAAGCAAGTTCGCCATTTTATACTCACTACTGCCACCTCAGGCCATATGTGTAACTGCACCTTCTATATTAAGCTCGTGCATGACGGCAATTCGGGCCGAAGTGACACATTTCTGAGTGACAGTGCAGGATTTTAGAGGCAGTTGTGGTGAACAGGTCTGGGCTCATTCTACACATAAGGACATGGCTGGAACATGTAGGGGGAGGAAAATGCTTAATTTTAACATTTTTAAACTCCTTATAGTCCCTTTAAACAATGTTAATGTGAAATTAAATACATAAACAACATTTCAAATTAATACTTAAATGACAAACAGAACCTAAACCAGAATGATCAGCCTGGTTCAGTTCAATCCTTTGCTGTTGTGACTGTTTTGGCTCAGAACAAAGAAATAAATCATCCTTTTGTGTTGATAATTGCTGCCCTTCCTTTTACATCTGCAAATTAGTATCGATACTTTTTGCCCAATGTCGATACTTTAAAAGTAGCCATTTGGTATCGATATATCGATACTTTGGTATCTATCCGCCCATCCCTAGTTTGAATCGTGTCGTGTGGGCAGTAGAAAGACGCGACTAGACTCCAGTCGTAGGAAATCAAACGCAGCCCGATTTTGGACGCACGGGAGAAACGTGGGTGATTTTACCCCAAATGTTGTTTTTTGTTGTTGGTTTTTTTATATCTTTATTTGAATTGGGACAGTGCGCATTAATCAACATGTGTTTCTTCAACATGTAAATGTGCCGGAGTTCGCCATATAGGCTCATTTTCATCCGTAGTCCCATGGCAGGTTGATGTCATGACAGACGGACAAACACAGGCACAAACATACAGAGAAACACAATCACAGAGACATAAAAAGACAGTGAATGACGAATGACAACATTAAATATGTAAAAAATAGGTAAATTCACAGATAAAAGATCAGAAAGGGACAAAACACAAAACACCACAATCTTCCACACAGCAAGACCTGCATCAGTGGTTGGTGACTCTAGACCATGTTGTGTTCACATGTCTGACTGTCCAAGAGCCACTTCTTCACAGAGTTTCTAAAAGTGTGGAGTGAGGTCAGGTTTCTCAGTTCTGTTGGGATCAGGTTCCAGGAGTGAGCTGCACGTACTGAGAAGGCAGATTGTCCGAAAGAAGTGTGAATGACAGAGAGATATAAAGACAGAAAAACACCGCCGCGCCTCCTTTTTTCACTTCTCTGTTAAACCAGCGGCACAAACAAACTCATTTCATGGCCACAGCCCCACACACGGAACAGCACAACTTTATATCAGCAAAAGTTCACGACAACCACCTTTTCCAGCTACATTTCAACCACGAGCAGAGTTTAGCGGCACTTTCTGAGTTTGGAGACGAACTGTTTACCTTCACCTCGCCGCTAACGCTGGCTAGCCTCCCCGCTTTCTCCTCCGTCTCCTCCGCTGTCTCCTCCATCTCAAGGTCGACGCCCGTCTCCTTTTCTTACTAAATCCACTGAAACACGTCCCGCTTCTTCCTGTCGCCAACTTTTATCTCCATTTGACAGAACTATAGCCCAGTTGAAGCTTCGTAGTAGCGTTAGCCTAGCGCTGCGGTGTTGTGACAGTGTTGACACCGTTGACCAATCGGGACCCGCACACGTTATCCCGTGCTCACAAACACAGGCCTGTCTTTGCGGATTTGGGGTCAGTTTTGGAAGCCGTAGGGACGACAGACGCGCATCAGCTGTTTGTCAGAATCGTGTAGTGTGTGCTGACTTGCGGCGTCCAAGGACAGGCCCCTCACACAAAAAAACAAAACATGGCTGCCTTCTTTCAGTCTCTGTCCCTGAGGAGAACACACAAAGAAGATGTTGGCCTCCAAAAGTGTGATTTGGTTTTCAACGCTCTCTATTTAGTCGTTTGGAACAATAATAGCAGCAGCATTTCCCATGTACCGATCGTTGTGTGTCTCAGCACCACGGACAGCTCCGATTTACCGTAAACGCCAGTCATTATCTTTACGTAGTTCGGCTCCAGTGGTCCACAGACGGGCACACCGCAGCTCCACAGATGCCTCGGCTCCTCCTGCAGCATATGGCGCCTCCAAATTAAGCAAACAGTCGACGCTTTAGTTTAAAACCTTCACGAGCGCGACAGGTTTACGTGATTTTCTCATTATGACTTTTTTCTAGGGGATTTTCTCTGCTGTCTCTGAACACCCTGTCTCCTCCTGTTCCTCTGCCCAGTTCCTGTCCAACCCGGCGGTCACCTTCGGCACCGCCATCGCCGCCTTCTACCTCCCCGTGGTCATCATGACGGTCCTGTACATCCACATCTCCCTGGCCTCCCGCAGCCGGGTGTCCAAGCACAAGACGGAGAAGAAGGAGAAGAAAGTCGGAGTCAGGTAAAAAAACAAAAAAAAACCTTAACCGAGAGCATTTTCTCCAGTTCGGCTTTGCCCAAATCTAAAAGCTTCTTGACTGGAGAGCAACACTGTCACGCCTCATTTGAAAGCTAAGATCTAGAAAAGTGATGGTAACTTTTTGTCACGTTGTCGCTGCATTTTTGTCACGTTTTTGTCGCTTTTTCGTCACTTTTTTCCGTTGTGTTTCCGTCTGTTGTTTTTCGGGGGGTTTTTTCATGTTATTGTTGTTTTTATCGCTTTGTCGTCACGTTTTCGTCACATTTTGTTGCGTTTTTGTCACTTTTTTTGTCACTTTTTTGTTGCTTTTCCAGCGCATTTTTGTTTTTGGATGCTTTTCTTTTAACCCCTTAACTCCCACCTGAACCGAGCACATTTTCTCCAGTTTGGCTTTACCCCCAGTCCAAAAGCTTCTGGAAAAAAAGCTGTGAAAATTGCGACAAAACTGAGACAAAAACAATGATGAAAATGTGACAAAAAAGTGACGAAAAATTGCTAAGAAAAAGTGGCAAAAATGTCACAAAAATGAAAAAAGAAATGACTAAAAGTCACAAAAAATTTATAATAGTGTGACAAAAAATGACAAAAAAAATGAGTTACAAAAAAGAGTTGAATACCCAACAACAAAATGATGGGAAAAAAATCTGATGACGTGAGGAAAAAGATCCTCTCGGTTCAGGCGGGAGTTAAGAGGTTACGCTTTTAGATTTGGGTAAAGCTCGGTTACGCCCGGGGGTAAGGGTAAGGTAAAGTGAGAGGCCAGACCGGTGGCCCCAGAGCCAGTGGCCCTTCTGTGCTCTTCCAGAATGGACATATGGCCAGTCCGCCCATGGGGGGAGGCAAGTTTGCGTCGTGGAGGCCGATCTTCATCATTGCCAAAACACCCAAGGGCCGAACCTCAACATTGATCCTAAAGTGAAGATCTATTTTCTGCAAATACCAATGTTTTTAGGGCTTTGGGACCCACCACTACCCTCGGATGACAACCCTCGGATCCAAATAAAACAGTAATTTGTCGTATATTGTAAAAAACATTGTATTTTCCATGGGTTTTTGTTGAACAAGCAGTAGATTTCCCATTAAAGCAGAAATTATGATCAAAACAACCCAATAACATTCATTTTAACAGACACAGTGAGTGTTTCTGTGCAGTTTCAGACGAAAATATTGAATAAAAGTTCCCTACAGACTCGCAACTAACCGAAAATGGCTCCGTGACCAACTTTATGGTCCTGACGCACCAGTAGAGACTCACTGTTGAGCATTATGTATGACTAAGGGGATGTTCTGACAGGACATTTTTAAAATACTGACACTTTAACAGGTATTTGATCTTTTATTTGCATAACAATGTTTCTCAAAATGATCTTGGGGGCCAGAGGTTCTGTGCTGGAGGGCCGTTGCCTACCCCTGATGTAAACTGTAGTGATAACACAGACAGTGGGCAGGTTCCTTTTAGCTTCAGAGTCATTATATGTTCTTGAATTGGATTTTGTGGCACTTTCTGACTGAAAGAAAGCAAGCTCTCACCACTGGACACGTTTTTATAGACGCAGGCTACTGAGGCTAACACGGGGCTAACACGGGGCTAACACGGGGCTAACACGGGGCTAACACGGGGCTAACACGGGGCTAACATGGGGCTAACACGGGGCTAACACGGGGCTAGATCAAAGCTAGCTTAGCTGTAGTGTATCCACCTAATTCCTGGGATGGCTCATGTAGAAATGAGTATGGGCAGGGGCGGACTGGGACTAAAAACAGCCCTGGACTCTGGCTTTACCCAAATCTAAAAGCTTCCCGACTGGAGAGCAACAATGTAACGGCTCATTTGAAAGCTAAGACCTGAAAAAGTGATTGTAACATTTTGTCATATTTTTGTTGTTTTTTCATTACTTTTTTTGTGGCTTTTTATTGTGTTTTTGTCACATTTTTTTTTTGCGTTTTTGTCACATTTTTTCCATCATTTTTTGTTGTGTTTTTGTCACTTTTTTATTGCGTTTATGTCACATGCCGGAAGTTGCTCTGCGCCATTAGTTTCCAGCGGTTTCCAGGGAAAGTTCTAATTTCACATGGCGGTTTATCTCAACACTTGGATGATTTTCTAAACGATCCATCGACCTTCACCCTCTGTAACATTTGAAAAGATGTCCTTGCGCAGATCAGGAACAGGTCGCACTGTTCGCGGTTGAATTAAAAACCAGAGAAAGTGACGTTTGTGACTCTGGAACGTGCAGTGTTTGGAACCTGCTCCGGGACTAAAGCTGGGCTCACACTGGGACACGCTGGGGGCGATTTTTGAACATGCCAAATGTGACGGACTCTTATATGAAGAAAAGCCCCGAGGCCCACGGAGGTAAACACTGCTCACACACGACTGACCGGCTCACACAGTAACATGAGCCCCATGAGCATTGCATTTCACATCCATCTTCCAACTATTTTCTGATGGTTTTTGAGTAAAATCTTTGGCCTAATTAAACTACAGACATGGCGTGTTTCGACGTAAACGTGGCGTATGTGATGAGGCTCAAAAACAGACTGGAGCTCAGTTTAATAACTCAGAAAATGTGAAGATCTCTGTGGATGTTTGATCAATACTAAACAAAGACAACCTGGCCATCAGAAAACTCTCCAACGGAGCGATTTTCAGTCATACGTTTATCGTGAGCAGTTAATCGCGGCTCGTCGTTTGTTTTCAGCAGCTCGTGTTCCCACAAAGTTTACACCTAAAGCTCATAAAAAGTGGATTAGAGCCAACGGTCTACAGGCAAACAAACCGCCGTCCCGTTCGTACCAGAAATCCCTCCCACACTTCACGCAAAGCCTCGTGGAGCGCAGGAATAAGGTGGAGAGGGTTCGGGAATGTTCACTGTTACCATGGAGATGCACCATGTTAGACTTCAGCTAACTCCGTAAGCTGCTGAGTCACTTGTAGCCCCCCCGTAGAGCCCGATGTTTTAGTGTGAACAACAATTCCAGCGTTTTACCTTTTAAATACGACATCACGATCCTGAACTCTATTGAGCTTCATGTAAACTTCAGCACCTGACGACGCTAAAGCTTAGCCTTGGCCTCGTATTATTATGTTGACGCCATTTTGTCTTGGTGCCACCCTTGTAGGAGGACACTTTGTAGGAGTCTAAACTACAGAGAAAGCAGATTTTAATCTCTTAACTCCAACCGAGAGGATCTTTTGTTCCTCACGTCATCAGATTTTTTTTCCATCATTTTCTTGTTGGGTATTCAACTCATTTTTGTTACTTTTTTCTAATTTTTTTGTAATTTTTTTTGTCAAATTTTCATCACATTATTGTCATTTTTTATCAAATTTTTGTCATTTTTTCGTCAATTTTTTTATAATTTTTTTTGTAATTTTTTTGTCAAATTTTTATCACATTTTTGTCACATTTTTGTTATTTTTTGTCACATTTTTGTCATTTTTTTGTCACATTTGTGTCATTTTTTGTCACATTTTTGTCATTTTTTCTTCAATTTTTTTTAATTTTTTTGTCAAAATTTTATCACATTTTCGTCACATTTTCGTCATTTTTTTGTCACATTTTTGTCATTTTTTCTTCCATTTTTTTGTCATTTGTTGGTCAATTTTTGGTCATTTTTCGTCAATTTTTTATCACATTTTTGTAAATTTTTTGTCATATTTTTGTCACATTTTGTCACATTTTTGTCATTTTTTCTTAAATTTTTTGTCTCTTTTTCATCAAAGTTTTCTCACTTTTTTCTCACATTTCCATCATTGTTTTCGTCTCAGTTTTGTCGCTATTTTCCCACCTTTTTTCCAGAAGCTTTTGGATTGGGGTAAAGCCAAACTGGAGAAAAAGTGCTCGCTTCAGGTGGGAGTCAAGGGGTTAAACATCACAACATCCCACAGAGAAGGGCTTGTGCGGTGTGATTTCAGCACCACGGACAGCGCCTCTCAGCCTGTGAACAATATCCGTCGTAGAAATCCGACCTTTCCAGCTGTAAACGTGGCTAAAATGACATAATGTATTCATAAAGCGTGTGACAGAGCAGAGCACATGTTCAGAACGCAGGTCCGGTCGGAGATAATGGCCTGCGGTGGTTTGATGTATGCCCCTGCCACGGCCCCCGCTGCAGCTGAGTAACACACTTCACCGCACATGTAATGGCTGTAATTATCCCATAACCTTGTAAGGTGGTTAACGGAACACGCCGCTTTAACATTCAGCCCGGGCGCCGCATGAACAATGGCGTGACACACTGTCTCTCCATGTACTACAGCGCTTTTACCGCCATCATCCTGGATACAAAGAGGCCCTCGTAACACGCAGGTACTTCCATCGACAGGTTCAGGTTTTAACAATGTATCCAGAGGCGCTGACACCGTAGAAGAAGAAACCACTACATTTAATTCCTCAAAAGTGTAGGAATGTAGTGAAATATGAGGTGTGTTTGTGAAGAGGGAACGCTGAAGGCATAACCGTGGCCTTCACAGTCTCCTGATCTAAGCAGCCCAGAAATCTCCCAAGTCTGGACGATTTTCGTAAGGAAGAAAGAAAGGAAATGCCTAAACTAGACTTGAAAGACTTTTTGTAACTTTTTGTCATTCTTTTTATCAGATTTTTGTCATTTTTTCGTCACATTTTTGTCATTTTTTCGTCACATTTTTGTCATTTTTTTGTCATTTTTTGTCATTTTTTGTCATTTTTTTGTCATTTTTTGCCATTTTTTTGTCATTTTTTTAATCAAATTTTTGTCATTTTTTTTGTCACATTTTGTCACATTTTTGTGATTTTTTTGTCAATTTTTTATCACATTTTTGTCATTTTTTTGTTAAATTTTTTATCACATTTTTTCATTTTTTGTCACATTTTTGTCATTTTTTTTGTCACATTTTTGTCACATTTTTTTGTCACATTTTTATCACATTTTTGTCATTTTTTTGTCACATTTTTGTCATTTTTTTGTCACATTTTTATCACATTTTTGTCATTTTTTTGTCACATTTTTGTCATTTTTTTGTCATTTTTCAATCAAATTTTTGTCATTTTTTGTCACATTTTTGTCATTTTTAATCAAATTTTTGTCAATTTTTTGTCAAATTTTTATCACATTTTTGTCATTTTTTTGTCACATTTTTGTCATTTTTTGTCACATTTTTGTCATTTTTTTTGTCACATTTTTGTCATTTTTTTATCACATTTTTGTCATTTTTTTGTCACATTTTTATCACATTTTTGTCATTTTTTTGTCACATTTTTGTCATTTTTTTGTCACATTTTTATCACATTTTTGTCATTTTTTTGTCACATTTTTGTCATTTTTTTGTCATTTTTCAATCAAATTTTTGTCATTTTTTGTCACATTTTTGTCATTTTTAATCAAATTTTTGTCAATTTTTTGTCAAATTTTTATCAAATTTTTGTCATTTTTTGTCACATTTTTTGTCATTTTACGTCAATTTCTTATCAATTTCTTGTGACATTTTTGTGACATTTTTGCCACTTTTTCATTGATTTTCGTGAGGAAGAAAGAAAAGAAATGCTTAAACTAGACTTGAAAGACTCCTGAAAAGCGTTCAAAGCTGTGATACTTGCCATACTGGGGCCCACGAGGCATTAACTGAATGTCTCAAAGGAGTCACAGATGCATTTTGGAGATCAGTCCGTCTTCTCTTTGCTCCGTTGTTCACATTGATGGAGAGTTTGGTGCCTAAACCTTCGCACTCCTCTGTATCTCCCACTGAAGGATGTGAGTGACAAAGCCGTTGTGTTAGGCCCAGCCCCGGGTTTGTCTCTCAGAGCTTTAAAGAAAGCAGGCGAAAGGCCCCGGAGCGCGTACATGTGCGGCTGATGGACAGACTTTGAGAGATAATGGAGACGGATGCTGATGGAGGGGCCCCCCCACCGGTCCCTGCCCCCGGGGCCCCTCACACTCCACAGCCCGCTCCGCTGAGAAGGATCAGAGAGGGAAGGGTTTCTGTTGGATCATTTATTCACGGTTGACATATGGAAGAAAAAAATTGTAAAAGTGATGTATTCAGTCTGCTGCGGAAATGAAGTGACTCTGAAATCATAAAGTACTTGTTATTCTGTCATTCCCTCATTAAAAACATGCCTGAAGTGTTGCCTTGGCACATTCACGTATTTCTGAGTAATCTGTAAAAACTCTGATGGCGGCCATTTTAGGGATAGGTTTGCCTGAGTCCTCCTAGGAACGCCCCCACCTCCTGGAGACGCCTCCGAGCTTTCGTCACCAGCCGAGTAACCAACCACTGCTCCTCAGCAGAACCCCCTCCCCACTGATGCCACAGACAGAGTGTGGAGGGGGCGTGTCGGAAAGGCTCAGAGGTTCTTAAAGAGACAGAGGCCTATTTCAAGACATTCACTACAGCCATTTTGAGAGAGACATTTTATACAAGGCAGTTATTCTAGTTTACTGCATTTACAGACCAACAGAAGGTTTGTCATCATTGTAGTGTGATATAGACTGGTGCTGTGGGACTGAAAAAAGCATAATACCCCCTCTTTAATATTTAGTGTCACTTTGAATAGTATTATTAAATGTGACATGTTATATGTTGCTTTCTTTTCCGGTGCATCCAAGATCTGCTTTAAAATTCAAACATATTTGATTTACTGAGTCTTTCTGCCGCCCACACATTACAAGATTTGAATGTGAGACGAGTCGTTGACCCCTCCACAAAAGACATGACCCGCTCTGGACTGAAAAATGTGAAAAATAATAAGAATAAATGCGTAGTGTGTGCTCTCCTCCTGATTGATTTGTGTGGTCAAGTTTAAAAAGTCAAGACACGAGACGAGACTTGTTCATCCATATCTCCTGTTTGTTCCAGGACGCCGAACCTGCTGAAGAGCCACCTGCTGAAGCAGAACAACAACAACGACCCCAGCCCGCCCGCCTGCCCCGACTCCACGCCCAAGCTCAGCCTGGACACCAGCACGTCCGCTGTGGAGGCGCTGAAGAACGGCAGGCCTGAGGAGGCCAGGGGCGGCCCGGTGAACCCGGGGGGCCAGCAGGGCGAACAGGGGGGCCCAGGGAGGGCGGAGCCGGGGGAGGAGCAGCCATCGGCACAGCCCAGCCCCCGACTAACACAGGTAACACCAAAACCAATAAAAGTAGTGTTGGCTTAAACAAATATGAAAAAAAAAATTACATTGTCAGTCACTGTTGAAGCATAAAGAGCAGCTTTAGCTTAGCTTAGCTTAGCTTAGCTTAGCTTAGCTTAGCTTTATTTATTGTGTGTATTTTGTATTAAGGACATTCTGTTCTCTGATTGGTTAATTCATCAGTCAATCTCCCACTGTCCAAATCCAAACCAAAGACAAACTGGACTAATACAGGCTTTAACCTCTTGACTCCCGCCTGAACCGAGAGCATTTTCTCCAGTTCAGCTTTACCCAAATCCTGTAGGCCAGTGTAACGCCTCATTTGAAAGCTTCAGTTCAAGTTTCAAGTTCAAGTTTAATGGTTTTGTACAGCCCAATATCACTTTAGAAGTCGCCTCACAGCTGCACCAAACATTAAGGCAATAAAACAGAGCAATAAATATGACAATTCAAAGTTCAAGAAGAGAAACACGTCACACCTGTGCTAAAGTCTCTCCATTGGCTTCCTGTTGAGTTTAGAATCACATTTAAAATCCTGCTCCTCACATTTAAATCCATAAAGGGTTTAGCTCCGCTCTATCTCCAAGACGCTGTCATTCCACATCAGCCAACCAGAGCTCTCCGCTCTCAAAACTCAGGGACTAGTGATTCCTCGAGTCTCCAAAATCACTGTAGGAGGCCGAGCCTTCAGCTCCAAGCTCCGGTTTTATGGAATAAACTCCCAGCCCACGTTAAAGAAGCAGACACAGACTCTACATTTAAGAAAGCTTAGATCTAAATGGATCTTTTTCCTCACGTCATCAAATCTTTTTCCATCTTTTTTTTTGGGGGGGGGGGGGGTATTCAACTCATTTTGTTACTTTTTTGTCATTTTTTAAAAATCAATATTTTTGTCATTTTTATCACTTTTTTTTATTTTTTTATTTTTATTTTTTGGCAAATTTGTTGTCATTTTTTTGTCATTTTTTGGGGTCATTTTTTGTCATATTTTTGTCATTTTTTCGTCATTTTTTCTCACTTTTTTGTCACATCTTCATCATTGTTTTCATCTCAGTTCTGTCACTATTATTCACACCTTTTTTCCCAGAAGCTTTTGGATTGGGGTAAAGCCAAACTGGAGAAAATGTGCTCGGTTCAGGTGGGAGTTAAGGGGTTCAAAGCTGGAAGGCGTCTCAAAGCACTAATCTTTCACCATCATTCATTCACTCCACCCCCATTTTGTTATGTTGTTAAACTACTACACAAGCCACAGCTGCCCTGGGGTAAACAGACGGAGACGAGGCTGCCACACACTACATTCACAAGTGTCTCTAACCGCCAACCTCCCGGGTAAAAGACGACTCACTTCTTCTTACAAACAAAAGTAAAGAAAAAACTATTACTCCCAAACGAACGAATAAATCAATCACGTTTCCTTCCCAGGCCTGTCTTGGCGACTGAAAATAAAAAGGTGTTAAACTGTTACAGCTGTCAGGCCGGGCTCCCACGGCTCAACAAGCCCAAAAAAAACAGCCCGTCCCCGAGGCCTGTGGGTTTGGCCTGTCTTTCCATCCTCCAAAATAACATGAAATAAATCTCTCGAAGTTAATTAGTGACACTCTGAGGATCGGTGTGTTTTCACTGGTCACATCGTGTTACTTAAGGCAAGACATTGAAGGTGAATAGGGAAAAAATGTATATTTACAGATATCAATTTGAAACTGTTGCTGTCGATCACTGGCATAAATGTGAGAAAAAAATACATGGCAAGTTTTCTGTCATTTTATCTTTTCATATAAGAACAAGGTGTTTTATGCCTAAAAATGCCCCAAATTTCCCATCTTTTCGGCAACGAAATCTGAATAATGGATAGAGCTACATTCAAATGTATGGTTTCATTTTATTGATAAACGAGTTACCAAGACGTTTTCAGAGGGGATTTTGGATTTCTTGTTTAGTTTTAAAATAAGCAGTTTTTTAGTGGAAAGATTTGTAAAAATGTAATTTTCGCCTCATTTTTTGACATTCAAAACTCAATAAATGGGGCTTAGGGATTAGATAATAAAAAATCCCTCTGAAAAAATCTTCCAAATATCGTTCAGTCCAAGGCTGGAAAATGTGAAGTCTTTAGGTCCGGCTGACGTGGACATAGCGTCGCCACAATGACAGAAAAATGTGTTTTGAGAAAAAGGCCCTTGAAATTGCATTGTCCCATATAAGTCTATGGGAGAACATTGAATCAGTGCAATATTTAAACATGTTTTTGTGAAGATTAGGCATATTTTCTGTTTCCAGGTGAAAGCTTGTATGTTCAGAGACCAATTTGGCCCAAAACCTGAAAACTGAAAAAATTGAGTTTTGCCTGTAGTGTCTCCCCTTAAGTGATGATCCTCCCGTTCTCAGGAGGAGAAGGAAAGCTCCAATGACTCCACCACCGCCATCATCCCGCCTTCAGAGCCGAAAGACAACGCCAACGCCGAGGTAAGCGCTAATCCTCACAGAAATAGCCAACACCCGACGGCCATGTTTTTGTTTTTTTATACGGACAACTGTCACCGGCGCCCATCACGGTCATTACTCACTGCTGGAGCCTGGACTGCAGTGGTCAGAGAGGCGTCCTTAAATAGACGGGTTAGGACGGCTGCGTTTTTGACGGGACTGTTTGGGCTCGGTGGGATTTCAGCGTTTTTAATGGTAACTGCTGGGTCATAGTTTTTTTTTGGTCAAACTGGTCGTGTTGCCTGTGAGGAGATGCCAGAATGTCACCAAAACTAAGAAAAGTTTCGAGATTTTGAGAAACTACGGACTTTTTTTGGGGGGGAAATTTAGAAATTCCTCCAAATTTTTTTATCCGGGGGCCTACACTGCAAAAAGTGAATATCAAGCATTGGCTTAAATGACTTGAATTGAGGAAATGTATCTCGTTTTGAGCGGTTTTCACTCATTTAGACACTTTTCCTGATCGGACCGAGTTTGCTTTGCTTGTTTGAGGACATTTCAGACCAGTTCTAGGGTAAATCTCGCTTTGAAATAAGAAAGTAAAAATGCCAATGAGATAAGAGCAATTTTCTTTCCCCATTGGCAAAGAAAATGACCTGAAATAAGGATGAAATGTATCGAAACGAGTCAGAAACATCTCAGAACAAGTGAAATAATCTAGGACAATTGCCCAAGAACTTCTTAACTAGTCAAAACAACTAAAATTTGGATTATTATGCTCAAATTGAGATGTTTATACTGATCTAGTTAATTACTTTTTGTGTCCGGGAATGTGGACGTCTGGTGGTCAGGGATCGGCAACTTTAAACATCCAAAGACATTTAGATTGAGTTAATTGAGAGTAACGCATTGACGGTGGCGTTGTTGGTGTACGCTTCTGCAATGTCAAAAGATCCAGTTTTGTATTGATGATTGAAGAGCAGTGGGGTTGGGAACTGGACTCTATGGTATCAATCCATCCATCTCATGCTCCCTGAAGCACTCGTTCACAAAGTGAGCCCCGTGAAGCCTTGGCGTTGTCGGTTTGGAACATGCCATCAGGGAGGAAATCCATCACCAGAGTAACCCGGTCATCCAGGCTGTTCACATGATCTCATTCTTTGACGAACTTAAAGTATTGATTTTTCACGCAGTGGTCGAAGTGGAGATTTTGATCTATTTTCCTCCCTTTACATCTTAGTTTTCATGTCAGATATAAAAATGACAAAACTCACCCGCATGATGTTTATTTTATGATGTTTTGTCTGCGAGGTGGGGGTAACAGGAAGTAGAAAGGCCGTCTTTCCCGCGGGTTTTCATTCATAAATATTGACAGATTTTACATCCACGTGTCCTGCTAAGGGGCCCCGTGATGACGCTTTCACCCAAATATGGTGTTTTTCCTCCTACGAGACGCTGGAGCAGAAAAGTCGGAGAACGGGCCGAGCATGCGCACTCGCTACAAAACTTCAGGGCTGGTTTTCTCTGAATGAGAGAAGCCGCACTCGGGCAGAGCCTGAGCCCTTATAGAAGCTCCCACAGACTCCAAACTTTACAGCCTGAGACACAACAAGGTTTTCAAGGTTTTTTCAGAAGGATTTTTCAATATCTAATTCCTAGCCTGATTTATTCAACTTTGAAACAAAAAAAAACAGGCGGAAATTGAGTTTTTACAGATTTTTTCAGATTTTTTTTCCCCTCTGAAAAAATCTTAGTTACTAATATGTCAATAAAATAAAACCATACATTTTAATCTGGCTCAATTCATTATTTTGATTTCGTTGCCCAAAATATAGGCAATTTTGGCCATTTTAATGCTCAAAATGCCTTATTTTTTGTGAAAACATAAAATGACAGAAAAAGTGCCATACATTTTTTTCTCATATTTATATCTGTGACGTTCAGCAAAAGTTTCAAATTGACATCTCTACATTTATTTATTTTCCCATATTCACCTGCAGTGTCTCGCCTTAACCCTAACCAGTTCGCTCCACCCAGGTAAAGGAAACTTTACTTTGGGTCTGGCAGGTGTCGTCGTGTGCATTCACAGAAGCCGCGGCGCGAGTTCCTCTTTCCAGAGAACGTCTGTCTAGCCAGGCTACACTTGAAGCCACTCAACAGCTCTGTGACCCTGGAAAAGAAAGACTCGGATGGACTTTTTCATCAGCATCCCCTTAGCATGCACTTCCCCTCGCGCAAAGACGGCAGAACGGATCGTCCCCATTGGTGCTCTTCAGACTTCTGCACTTTCTGATGCCCACGCAGGAGCCAGAGGTCACGCTCCGGAACAATCAATGGCACCGGGGGTTCAAAATAGTTTTACACGCCTTCACTGGAGAAGCAGCCACACCACAGACTGACAACTATTTCGCTATTCGACACAAGGAGTCTGGAAGCTCATCTCATCTCCGAGAGTTCCTTCAGCCTGTTCAGGACCCCCTCAAACCAACAACGTTTCCCCTCTCCACTGATCTACACACAACGCCTTTTTATTCCTTCAAGATATTATTATCCATCCAAATCTATTGGGAAGCCTGTCATCTCTGCTTTCCACCCCAAAATAACCAAAATAAGCGAATCCCTCTCGCAAAGCAGCTCATGTTTGTTTCCCTCTCCCCCTTTCTCTCCATTAGCCCTCGGAGATTTCATCTTTTCGGCCTAAAATACATCATCGTTACAGCGGTTTAACACGAGTGCAGAGCTGACGCAGCAGCTTATTAGCAGCTATTATCGCCGTTCTTAAAATGGACGATTAAGCAAGGTCATTCGTCAAGAGCCGCAGCCAATCAGCGAAGTCGGAGGATGTTGTTTTTTTTTTGTTGTAGGAAAGGCTCTCGAGCAAAAGGGTCAAAGGCTGCGGGTCGTGATGGAAATAATGAGCGTTTCGGTACGAGTGGTCGGGAGATTAGGCTGATTAGGTGGATTGTGACGCTTTTCAGGGCGGACACGAGCAGAGGGGACAGGGGTGGGTTTGGGCTTCCTGTGACTGATGAGGGCCCGCGGGGGGGGGGGGGTCACAAGCACAGGGACGGCTCCCATCAGCGCTTTGGTGTGAAGACCTACAATGCACAATTTGAGGGCACTGGATCATTTTTTCCGTCCGTTTTGAAATAAAAAAATAAGAGTAAATTTGGTTATTTGTGGCCCAAAGTCGTCCCTTCATAACCCGGCAGGTTTTACCGTTACCGGCTTTCAAGGCAAGTTTATTTCGAGAGGACAATTCATACTCCACAAGGCAATTCAAAGTGCAAGAAAGCAGATCAAATGAATCCATAAGATAACGACATAAACATGAAACACAGTGAAGAGCAAGAGCGCAGATCAAATAAAAAGAACTGTTTTCAGCCTGGATTTGAGCTTTATCAGAGGTGAGGCCTGTCTCACATCCTCCTGAAGACTGTTCCACTTAAGCTTTAGCCTCAGCGTGTTTAGTCCTGACTCTGGGACCCACCAGGAGACCCCTCCCTGAAGTTCTCAGGGTTCATACGTGAAATCCTTGGTGTGAAGGAAGACTCGAGACCAGGAACATGGAGTAGACATTATTTACTGGGTGAAGAGTACAGAGCATTTTCACAACGAACAACGACAGACATGGGTTTTTATCCTAGTGTGTAAATGAGGTACGTACAGGGCGTATCCTTAAAGATGATAGGCTGGAGTCCAAATACTAAGAAAAAGTTGTTATTCTCAGTGAGGCTGGTTGAGACAGACTGTGTGTCTGTGACAGGACAACAATATACTAAGGCGAGGCACTGCAGGTGAATAGGGAAAAAATGTATATTAACAGATATCAATTTGAAACTGTTGCTGTCGATCACTGGCATAAATGTGAGAAAAAAATACATCGCAAGTTTTCTGTCATTTTATCTTTTCATATAAGAACAAGGTGTTTTATGCCTAAAAATTATCCAAATTTCCCATCTTTTCGGCGACGAAATCTGAATAATGGATAGAGCTACATTCAAATTTATGGTTTCATTTTATTGATGAATGAGTTACCAAGACTTTTTCAGAGGGGATTTAGGATTTCTTATAATAAATAATATAAATAATCTGTTTTTTAGTGGAATAATTTGTAAAAGTGTAATTTTCGCCTTATTTTTTGACATTCAAAACTCAATAAATGGGGCTTAAGGGATTAGATAATAAAAAATCCCTCTGAAAAAATCTTCCAAATATTGTTCAGTCCAAGGCTGGAAAATGTGAAGTCTTTAGGTCCGACTGACGTGGACATAGTGTCGCCACAATGACAGAAAAATGTGTTTTGAGAAAAAGGCCCTTGAAATTGCATTCTCCCATATAAGTCTATGGGGGAACATTGAATCAGCGCAATATTTAAACATGTTATTGTGAAGATTAGGTATATTTTCTGTTTCCGGGTGAAAGCTTGTATGTTCAGAGACCAATTTGGCCCAAAACCTGAAAACTGAACAAATTGAGTTTTGCCTGTAGTGTCTCCCCTTAAGATGGAAAAACACACTCCTTGGCCTATAGGTTACCAATACCTCCCACGTAGTGTATGAAGAATATACGTGGCACACTCATAACTGACCACACTGGCATACGTATTCATTTATAATCTAATTTGAACATAGAAATGTAAAAATTATGATTTCAATACGGGTCTAACATGTCAGAGATGTTCTTTGGCAGAGCTGCTTTAAAGTCTAATCTCTGAGTGACAGGAAGCCAGTGCAGAGACCGGAGCACTGGACTAATATGGTCGTGTTTCCTGGTTCTGTCTAACAGTGAGCAGCCGTTACAGTATCTAACCTGCTGGAGACAAACGCATGGATGAGTCTCTCTAAGTCTAAGGTTTTGACAGTTATCCTCTGATGTTTTTCAGATGATAAAAAGCTGACGTTGTTGCTTTGATGTGGCTGTTTTCTAACCCGATTTGTCGGTTTTCGAGCGAGAGACTCGAGGTGACTGATAACAGGGTGCAGAGCGATGATTATCACTCTTAATCGTCTTAATACGGTGTTGAACAGAAAATGATGCTTATTTTTCACCGCGCTGTTATGGAAAGTACGATCAGATACGACGTGCGTGCGCGGCTCGGTAACTCGAACAGTCAAAACAAAATCAGAAGTGACTCCGGCTGCCGCGACGGGAGCAATAATATCCATCATTACGGCACATGTTTGAGGAGACAGGGAGGGAAATGATCTCAGACCTCGCCCCGGATCCGCTCCGGAGTTCCTATTCAAAACAGAAAGAGATGCAGGTTTAAGAACTCATCCGTCCACTGTATTTGGCAGCCTGTGTGTTCGAGACATATTTCCTTTGGGACAGAAAACAACATCTTGAATCTTGTGTTTGCATCTGTGTTTTCAGCTTCTGGGTTCTCGGCCGCTCTCAGAAGTGAACATGGACTTCAAGGTTGCGTTTCCTTTGATTCGTGCACTTTTCATTCGTCTATGTCCTTTTCAAGAGCTAAAACAACTTGTGCCCTGATGCGGAACAAAGGGAAAAGCTTGTGGAGTTTCAGAAGTTGTCAGAATGTCCCTACGTTACAGCGCCAGACATTTTTCCAAACGACCTTGCGTGCTGTGGAAGACGATGCTTTTCTTCTTGTTGCAGATCCACGTTAGCTGAGAGAAAGACTAGTGCTAGGCCTGTTTCCTAAGGGGGGGGGGGGGTTCAAGGCCATTCCACTGTCACCAGTCAGCACGGCACAGTTTTAGTGTCTTACCGGCTTTGGAGATTTTCTGAATGGTGTCAGCGTGTCGGGCCAGGAACTATTTTAGAACCATTGTCCCCCATTGGGCCAGAGCAGCCAAAAGGGGACTAACTGTGCCAAAAGGAGAGACATGACAGCCCTGAACTGGCATAGGCATGTTTTTTGACTCTTCATAATGAGTACCTCCTATTGTCCCAACCCATGGTCCTCAACCTGGCCCTAACCCAAAGTCTGAGGAGAAAACTGCCTTGACTTTGGGCTATATGGGAGCAACAGCACGATACCAGCGATCATAGACACAGACGGCAATGCGCCAAAATAGTGAGGGGAAAGGAAGTGTGTCGTGGAAATTGAAAATGAGTGTTTTGACATAGCAGATTGTCAAAAAAAAAGGGAAAAAACGGCCCTTGAAGCTAGCAGTTAGCATGTAGTATGATGCTAACGTTGGCATAATGGTTAGCTTACCCTTTTTCATGTACAAATCTGGGTCGTTGAAGCCAAAGATAGTTAATAAAACTCTAGGTGATGTGGCATCTTGTAACTGACCAGCGCGGTAACCCCATAGCAACCAATGCAACACTTTCATTGATTCATTTTCATTGGACGGCAGAATGTTAGAGAGACACACATTGTTTGTGGCTGGTTTATTACTTCTAAGTCTCAGTATCTCAGTGAGGATCAGCTCATTTATTTGAAATGTCTTGCTTCTTAGTCGTATTGTTAAGCTGTATTAGCATTATTTTCTTCATTCATTCCCAGGGTTCAGTGGTTAGCATTCATGTTAAATGCTATATAGTGCTACATGCTAGATAGTATTAAAGTAGGAAAAAAATGTAAATAGAAGTGAATGTGTTTGACAGAGGAAAGGTCTATGCCTCCTATGAAACTGAGATAACATTCAAAGCAGTGCTAAGTAACCCCTGCCCCTAGAGGCCATAAGCGCCACTGCAAGTGTCATAGCATGTTACGCTTTTTAACTCATTAATTGTCCGTGAGAGTAAAAACTACACTGACAGAAAAGACAAAGGGACAGAGGGATATTGTTCATCCAATTACGCAATGGAAATCATTTTTTTCTCTCAAACTTGGCTGTAAATACTGTTTAAGTGGTGCTAGCCCGCAGTTAGCTTTGCCCATTAGCCTGTTAGCATCTTCTTTGTGATTCCTTTAGTGTGTATTGGTGACTCCGACCCGGGGCAGTGAAGTGAAAGACCCCCCCAATCATCCCATTAACACTTGTATTACCCCCAGAGGGACTACGAAAAGGATTTATTAAGGTAAACAAGTTATTTATACTGCTTTAAAAAACAGTGCTAAATAAGTGGTGTTTCCCATTTGACTACATTGCACTGGGTTAGAAGATGGCTGCCGGAATTAACCTTCATTCCAACGTATTACTCTGGCCAAGTCCTGTCTAGAGTTTTACTAAAGATCTTTGCATGAGCCATTTTGTTGTATCTTTATTGTGTTGAAAATACCTCCATAATTCAGCATTTGTCAAAGTGGTGGAGTAAAAGTTCACAGAGTTCCCCTTTAATCATGGAACAATGGTCAGTTTTGTTCACAAACCTCTCGTTTCACAGCCAGTGGATGATCAGAGCTGAACGTATGAAGCTAACTGGTTGACAGGCGACAGTGGGGACCATGAGTACAATCTGTCTTCCTTTTTTTTTTCCTTTTAAATGCCTCACAATTCCGCGATAAACAAAATGGTCGGCGCCGCTGCTGTGCGCGGGGGATATCCCTGGATGATCACCAGGCTGTGGGATTGAAGTTAGACAATCAGCACAGTGGGCGCCCGCTGCCTCCTCTCGAATCTACAGTATAATCTCTATGAATATGGATAAGATCTGGAGGAGCGCGCCGGCGTTTAGCTGTGAGACTGATTAAAAACTTCCAAAGTTGCAAAAAAGAAAAAATGAAGATCCAAAAACTCCACAGGCGAAAGCGGGCGAGGGGGGAAGAAACGGATTCAGATGTTTTCATAAATGATGCAGAGTGTTATAGCTGGAATTTGAATCGCGCACACATTATTGGACAATATTTGAAGTCACTCGAGTTCGGTCTTTATGGAGTTTGACTGAGGAGCAGGTTTGGGATCACTGCCTGTTTAGGTTTGAAATTCACAAGAAAGAGGGACATTTCGGCAAAAAAATGTAACCGTTTACTGGCAACACATCTCTTGAAATCCTTTTTTTTCTTTTGTTTGGGAGCTCTAAGCTGTGCGGACCTGTGGCTCATGACTCACATTTGGTATACTGGGACATGTTGGGTATATTTGGAATCCTCCTTTTGAGTACCTGTATTCTGGAACAGCTACTATTTCATTGGAGAGTGTTTAGATTACAGCTACTCAATCATTTCATTTCAGCTTTATATTAAACAACGTTATTAAAGCAGTAATAAGTAACTTGTTTACCATAATAAATCCTTTCCGTAGTCCCTGTGGGGGTAATACAAGTGTCTATGGGATGATTGGAGGGTCTTTCATCTCCCCCTGGTGTCTCTGGACAGAAAACCATGTTTGCAACTTGACTGCCACCGGTCCGGAGAAAGCAATACACACTAATGGAATCACGCAGAAGAAGCTAACAGGCTAACGGGCAAAGCTAACTGCGGGCTAACGCCACTTTAAACAGTATTTACAGCCAAGTTTGAGTGAAAAAAAATATTTCTATTGTATAATTGGATGCACAGTAACCCTCTCCCCCTTCGCCTTTCCTGTCAGCGTAGTATTTACTCTCCAAGACAATTAATAAGTTAAAAAATTGTAACTTGCTACTACACCTGCAGTTGCGCTTATGGCCTCTAGGGGGAAGAGTTACTTAGTACTGCTTTAAGAAAGACTAGGACAAAACAATCAAGGAAAAGAGACAAGCGTAGCTACATGTTAATATATATTGTATGTTATATTTGTAGATGAATATAATGCACATCAAAGTGAAAGTCTAGTTTGTAGGAGAAAGCGCCAACCCCTGCTCAGCTGCTAGTTACTTCGGCTCCGTTACCTCTTAGTTTTTATCCTATTTTTATTGTTGTTGCTCACCTATTGTTGTGTTTCTGCTGCTTGTTGTACATGGGATGCCTCGTTTTTATTCTATTTTACTGGTTGCACATTTGCCTGTCTGTTTTTGCACAACTCTGAGTGATCTTCTTGAAGGCCGACTGTAACAAGTGAATTCCTCCCGTGTGAGATCAATAAAGCATTATCTTATCTTATCCCCATTAGCTGTGCTTTATAGTCAGCTAGTCTTCATGGGGTCCTTGTTAAAAGCATCCATATACAAAAATATGATCAATGTGACAGACAGCAGACATAAAACACATTATGAAAGAAAATACAACAAGTACAATGTGAACCTGACATCATTCTGCATCCTCAAAGATATTCAACACCAATATAGTTCTTCAATTGTTCTTTAAAAACAGATTTGTGTTTCTATTTGAACCAGGTTTAGTGGCAAGACGTTCCATCCCTTCATAGCTCTATAGAAAGTTTGTATTTGATTTGGGAATTAAAAACCGTCCTTGTGATGCATGTCTAGTGTTATAACCATGTGACTCTCTGTTGTTAACCTCTTAACTCCCGCCTGAACGGATCCCGTTTTCTCCAGTTTGGCTTCACCCTAGTCAAAAAGCTTCTTGGGAAAAAAAGCACCAAAACAGCCACAAAAAATGAGAAGAAAACAAGGATGTGAACGCAACAAAAAAGTGACAGAAACTGAAAAAAAAATGTGACAAAAATTCAACAAAAAATGACAAAAATTCAACAAAAAAATTACAAAAAATAACTAAAAATGGGACAAAAACTAAACAAAAAAATTACAAAAATTAAACAAAAAAATTATAAAAAATAACTAAAAATGTGACAAAAACTAAACAAAAAAATGACAAAAACTAAACAAAAAAATGACAAAAATTCAACAAAAAAATGACAAAAACTCTAAGCTCTAAACTAAAAAAACAAACATAAAAAAGGTGACACAACACAGCAACAGGAAAAAGAGGAAAAAGATCAGTTTTGTGGGTCTTAGCTTTCAAATGAGGTGTTACACAGACCGATATAATGGCCAAAGAGGGCAGAATGCATTTGGTTCAGGTGGTTGGTAAGAGGTTAGTATAAAGTATTCTTAGTATCCAGAATTGGATACTCAGTAACGGAATGCACTACTAAATACACTTTACGGCAAGTATCGGTTGCGTTCACATGACATTACAACATTGTAAAACATGAACGCAATCCAACACTGACTTATATGGAAAATATATCGCAAAGTGTCAGTGTTGGGGAGAATACTTACATTATTTTGTAATGTATTCCGTTATTTTGTCCAGTCAGAGTTCTGTATACTGAATACTTTTCTATGCAAATGCACCAGAGTGTCAATCTTTATTTATGTTTTGGGAGGAAGGACAGATCATTGATTGTTAAGTACAGCATTAGCTTAACATTTCCTCATTGTTTTGATCATTTCTTTATTATTAATGCTGTGCAATATGAAGCTGAAATGTGACAGTTCCCTGTGTAGAGAAGAGGATGATGTGGATGAAACAAAACACAAAGTACGGTTTGCTTGAAGGAACGACCTTACCCGTCTCTTGAAACCCCGTTAATTGAAGTGGCCTCCCGCGTGCCCGCCTCCTCACGCCCAAAGCGCGGCGTCCCCCTAAAAAGAGAAGTCGCGCCGTTGCAAAACCGGGAGCCTGTGTTTCCTCACAAGTGCGTCCGCGGGCAGAGCTGATTGGCGCCGCTCAAGTGCCTCGCCGAGTGGTGCTTCTGTGTGGGATTACATAAAGTCAAGAGCCGCCAAAATACCACACCAAGATGGCCGACGCACTCCCGTAACGGAAAACGCTTGATATGATGAACTTCTGTAATATTCAGCCAACAAAGCAACGCGCCCCATCAAAGCGCTGTTTCTTCTTCTGCTGCTGAAGCGCTCCCATCTGTATTTCTTTAATTTTTTCTGAAATGGTGCACCTGGGTTTGTCCCTGTTTCAGAGCGTGGTGTCCTGCACTGGTCGGCTCGTCCTTCCTCTTCCTCCTGAGCAGCTCCCTCCGCTCCATAACATTCTTTCACCATCTTCTGATGAGCGTAGCAGACGAATATAATCCGTCTTATTCTCCAGTGAACGGACATTAGCCAGAACAATAGTAGGGATAGAGGCTTGTGTGGCTTAGCTGCGAGTCTTGCCCGGATACTTCCTCGTTTTTTGTTTCCTGTAGCGCCTCTTGTGACGCCTCCACTGTGCTGCAGCTGTGGGGGCCTCTTGGTGCCTCTTCAGTGTTTCAGAAGAAGAAAGGTCTCGTATGCTGTATCAGTTTATTTTCTTTTTTTAAAAGCTGGGTCCTTCATGGCTATTAACGACCCTCTGCAGTAAACGCTGCTGTACCAAGAGAGAGAGAAGTTGCTGCTTGTTTATGCCTGACATGTCAAACCAGGGACAAACAGGTACTAGTTTTTAGCTGAATATTTTATAGAATTTTTTTGACATCATGCCGACGTGTAAACATGCAGCAACCTCCCCCTCTATTGGTACAGCTGCATTTTTTTGCCTTTCTCTGCGAACTGTGGTTTCTGTGCTCCACATTGTTTTGTACGTTTTTTTGCCCTGTTTTTGTGAGGATCGGTCTTTTTTTTTTTACTGCAGAGAGTCAATAGTGGTCCTGAAGAAAGCAGCTTCTCAAAAGTAAACAAACTGCTAGCTTTTGAGCTAAACCCATCTGAGACCTACACATTTCTTCTTCTGAAACACTGAAGAGGCACCAAGACCCCCCCACACCTGCAGCACAGTGGAGGCGTCACAAGAGGCGCTACAGGAAACAAAAAAGGGACAAACGAGGAGGTATCAGGGCAAGACTCACAGCTGAGCCACACATGCCTTCTATTGTTCTGACTCATGGACGTTCACTGGAGAATAAAACCGATGAACTGCTAAGCCCTTCCCGGAAGATGGGGTGAAAGACCGTTGTGGAGCGGAGGGAGCTGCACGGGAGGAGGAGCCGACCAGTGCAGGACACCACGCTCTGAAATAGGGACAAACCCAGGAGGCGCTGCACCGTTTCTGAGGATCAGAGGAGACTGAGGGCAGCCAGCCAGGTTTCCTCCATAAACATGCGGCTCAGGTTGACCCACAGCGGCTCAGGATTATAAAGCACTTACTTATAATTGTATTGACAATCTTCTGGTGACAGATTTTTTCTAATTCATTTTTTAATGTGCTCATCAACTCATCCCTCCCCTTGTTCCTCTGTTCCTCAGTTTTTGGTGGTGGGAGTACAGGTCCATTTTCTCTTTGTTAAAAATGCGTGGGGGGGGCTGCACATGGAAGTCGCCTGGTTCAGAAAGTTTAAGACTCAATTGGAATAAATCAGAAAGTTTCGGAGTCCCGGCGCGATGACCCAAACCTGCAGCCGGGGCCCAGCCTAGGACACGTCTGAGAGGGCTTTTAATTAGGAAAAGGAGAGCATTTTTTCACACTCTCCCCTAACATAGAAAAGTGCAGCTAACCAACTTACGTTTTCTATCAAACCCATATAGGCTTCACTAATTGGTCTCATGCACTCATTTATTATTGGCCAAATAGTTTTCGAAAGATTTATTTTCTTTAAACCCACTTGAGTTTGTAATTGCTTTGGGTTTAAAGTCACACTCCTCAGGTAACCGTTCACCGAGATGTAAATGTAATTACTGTTTCTAATCATGTTTAGAAAGTGTTACACTCCCCCATTTTAATCGGCACCTGCTATTTAAATAAAGCAAATAATAAAACCACAAGGACTGTTGAACTGCAACAAAAGAAGAAGCTTTTTAGAGTTTTTTTTATCATGTTGCAGTGTCTCATCGGAAACAGAACCTGGATCTGTGTTTGCCAGATCCTATGACGAAAACCAGTGTGGAATTTCTCTCCAATCAAGTCCTAATTCATTTGTACAAGAGCCTGGTCCTTGATGAGTTTCCATATAGCAAAATTTGTACTTGTACTATACTAAGTTTAGCTGTACTGTTTTTTTAACCACTTACAGCACCGTTAACACATATGTTTTTTGTCTTTTTTCGATTCCGGTACTTTAACAATACTTGGTTATCAATACCGATACTTGAATGATACTTTATCCGATACCTATACAAAAATATTAGTCATCTAGGACCAGAAAACACCCCTCCTGGAACCGCCACCTTCACGTGGTGGAGGGGTTTGAGCACTGGGGGCTATTTTGTCAGGGGCTTCGTGCCCCTAGTAGGGTCTCCCAGGGCAAACAGGTCCTAGGTGACGGTTCAGAAGCCCCTTATGAGAGACCAACAGGCCCGGTTAATCGTGAGGCCGTCCTTCTGTGGACCCATCACCTGCAGGAGGAGCCATAAGGGGCTGGTGCAATGTGATTTGGGCAGCTCCAACAGCTGCCCCCACGACCCGTAAACGGACAAGTGGAAGAAAATGGATGGATGGAGCAGAAAACAGAACAATAATGTTGTCATGGTTGTGGATGGTGCGAAAGAAAAGAAAAACTCAAAATGCAGGACTGCAACAAAACTGGTGAAGTTTAACGGACGAAAAAACCAAAATAACAAAATCCAGAGATAACCAAAAACCTGGGCTGACTCAGACACTGACACGACGAAGGACAAGGGAAACACAGGGGTATAAATACAAGAGGACACGGGGCACAGGTGAAACACATCAGGGCGGGGCAGGCAGGTAACGAGGGAAGTAAAGCAAAATCACAAGGACAGAACACACGTCAAAAGAAAACACCAACCAAACACAAGAAAAACATACAAAAACAGACGAACAAAAGACGAATCATGACAAATGTGTGAATTTACTAAACTGAAACAACCAATTTACTTCCTTTAATGCTGTCCCAGGACCAACAGCATCAAAACTTGGATCAAAAACTATTTTTTTCGGTGCCTGTAGCCCCTACACATTTTTTTTCGGCACCGTACTGGTATTGTATAACGTTACCCAGCCCTAGTCGCCAACAGTGTTAATTTTGACAACATATTTTATTTTAGTTTTAGTCTTAGTCTTTTGACTAAAACGTAATGTAATTTTAGTCGAGATTTAGTCGAAAAAATCTTTTCAATTTTAGTCTAGTTTTACTCGACTAAAATTGCAAATTTAAGACTAATTTAGTCGACTTTGCATTGATAATATTCATTATAATCATGTTTAATGTTGTTCCTCTGCTTCATGGAGCTGCTCCACATGAACAAAGCTCAGAGCTGATCCTTTGGCAGAGAATTTACATGATCTGAGGCTCTTTCAGATGCTCAATAGAAGTTTGAATGATTTTAGTCTCTCCTTTTCATTTGTATTTAGTCTTATTTTAGTCGACTAAAATATCTGGACATTTTAGTCATAGTTTTAGTCTCATGAGAAACTTTTAATTTAGTTTTAGTCCAATTTTAGTCGTCAAAAATAACACTTTGACTAAAATTAAGACGAAATATTTTAGTCGACGAAATTAACACTGGTCGCCAATGCAGTTTGATTCCTAATGTACTCTTTTTCAGTGCAATATTTATTTAATTTTCTATCTTTGTCAAACATTCAAACAGCTTTCACCTTCTTTCTTTTTTTCATCTGAAATTATTCCCAGATCTATCAACCCCTGATGGAGAGTCCATGTTTTCGAGTACAAGTCTGACCTTTTTTATTCCGCAAACATGGCTCCCAAAGGGAAGGAAATGGCCCGGCCCTAGAGCGCTGTAGTGGAAGCTCAGTGACCCCCTCACATCATGCCCGTGATCTCGAACACGTCCCTCGTAAAGCTTTCACGATCCGTGGGGGGGGGGGACGCAAATAAAAAACGTCCGCGCTCACGAGGGCGATCCGGGCTTCTTCGCTAATTAAAAAGCACATTCAGACGTCTCCTTGCGCGGGGTCTGGGTCATCGCTCGGGACTTTCGCCGTCGTCTCCTTAAAACTTTTTTTTTGATTTATTCCAACCGGAGTCTGAGCTCTCTGAACCAGGCAACTTTCATGCGCGACACCCCACACATTCTCACCAAAGAGAAAACCGGCCCTCTACTCCCACCTCCAAAAATTTTCCGGTCGGCAAAGTTCAAATCCGAGTCTTTAAACTCCAAAAAGACGGAGCCGGCTGCAGAAGACGGTGGGTGGCTCAAAGGCGCGAGGGCGGCGCCGGGTTAAGTTTGGCCGCGGCTACTTTCTAATGTTTCTTGGATGAAAGATAATTGGGCGCATTTGGACTTTTGCGCCGAAAAACAAGGAGTGGGCAGAAAACTGAGAGCGGTTTTTTGACAGTTACATGGCCAAGCGTTTGGATTTCAAACTCTTATTCCAAGTACGTCTATTTCTGCGTTTGCTTTTGGGAATGGTACCGGGGAAGGCATGTAAAGAAGAAAGTCAAAGCACCACCTGAAAGATTAATAACATAAAAAGAACTGGACGAATTGTGCATTCAGGCTCTTTTGTTTTCCTCAGCGTTGATATTTTACACTTCTAAATCTAAAATAATGTCTGTGTAGGGAAAAGGGCAGAATGGCTGGGCTTCAAGGATTTCAAATTGCATGGTAGCAGCAGAAGCCGTAAAAAAAGGGGGCACAAGCTTTCACTTTTAGTCAACAGCATGCTAGGAAATCAACGGCACTGTGAGGAACACACTTTGAGCAAATAGAATGGGTCTGATGATGGAAAAGGACTTTGAAATGCAACAAAATCCAAGAAACACAGATCAGAGGGCTTAAAGTAGAAAAGGAAATGACCACAAATAGCCAATTTCCCCAAAATATCCCATGTTAAAGGGATAGTTCAGGATTTTTGACATAGGGCCTCATTTAGTTATCCACAGTGTTGTAGCTTTCTGGAGATTTTATTTATTTATTTTTTATTCATGCAGTCCTTATATTTGAACAGTTTAGCGGTGCTAGGCTAGTGCTAGGCTAGCGCATGTCTATGGTAACTAGTAGCCTGCGTTAAAAACAGTCTGACCCGAGCACAGTGAGGCAAATCACTTACAACACCAGACGACCCATATAAATGTCTGCGTTCACTGAATCATTTCTGAAATATAACCATATATAACCAGCAGCATCAGCTTCCTGGTTGTAAGCTACACAGCGGCGGAGTGATATGCTAGCTTACCGGATCTACAGTAGTTTGTTTACCTGCGGCCGACATTACTACAAGTGGAATTCACAAAGGAGCTTTCTATAAATCAGATATGGCAACGTTTGGAGGACGAGCCCATGATTTTGAAGATGTTTTTAATGCAGGCTACTAGTTACCATAGACACGCGCTAGCCTAGCACTAGCCTAGCACTAGCCTAGCACCACTTGAAATACAAGGACTGCATGAATTTAAAAAATATATATATATCTCCAGAAATCAACACTCTGGATAACTAGGAAATGAGGCCTTATATCAAAAATCCTGAAATATCCCTTTAAGGTAAATGATGCTTTAATGTACTGAATATTCTTAATAATGGTTTGAGATGTCTCCTCAGCACTAATATAATCACTGTTCAACATTTGTATTCATCCGGTTAGGTCGCCGCCTATCTACATCCATCTACAGCATCCATATTTTGTAGCTTATGTAAAGGCGTAGCATCATTTTGAATTTAAATTTATGGTTGGCTTGACAGATGATGGATGTTATAGCTTCGCGTTATCTTGGCAAAACGCAACTGTTGACTTTGCTGAGTGCGAAAATCCTTATCTGTCCCACAATGATATATGCTGGGTAAAAAGGAAAATATGAAAAAAAAGAGAGAATGGCAGATTTATTAGGGGAAATATCTCCCCCCGGGACCGGGACAATGGCGGTGGCGGAGCTGAGGAGGTGGAGAGGCTGAGGGGGCTGGAAGGTGATGATGATGGAGGTTTTGAATGGCTGAATGTTCAGGCGAAAAAAGCTAAAACAAGATGCCCTCTTATGAGAACAGAAAAACAGATATTCAGGCTTGTTATCTTTAAGAAAAAACCCCAAAAGATATCACTTTAATGGCCTAAACCTGCCAATTAGTTGTTGGTAAAGAACATTGTAACTTTAGCCATAGAGTAACATTAACCAAAGCAAAATTAAGCTAGGTTAGCTTCTGGCAAACTCTCAACTTTGTGATTTCCATTTTAAAAACTCTTGCTAACTACTTCACTGACTGATAAATGTGATGAGGTTATGACAACAGAGCTTTTATACAGCTAGCATTAACAGATGGAGTGAAAATGCTAATAAGCTAACCTTCACTTGCTACTGCCCTCCTGCTGTTAGCGTTAGCGCTCTAACGATAAATATGCATTTGTTTACATTACCATAGTGTCGAATGATTAAGCGATTTGCACTCGTGGCCATTTTATTAGGCACGCTAGCTTGTAAAGTCTCCCCTGTGGTGTCCTCTGTAAGTTCATTAGCTTATTGAATAATTCATATGGTAGCAAACAATAACAATTAGCCTAGCTGTACACATGTTGGAAATGTTTGCCAATATATTCTCCACTGGTAGCATTTGGGAATAGTCACAAGCACAGTATAGCCTAGTATAAAACACTAGATGGGAAATAGCTGTTGTTGTTGTTGCTGCTAATGTGGCGGCCATCTTGGGATTGTCTGATTAGCCAAATTCTCTTGCGCTAACTTCAGTGTTTTCAAATTCCCTGTATTCTCCATTGGTTTATATGATTATCAGTGTTAATTTTGACACCATATATTAATTTAGTTTTAGTCTTGGTCTTTTGACTAAAATGTAATTTTAGTTGAGATTTAGTCGAAAAAATCCTTTCAATTTTAGTCTAGTTTTAGTCGACTAAAATTGCATGTCAATTTAGTCGACTAAATTTAAGACTAATTTAGTCGACTTTGCATTTATAATATTCATTATAATCATATTTAATCTTGTTCCTCTGCTTCATGGAGCTGCTCCACATGAACAAAGCTCAGACCTGTTCATTTGGCAGAAAATTAACATGATCTGAGGCTCTTTCAGACGGTCAATAGAATTTCGGATGATTTTAGTCTCTCCCTTTCATTTTTGTTCAGTCTTATTTTAGTCGACTAAAATATCTGGACATTTTAGTCATAGTTTTAGTCTCATGGAAAACTTTTAATTTAGTTTTAGTCCAATTTTAGTCGTCAAAAATATCACTTTGACTAAAATTAAGACTAAATATTTTAGTCGACAAAATTATATATAATAATTATATGTATATAAAGATGCTGATTCTTTAGTTTGGTCACGGATAGGTTTAGTACAGCTTCACGGATTTCTCCGCATGACGCTTACCGGCGTGTGGGCTGGCGTTTTGAGAGTGAGACAGACGGGAATATTGAAACAGGAAGGAAACGGGAATGTGTCAAACTGCCTAGCGCTGATGTATCTACCCCTCACTGGCTACTCACACGTCCTGCACCCCGGCACCAGCCCTCTGTGTATTGGATATATTGAATTTCCATAAGTCACGCTGTAAATAGCAGAAGCCGGGCTTGTTCTGAGCCAACTAATGAAGTGTTTCCAAAGCCGATGACCTTATCCCCTCTGTACATTGCTTCTTTGTTGAAAATGCCAATGGAACAATATTGGCTCCGTACACAGGAAAGCAAGAAGGATCGACATTTGTAAGAAAACGGTGTTGCTCTGGGGGAGGGTTTGACGACGGCAAGGCAAGCAGTGTTCATTTTGACAACATATTTTTATTTTCAGTTTTAGTCTTAGTCTTTTGACTAAAATGCAATTTAATTTTAGTCGAGATTTAGTCTAAATTTGTTTTGCAATTTTACTCTAGTTTTAGTCGACGAAAATTGCATGTCAATTTAGTCGGGCTTCAAGGATTTCAAATTGCAGGGTAGCAGCAGAAGCCGTAAAAAAGGGAGCACAAGCTTTCACTTTTAGTCAACAGCATGCTAGGAAATCAACGGCACTGTGACGAACACACTTTGAGCAAATAGAATGGGTCTGATGATGGAAAAGGACTTTGAAATGCAACAAAATCCAAGAAACACAGATCAGAGGGCTTAAAGTAGAAAAGGAAGAAAATTAAATGCAATTTAATTTTAGTCGAGATTTAGTCTAAATTTGTTTTGCAATTTTACTCTAGTTTTAGTCGACGAAAATTGCATGTCAATTTAGTCGACTAAATTAAAGACTAATTTAGTCGACTTTGCATTTATAGTATTCATTATAATCATATTTAATCAAGGTCCTCGACTTCTTCGAGCTTTAAATGATATGAGGCTCTTTCAGACGGTCAATAGAAGTTTGGATGATTTTAGTCTCTCCTTTTCATTTTTATTTAGTCTTATTTTAGTCGACTAAAAAATCTGGACATTTTAGTCATAGTTTTAGTCTCATGAGAAACTTTTAATTTAGTTTTAGTCCAATTTTAGTCGTCAAAAATAACACTTTGACTAAAATTAAGACTAAATATTGTATTTTCGACGAAATTAACACTGAAGGCAAGTGGATAGTCGCCGGTTTTGTTTGTGTCCTGAGGCAAGTCTACTCCAGTTTTAGTGACAAGGAAAGGAAAACAACAACAAAAGGAAGTCAGTTTTAGCAACCTCTATGTGCCACTTGAAGATGATTTTCTACTAATTGCACTGAAGTCATAGGTTATTAAAAGGTTGTCATCTAGAGTGTATAAAATTAGGGCTGATATCTGCTACAATGTCACTGCTCTAAGTTGTTTCCTGAGTAAATCATTCAGGCCTGTCTTTCCCCTTTTCGTAACCAGGACACCGCGCATCCCATTCTGCGCTTTCGTTCCCCATTACCGCGTCTCATCAGCGTCCCCGCTCATTTCCCCAGTCCCGTTACTCTCCATCCAAACCCCGCTCCCATTAACGAACCCAGTCTTAGCTCGGGACAGCCAGCACGTGTGACAGGTGGAGGAGTCTGAAAAGGCCACCCAGCCGTCCTCTCTCCTCACCTGGACCGGCCTATCCTCGGGGTCCTGGCTCCCAAACCATTAGCGTCACACTTAGCTGTCATCCCGGGTGGCACGGCAGGCGCAGATCCCGGTGAGAAATTGGTCCCAGCGCGGCGGCACGGCGGCGGCTCACGGCGGAGAGAAGGGGCTGCCCGGTCGCTCCTAATGGCACCTCTGCCCACCGCTCCGGACTGGGATGGGGGAACAGATGGATGAGGGGTAAAAATAGCAGTTGGGACTAAGGGTCTAATGTCTGGGATTAGACGGGGACAGAACAGGGAGAGCAATGTCCACATAGAAATGCAAAATTACAAGATTACACATACAGTGCCTCTCGAAAGTCTTTATACACCTTGAACTTTTGCACATTTTGTCATGTTTACAACCCTAAACATAAAGATTTTATTTAGATTTTTTTACTTAACGTTCACACACAAGTAACAGACAACTGTGAAGTGAAAGCAAAATGATACATGATTCTGTTATTTTTTTTAAAATAGAAAAGTGAAAAGTGGGGCTTGCATAAGTATCATACAGCATGAATACTTTGTGAACCCCCTTTTGCTGCAATAACAGCACAAGTCTTTTCGGGTTTGACTCTACAAGATTTGCACATTTTAGCCCATTCATCTTTACAAAACAACTCCAGCTCTGTCACATTAGAAGGAGAGCGTTTGTGAACAGCAGTTTTCAGATTATTCCACAGATTTTCAATAGGATTTCGGTCAGGACTTTGACTGGGTCATTCTAACACATTAATATGTTTTCATTGAACCATTCCATTGTAGATTTATCTTTGTGTTTAGGGTCATTGTCCTGCTGAAGGTGAATCTCCGCCCCAGCCTCAGTTCTCTTGCTGACTCCAGCAGGTTTTCCTCCAAAATGTCCCCAAACTTGGCTCCATCCATCTTCACAACTATTCTCACAATCTCCCCAGTCCCCGCTGAGGAAAAGCAGGCCCACAGCATGATGCTCCCCCCCCCATATTTGACACTGGGGATGGTGCACTCAGGACCATGAGCAGTGTTAGGTTTGCTCCATACATAACGTTTTGCATCTGGGCCAATAAGTTACATTTTTGTCTCATCTGACCAAAGCACCTTCTTCAGCATGGCAGCTGTGTCCTCCATATGACTTCTAGCAAACCTTCATGATGTTGTTTAGTGACCAATACACTCCGACCACAGCTCTGAGGGCCTAAAAGAACAGCTGAAATTATACTGAGAGTAGATTACACACAGGTGGCCTCTATTTAACCGTTAGGCCAAGGGGTGAACATTCTGGAGTCATTAGAAATGTTTTAAAGGCAATTTAATGCACTCAGAAAAATGCTGTATGAATACTTATGCACGCCCCACTTTTCACTGTTCTATTTTTTGAAAAATAACAGAATCATGTATCATTTACCTTTCACTTCACAGTTGTCTGTTACTTATGTGTGGACGTTCAGTAAAAAAATCAAAATAAAATCTTTATGTTTAGGGTTGTAAACATGACAAAATGTGCAAATGTTCAAGGTGTATGAATACTTTCGAGAGGCACTGTATGTTATTGTAGGGGCACAATACTCTGTGATGTGCTTTGAGCCTTCAAGATAAGGTAAGGTTAACTTTATTACCCCCAAATTCATCCTATGCTACTGTGCCAGATCAGCTACACTACAAAGAGACACACACATCAATCTGTGTAGTAATAATTAAAACATAAAAGCCGTCTGTTGCTGCTAAAAGACTGCACCGCTCAACAGTCCATGGTTTTGCACAGCAACAGCATAATATACAAAGACAATTTAGAAAGATATTAAATAGTAGATTACAGCATGAAACATTTTGCCAATTAGACAAGAGTCTGCATACAAAATTACAACCAGTGCTGGTTCATAGACATGATCAAATTTAATGAAATCAATATTAGTACAAAAATCATAATAATAATAATAATATTTTCTAAAGATTATGTTGTGGGCGGTGAGTTCCCGGTAGATGATCATTTACTGTGTTCAAATCATGATGAACAAGTTCAGATCAGAGACACCTGTGATCATGAAGGATTGATAGTTTGTCTAAGCTATAGGCTAACATGCTATAAAAGAATATATATAAAGTTGTGTAATGCATAAACCCCTTAACTCCCACCTGAACCGAGCACATTTTCTCGACGAAAACAATGATGGAAATGTGGCAAAAATGTCACAAGAAATTGACAAAAAATTGACGAAAAATGACAAAAATGTGACAAAAATGTGACAAAAAAATGACCAAACAAATTACAAAAATGTGACAAAAATATGACCAAAAATGACCAAAAAATTACTAAAATGTGACAAAAAAATGACCAAAAAATTACAAAAATGTGACCAAAATGTGACCAAAAAATTACAAAAAAATTACAAAAAATATGGCAAAAATGTGACAAAAAAATTACAATGTGATAAAAAATTGACGAAAAAATGAAAAAAAAAATATGACAAAAATGTGACAAGAAAATTACAAAAATGTGACAAAAATGTGACAAAAAAAAAAAAAAATTACAAAAAAATTACAAAAATGTGACAAAAAATTGACAAAAAAAAAAAAAAAAGTGACCAAAACATGACAAAAAAGTGACAAAAATGATGGGAAAAAAAATGTGAGGCGGGAGTTAAGAGGTTAAATTAGCCTTTAGCTTCAAGACAAACTCACTGATCCTTACAAACATAAACGTCTCCTCTATGGAAATATTTCTACCAGGAACTCACTGGTCTAAGCTAATCTTAATGGAAATGAATACGAACAGGAAGTACTAGCGCCCACAGCTTCAGCTCAGAGGAACTAGCGTAGCCACATTGTGCAACAAGCCGATTCCACTCCTGTACGGCAACGCGGCATCTTTTCCTTGTTCTGAGTCCTTGGCATTGACAGTTCATCTGCCTAGCGCCCCCTACTGTTCTGGAGTGCGCATTTAAAGCTTTTATGAAAGAAACAAAACACATGGACACATTTATTTTTTTGCTTTGGAGGAATTTTAACCCTTTAACTCCCACCTGAACCGAGCACATTTTCTCCAGCTTTACCCCAATCCAAAAGCTTCTGGGAAAAATGGTGTGAAAAGAGCGACAAAACTGAGACGAAAACCAGGATGAAAATGTGACAAAAGTGACAAAAAATGGACGAAAAAGTGACAAAGAAAATTACAAAAAATGTACAAAAAAATGAAAAAAAAAATGGACAAAAAATTGACAAAAAAGTGAGAAAAAATTGTCAAAAAAATTAGAAAAAATGGACGAAAAAGTGACAAAGATAATTACAAAAAATGTACAAAAAATGTACAAAAAAATCACAAAAATTGACAAAAATTTGACAAAAAAGTGAGAAAAAATTGACGAAAAATTTAGAAAAAATGGACAAAAAAGTGACAAAAAAATGGTCCAAAAAAAAAATCAAAAAATTTGACGAAAAAGTGACAAAAATGAGATGACTGCCCAACAAAAAAAGTGATGAAAAAAAATCTGATTATGTGAGGAAAAAGATCAATTTAGTTTTGTAGGTCTTTCAAATGAGGTGTTACACTGGCCTACAGGATTTGGGTAAAGCTGAACTGGAGTAAGAGGTTCATAAAGTAACAAACTAAAAAGACTTCTCAAGTAAAGTACAGATCCTCAGAAACCCAGGCCTGCAGGCGGACGTTCTCGCTGTGAAGCCTTTTAAAACATATAAATCAATGATCTATTTTTAGCGAGTCAGAATGTGGCGGTGTCTTTTCACGCTGCGTCTCACACTTTGAACATAATTGTATCGTGGTCAAATTGCAGACAGAAGGAAAAAACACAGCTAGCTTCACTGTACGGCGCTGTGAGCGATCTGCTAGCCCCCTATGTCGATACATCCACCGCTGTCCGGCTTGTTAGCGCTGCTGTTAGCTGCCACAGTGAGGCACAGGCTGGGTCCGCTGCAGAGTTATTAGCTCGTTATGCTAGCGGCGTGAGCTTGTTTTGCCACTGTGATGAGGAGGGATCGCAGGGGCTGTGCATCTGTCGGGTTTAGGGGAAGACGGTGTATTTAGCAGGAAAAAACTGAATAAGCTAGTTAGCGCCGCGGGCCTGATATGAAATTTCGACAAAGGAGGAAGTTTAAATCACGCTTCAAGGGATTCCCAATCAAAGCAATGATATTTGGAATAGAAAAATTAAGGTTTCTATTTCATATAATATATTTTTTATCAGAATTTTGCCACCAAATTAATAATTAATGGAAATGTCAGCAAAGCAAGGATGTTTGTCTGCAAATTCTGTTCAAAAGTCAACACAACTTGAAAAATATGAAATAAAATGTGTCCAAATTAACGTTTCCCAAAGGCTTCCTACATAGATAATGATGAGTCTTAGCCCTGGGTGAACCGTCGCAGAGTTACATAAGTGTCTTCAAAGCATAGCTAGCTCGCTACCATTTTTGCTAACGTATAGCTCTCTCTGTGTGTAAAACACTGGAGAACCCTAAAAAATAAGGAAAGAGTTTAAACTTAAAGGTGAATTATGCAACTTTTTATGTGGAAAAAAAAAGGATATTTGTACGTATTTGAATTTGTAGTGACCCAAGGTAGATCTTCTGGTAAGAGGCTCCGTCAGCAGTGAGACGCTTCCAAACAATTGATCCTGGAGCGTCTTGGAGACCACTATGATCGAAAGTAAAGGCGCCATGCTGACCACTCATACAGCCACTAGGTCACTATATGGTCAAATATAGTGACCATATAATCTTTAGAACTTGGAATGTGTGAACTATTTGATGCAACATTGACTTTGTTTAGAGGTTGTGATATTATACGACATTGTGGTTTTCTCATCAAAAACTTACCTGGAGTTGTTTTTCTGGCCACTAGCGCATCTTAGAGTCATTATTTAATCTTTGATTTGATTTATTTGAGCAATTATTTACATTATTTACATTAATATATTTACATTCATGTCACATGAAGCCAAAGAAAAAAATAATAACTCAAAGGGAGTAGGCCGAAGCAAGAAAGCTTATATGTGCCTACCCCAGATTCAAGATACCATTATGCGCTTCAGGATTTTTGTAAGAGAATACGAACAGTGGAAATATAAGATAAATGTTTTTGAAGCGCATGAGTCCAGCAGCAGGCAAACTTTCACATTGCATTTTTTTTTCTTTTCTCTCATATATGGGTAAACTCACACTACTCTCTGAGTTTACCCATCAATGATTTACAGATATGTTGTTGCAGATTTCAATAGTTCAATTGTTGATTAGCAGTACTGATAATTCGAAGCATTTAGATGTCACAAGTTGAAAATCTGATGGGACTTACAATAACACTTACAAGTGTGGAAATTATTATAATTATTTTTATCATTACCTAAATAAAAAACAGTCACCATTCTATTGATTTACATATTGATTAAGTATTACATTTGTCTTAGTGTTTTTGATATACATATATAAATGTATACATATATACACACATACACATACAGATATATATATACACACATATACATCACTAGCAGATATATTTATTATACATATTATCATCATTACCATAGTGACTGACAATGATAATAATAGCATTCTGAGAAAATATCATTTCTGAATTTTCATGTTTCTCATTGCCATCTTACCCACTTCCACTGCATTAATGTTGGTTATGATTGTTCTGTCAGTGGTTTTAGATTGTTTTCCCTATTTTATGAGGTGCATTAAAAAGCCAGGGTGTAAAGTGGCCAATTGGTAGAGGGCGGTAGCCCCCCACCAGCAAGCCCCCACCCTGCTGCCCTAACTAGTTGATCTTGTGAACAGCATTGTAAACCTGTACCTGAGTGGTGCTTTAAAAAGACGCGATTTATGAGCCCGTTGAGAGGGGGATCCCCACAACAGATCCACATCTCGCCAGCCCTAATTCTATTTTATTTTGTAATGACCCGTGGAAGCAGGCCATAGCAGCATTTTTGTTATTTTTCGCTTGTAAATTTTTCTCAAGTTCCTTTAGAGCAGATTAAATCTTCCCCCCTTAAAGTGAGCTCAGCAAAAACTATTCCTATGTGTCCAGGAAATGTGAATGGGAAGAAGAGGAGGGGAGGAGCTTAGAGTGAGACTGCTTAAATAACCAGGAAGTAAAACGACCGGATATGATGCTGTTTTAGATCCTTATTGCATTTTCTAACCAACTAAAACAACCCAGATGAGAGCGAGAGAATAAGAACTTTTGTCTCCCTCCATCAAATCCAAAAAACGGAACATCGACTCCAGTTGTGTCTGTTTTCTCTCCTTCCAGGGCGGCGAAAAGGTCAACACCCTCACCACCTCGGCGCCCAACCCTCCCGCGAGCAAGCTGGTCACGAGCTCGCGGTGGTCCAAGATCAAGATCGTGACCAAGCAGGCGGGAGACGAGTGCATCACCGCCATCGAGATCGTGCCCCCCGTCGAGGGCACCGAGGGACACTCCATCCCCATCAGCCGGCCCAGGACCGTGGCCCGCAAGTTCGCCAGCATCGCCCGCAGCCAGATGAAGAGGAAGAGGCAGATGGCGGCGAGAGAGAAGAAGGTGGGCGTGATCCCGGTTTAGTCCCGGTGCAGATTTGGTTAGAGCGCAGTGCCGCGGGAAATGCTACCCCCGCGCATGGTTCGCTCCTGGTGAACGTAAACCGGAGCTGCCAGAAACTTTTAGCTCATTGTTCACATAAAGGCTAAAGATCTGAGAGAAAATATAAGAGTATATAAGGGATTTTTTAAATATCTAAATTCTGTCTAAGTCAATCCAGCTAAAATACTCTCTAATCAAAATGCTAAATGTTGAAATACCCGTCCTTTACTCAAACAGTGTTGGTTTCCCCTGCCCCTCCTGCTATGAGCTGGTGAACCCCCAGGGGTCCCCGGCTCCCTGTAGCCGTGGTCAGGAAACACTTCTGTCCCGCACGGGTCCAAATGCCAGTCAAAGACGCTGCTGTGGTCAAACCTCAGTGCGCACATGAGAGCCTTCGCCTGCAGCGGGTTGATGTCATTATCGTGCGCTTCATCAGTTCACAATAAAAAAGAATAAAAGATGATCTACAGCCCTGACATGACACTTGGTATGTAAACATTCAGACCCCCCCCCCCTGCATTTACCGTACAAAGCTCCGCACAATAACGCTTTTGTAATGTTTCCAGCCTCTGGACATTTAGCCTTGACGTTACCTCAGTGTCTCGCTTCCAACGCTCACCTCTCTCCTCCGTCTTCTCTGATTCATTGTTTGCTTTGGAGTTCATGGTCGTCCCTGGAGTCCATGTGAGCAATGTTCCTGACCAGCGGCTCTTTATTCTGGGCCACTCACACACATGTTTGTATTGACGAGCGAACGTGTGTTTGAACATCTTTTGTGGGCAGCGAGGCTTTCAAAGTCAGTCACTTTCACCAGTAACTGAGGTCCTGAGGTCCTGAGGTCCTGAGGTCCTGAGGTCCTGAGGTCCTGAGGTCCTGAGGTCCTGAGGTCCTGAGGCCCTGAGGTCCTGAGGCCCTGAGGTCCTGAGGTCCTGCGATCCTGAGGTCCTGAGGTCCTGAGGTCATTCTAACCCAGTTCTAAACCAGTTCAAACAGTCTTTACTAAAAGGTTCAGACTGTCTTCATAGTTTAAACTATTAAAGTAAGACTGGAGGTTTGTTGACCTGCTTTGCTAGCGTTGATCATTTCCTGTGATCGTTCTCAGAAGTGTCACCTGGTGGTGAAAGTGATGTGTCGTAAGCTGCTTACATGGATTTTCACAGATGAACCAGTGATACTTGTATCACCGCTGGATTAGAGAAGTCATTGAGATTAGGAAACGTGCACCAACATCTATGCAGTGTACAGTGTAGTGTAGTGAGTGTAGACCTTCTCCCACACCTGGAGAAGGCGTCAGTCAGTAGGGGGCAAAAGCTCTCCCTTTTGACTGGTAAATCCATGTAAGCAGCTTACGGCCCATCACTTTCACCATCAGGTGACACTTCTGATCACAGGAAGTGATCAACACTAGTAAAGCAGATAAACAAACCTTCTGTCGTACTAAAAGAGCAATCTTTAACAGTGCAGTGTTCATCATGATGCGCAACTACTGTGTGGAGGGACTAAAATAGCATTATTGCGTCTTTGTATCTTGAAACATTTTTATTGTGGAGAATGTGGGAAGAATTGCCTTCGTAAAAAAGGAAAAAAAAAATCAACCATTCAAATTAAGGACAAAAAGCCAATCCAGGATCATCACTACAATACTATTAAAAAGTATAAAATGCTTTGAAAGCTTTGACGATTTATATTTTCTCTTTCAAATGTATCAATAATCAGTATATTTATACAGAGACAAAACAGTAGCAGTGTTAGTTACCAGAGTTACCAGAGGCTCCATCAATCACAACTGTGAGATTCCTCACCACAAAACTTCACTTGGTTAGTCTGCCTAAGTCTTGGCTGAAAACGAAACAGAACCAAACCCATTTGTTAATAGTTTGTGTGTAAACAGTTGGATTTGTAGAGACTATATTGGCCCCGTGCCGTCTCTTGAACACACCTGTGGAATTGTCCATGAAAACTGCCTGACTGAATGTCTCAGGAAAACTAACAGGCTGTTCTGTAGAAGCCAGAGAGTTTGGTGCTTGTGTTCGAAACAAGTTTTGTCCTAATCCGCCCTGTTATTTCCACATATGTGAACACAGTGAAGGAAAACACCGCATCTCCTGGATCCATATGCTGCTGTATCAATTCAAACACAGCCAGTACATGTTTCCAATCCCTGGAGTTGTTCCTCACAGCGAGGGAATCCTGCAGCTAACGCCAACGTAGCCTCGGGCTGTTTTGAATTTCCCTCTCCTCAGCAGTCTCCACACAGCCTCATCCGTGTGCTTCTCCTCTCAGGTTACCAAGACCATCTTCGCCATCCTGCTGACCTTCATCATCACGTGGACCCCGTACAACGTCATGGTCCTCATCTCCACCTTCTGCCAGTCGTGCGTGCCCGACACCGTGTGGGCCATCGGCTACTGGCTCTGCTACGTCAACTCCACCATCAACCCGGCCTGCTACGCCCTCTGCAACGCCACCTTCAAGAAGACCTTCCGCAACCTGCTCCTCTGCCAGTACAAGAACATCGGCACCAGATGAGATGGGGGGGAGGAACAGCCAGAGATGTCAAAGGTCACACGGGGATCATTTGAACCCCAGCTTTAGTAGATTGGGGTTTGACGCAACGCCGTGTGTCGTAAAAGTGCGGGAAATTTCAGAGCAAGGGCCGCGTTGCCGTTGTTCTAGCCAGAATTGAGGCGGGTAAAAGACATTCATTTGTTGTTTTTAGAGTCCGCAAACTAAACCAAGAGTGATATATTGTACAAACACATCCCCACATAACAAGGGTATAGCAGCAAAAGATTCCAAACACAATCACAGTCGTACATTTTGTTGGTTACAGAATTCGATATCGATCTAAAGTTTCTCTTGACCTGCGCCACAAATCCTGTCCCTGTTGCGAAGCTTTGGTGGTATTTTTTCCCTCTTGTTGCTTTGGGAAGTTGTGAGTCAAAGTGGGAGCCGGGCAACAAGAGGTAAAGGGAGCGTTTCCTGGTTACGCGTGAGGAGTTCGGGGTAAATTGGAGGAGTCAAATACGAGCAGGTTGTCGCGGACGATTGAAAACATGACTCAAACGTGAGCGATTGGTTCAAAACAGTTTTTTAATGGAGGAACGGCAGTAGAATATGGTCGAAAGCTCTAAAAAGCCCATTTGGGGTTGTAGCTACACAATAGGGGCCCACAGAGAACCCAAACCAAGTTAGCATTGACCGTCTGTCGCGGTGAAAGCAATAGGTTCCAGTTTCAGTGGAGGGTAACGACCGTCTGTGTTTATAGTTATGGAGAGTTAGCCGTGTCTCGCTCAAATAACAATATATTTAAACGGTAACGTTATGTGTCAGAAAACAAGCAGTCGTTAGATAATCACATGTTGAAAACACAACTCATATTGTTAAATACTTCACTGGAGGAGACTTCTGCAAAGATTTGAGATGATTTAATGGCGTTTAATGAGAGCGTTCCAGTCACTGTTTTGGCCTGTTCCCCGAATCCATCACATCTAGCTAACAGGCGTTCGATCCTAACACTCGCGGACAGTTAGCAAGTCGGCTAATCCGTTAGCCTGCTCAATGTGGTTTTCCTGTAGCTGTTAGCATTAGCCATTCGCACATAATGGACGATGCAGATGTTTTCAGCTGTCATCAACCATCGCCAACATTTAGGTCAAAGCTTAGTTAGAAATCATTAATAAATGTACACACGTTGTGAGATTTTACTTTACAAATTAGTGTCCTAAAGTGTCTCTGAGCTAAATGCTACATCACATTCAGTCAAGTTTCTGCTTTGCGGAGTTGGACACACATCGAGGGGCCACTAAACATCATGTTTTAGTATGTTATGCTAGGACAAAGAAACCACAGATATAAATGCCATGAAAAGGATAAAACATACCCCGCCATATGTTAGCATGGGCGCCGGGCTTCATTTGTATGCGGATAGCACGTTCAGTTTAAATTGGGTCCGGGATTCACACACACACAATGCGGCTCAGACAGCTAAAGGCGTTTCTTTGATTACTATGACTGTAAGTGTTTTAGCCTTGAAGCTAAAGGCTAATGTTAATTGACGGCTAACAAATGGTAAGATAGCCTCAACGTTTATTCAAGCTCTCTTCTGTTTTTTTATTAAAATGTGGACAGGAGGTAGTTTTTACCCTACACTGGCCGACAGGAAGTTAGCAAAAAACATTCCGTACCTTGAGAAGTCCATGGATTCAGACATGATAACACACCCATGTCCCCACATTTTCCCTGGGGGCGACTTGTAAAACTGTAAAATAGCTGCCGATCACGTCGGAGCTAAAGCAAGGAAGACCTCAGTCTCCCCTCCAGCCATTAATAACATTTGATTCTGAATCCGTAATATATGTCATGTGATCGTCCCAGAGCCCTGAGGGGGTGAAGGCAGCGCTGGGCCCGGCGGCTCCACAGAGACACCGATCCAAACGCCGATACAGAGAAGGAGACGTTTTAATCTGGTAACCTCTTAACTCCCGCCTGAACCGAGAGCATGTTCTCCAGTTCAGCCAGTGTAACACCTCATTTGAAAGCTAAGACCTACAAAACTAAAGTGAGCTTTTTCCTCACATGATCAGATTTTTTTGAATTTTTTTGTTAGGCAGTCATCTAATTTTTGTCAAATTTTCGTGACTTTTTTGTGACTTTTTCGTCAAATTTTTCTCAATTTTTTGTCAAATTTTTATCCATTTCTGTCATTTTTTTGTCCATTTTTTGTCACTTTTTCGTCCATTTTTTCTCAATTTTTTGTCAAATTTTTATCACTTTTTTTTTACTTTTTCCATCAAATTTTTCGATTTTTTTTAGTCCATTTTCTGTCATTTTTTTGTACATTTTTTCCTCAATTTTTTTAAATTTTTTCTCACTTTTTTGTCAAATTCTTATCACTTTTTCATCCAATTTTTATCAATTTCTGTCATTTTTTGGTAAATTTTTCGTCCTTTTTTCGTCCATTTTTTCTCAATTTTTCGTCAAATTTTTCTCACTTTTTCATCAAATTTTTATCCATTTCTGTCATTTTTTTGTCCATTTTTTGTCACTTTTTCGTCCATTTTTTCTCAATTTTTTCTCAAATTTTTATCACTTTTTTTTTACTTTTTCCATGAAATTTTTTGATTTTTTTTAGTCCATTTTCTGTCATTTTTTTGTAAATTTTTTCCTCAATTTTTTGTAAATTTTTTCTCACTTTTTTGTCAAATTCTTATCACTTTTTCATCCAATTTTTATCAATTTCTGTGATTTTTTGGTAAATTTTTCGTCCTTTTTTCGTCAATTTTTTCTCAATTTTTCGTCAAATTTTTCTCACTTTTTCATCAAATTTTTATCCATTTCTGTCATTTTTTTGTACATTTTTTGTCACTTTTTCGTCAAATTTTTTCTCACTTTTTTCACATTTTCATCCTTGTTTTCGTTTCAGTTTTGTTGCTATTTACACACCTTTTTTCCAGAAGCTTTTGGATTGGGGTAAAGCTGGAGAAAATGTGCTCAGTTCAGGTGGGAGTTAATCTGTTAATGTAGTCGTTAGCGGGACGTCTTTCCTTGTTGTTTGGAGAGGAAAGGTAGTGAAGGGCGGGGGGGAGACATTCAGCAAATCATCAGCGTCCACAACCCTTAGGACAGAACCATTTCCCGCTCATTCCCAGGCGACAACCAGCTGCACATTTCTTCTTTAATACTTAAGCAAGCTCGCTATTATTCCTTATCCAAAGGCGAACTCCACAACTTAATCCGTTTACAATTTCCAAACACAAAACAAATTCCAAATCCAACTTCATCCAATCCTATTACAGATAGTGGAGGAAAAAAAACAAAAACATTAAGACAAAGTGAAGCCCTCATCACGGCCGCGATTAGCCCGACAGTCACGCGTTGCTAATCATTTTAGCGCAAAACAATGCTTATCCGAAGCGGAGCAGCGGGTTCCGTCCCCCACAGGGAAAGTCCCGTCTCCCCATCATTCACAGCCGCCGGCGCCGACCGATCTTTAATCACAATTTGTGCTATTCCCAAACGCGGCGTGACCAGGACCGCGGGCTCTCGGCAAAAATGATTAGCGCGTTCCCACAAGCGCTAATGTTGTGGATGTTGTTTTTGCGCGATGAATTTGAATCATTTAAGGCCATCGACGGGTCCCGAAGTGGGTTTAGAGGGAAAGTTCTGGTCCAAAAGTCTTGATCGATGAAGGGAAGTTCGGGACTGAATTGGCTCTTATGAACGCAAATTGTTCCACAGCGTTTACGTTTCGAAATGAGAAATGATGTTTATCTAAGGGGAAGATGTAAGCAGCTGGTTTGGATTGAGAATAAGGCCTGGGGGCGCCCTCTGCTGGCTGTAGTGTTAATGACACATGATAGAACAGTGAATACGAGCTTTTATCTCAGAGTTTAATAGCTCTGACTTTTATGTAAGTCCTGTCTGATTTATTCAACAACAAAAGATGAAAGATGAAATGGAATTATTTACAGCTCATTCAAAAACTAAACAAGATCCAAAATCCCATCTGAAGAAATCTTTATCAGTGAAATCAGTGTCTCGCCCTAAAAGCTAAAAATGGGAAATGTGTACATATGTCTAGGGCTGGTTTCGATGCATTTCTGTCTCGATACCGGGACTTTAACAATACTTTCCATACCGATAGTCTAGAATCCAAAAAACAGAATAATGTGTGGAAGATCTGCAAATTTACAGTATCAGGTTCACCTCCAATGTCAAGAAATGTGTGAAAAATGGGGAATCATTTTGAATTTTGTTTTAGTTTTTTGACAATGAGGAGAAATTGTGGCAGTGTAACACCTCATTTGAAAGCTAAGACCTACAAAACTAAATTGATCTTTTTCCTCACATGCTCAGATTTTTTTTCATCACTTTTTTCGTTGGGCAGTCATCTCATTTTTGTCAAATTTTTTTGACTTTTTTGTGACTTTTTCGTCAAATTTTTCGATTTTTTTTTAGTCCATTTTTTTGTTCTTTTTTTGGTCACTTTTTTGTCACTTTTTTGTGAAATTCTTATTACTTTTTTGTCCATTTTTTGTCACTTTTTCGTCCATTTTTTCTCCATTTTTTGTCAATTTTATCTCACTTTTTCATCAAATTTTTATCCATTTCTGTCATTTTTTTGTAATTTTTATCTCAATTTTTCGTCAATTTTTTCTCACTTTTTTGTCAAATTCTTATCACTTTTTTGTCCATTTTTTGTCACTTTTTCCTCAATTTTTCATCAAATTTTCATCCATTTCTGTCATTTTTTTGTAAATTTTTTCTCACTTTTCCGTCAATTTTTTCTCACTTTTCTCACATTTTCATCCTTGTTTTCCAAAATTAAGGAAAAAAAATATTTAAAAAAAATAATGGGGCAAAAATTGGGGGGGAAATTGGAAAACAAGAAAAAATTGGGGTAAAATTTTTCATAAAAATTCACAAAAATTTGGGGAAAAATTGGGCAAAAATATTGAAAAAAATATATATATATTTGAAGTCACCTTCCTTTAAAGCAGTACTAAGTAACTCACGCCCCTAGAGGCCATAAGCGCCACTGCAGGTGTCGTAGCAAGTTGCGTTTTTTTTCACTCATTAATTGTCCGTGAGAGGAAATACTACGCTGACAGAAAAGGGATATTGTGTGGAGATCATTTTTTCACTCAAACTTGGCTGTAAACACTGTTTAAGTGGTGCTAGCCTGTAGTTAGCTTTGCCCGTTAGCCTGTTAGCTTCTTCGTGATGCCATTAGTGTGTATTGGGGACTCCAACCCGGTGCAGGAAAGCGGCAGTTTTCTGTCCAGGGACACCAGGGGGAGATGAATCATCCCATTAACACTTGTATTGCCCCCAGAGGGACGACGGAAAGGATTTATTAAGCTAAACAAGTTACTTAGTGCTGCTTTAATGCCGTCCCTGGACCAACAGCATCAAAACTTGGATTGAAATGTTCGATCAGTAGAACCTAAACATTTTTCCGATACAGGTTTTGTTTAACCCAGCTCTACATATGTCCCGATAACTGCCTGATAACAATGGAATGTATAGCCAACGCCCCGGTAGCCGTACTGCGTCATTCTCACACCACTGGAGACTGAACTCCCATGATGCATCTCTCTTGCCCCCACTGTCCACTGCCCCAGATTCATTATAATTGTCATGTAACTTCCTGACGCAACATTACACAAGTCTATCTACTGTATATTCTGCTGCGCCGTATGGAGGTAAAGGCTCCTCTAGTTTATGAAAGCAGTGTGTGAAAGCAGTGCAGGGTCTTGAGCCCGGTTCAATCAGGCTTTTATGTGAGTTTAGGGAAAGTTTAGCCCTGAATGTAACACAACCAGGTCCCGGGCGTTCGGGGAGTCAGCGAGTCCGCAGCAGCACACCTCCAGTTTATTGCTAAAATAGTTTATTGCTAATTTCGTTGTCATTCCTGGGCCAATTCAGATGAAACAAAAACTGTCACTAAGTTCAAAGTCCTCTCCTCCAGCACATATGAACTACTGCCTAAATATTTCCTCATAAAAGCGTCCAAAAGCGGAGACAATATTCAAAAACATGTTCAGCCATGAGAATAATCTGACTGTCTCTATCAAATAATGATCAGGGGAAACATTTGGACATTTTCTTTTGGGAAATTTCTCGCATTCTTTAAAGAGTAAAAGAGACTAATAATTACTGCACATGACATTCAAAGTCGCAGTAGTAGAAGTCGAGGCATTTCAAAGTGCTGTCCATGGTTGTGATTCTTTCTGAAGAAGTTTTTTTGTGTGAAAACATGACATTTTCCCATGCTTATTAATATTTAGACGGGACGCTGTGTGCATATTTAACCAGCATATCCATTGATTGCGCAAATAAAGCTCAGTAATTAGTAAATAAAATGGTAATTAGGGACTAAATATATCTAAACCCTTGTGCTTTCGGGAACGTGACACATGATGGCGGCTCGGGTCGGCCCCCCCGCTGTAAGTTTAACCGCGCGCCGCCTAATTAGCCTTTTCTTCAAACTCGTTCAAAAGCGCCCGTCTGACACGGCGCCGTCGATCCGCGGCGACGGCGGAAATGTCGCGTTTCTCAAAAGCCGAACTCGCTGCCCCGCGCGACTCGCAAAACCGGAGAGTCTCTGTCGACACAAGTCAAAACAAAACACAAACGTCTTTCTCTGTGGTTCTTCCCCCCCGAGCCGCTACCCGTCATTAGCCACTTAGCTCATCGCTGGAATCGCCGTGATTACCAGCCTCATTACGTTGGAAGGAAGTCGCTAGTTAAGAGCTAATTGTCGGTGTTTACGAAGCACTTACGGGGAGACGAGCCGGTGCCGAACAGGCGGGGGCGGCCACAGTATTGGGTACACGCGGTCAAATGGGTCTTATGTGGCAAACGTAGGTGGATTCGGAAAAAAGAAATAGACTCAGCAGAAAGGGTGACACTTTTTGGAGCTTTTGACCATGTGACAACGTTCCTTCGTCAAAAGAAAAACCCAGAACACTAGGAAGCAGCGAGTGATCCGAGCATTGACCTTTGTGTGCTTTTTGCCCTACCCTGTTCATGCCTTACTTGAAATTAACTCCCCAATTTCACGCCTTGGTCCCTAATTTCCTGTCTTTTGCTGCTATCCCCGCTCTAGTCGCCAAAACTTACGACCGCTTCTAAATAAATGACAGCGATAAAGCATTTTTTTAACGGAGTGGGGCCTGACAAGTCCAAGGCCACGGACTCATAAACCAGATCGATCCGCGGTGCCCTTTTTATTTACTCTGTGTTCGGATAAGAATGCTCTAAAAAAAAAAAAAAAAAAAAACGGAGCCCGAAAATGCCTGAATATAAAGAATCTCCAAATCAGAAGGTGCTACATCGATAACTTTTGTAGCTTTGGGAGAACGTTGTACAGCGCAGATTTCTGTAAAAAACGTTATGTATCATATGTACAGAAGCATTAGCGGTGATGTGTGCTGTATATGCTGCATATGGAGCTAGTTTTGTCACAACAAATGCAAAATTATTATTATATAAGATACGGAGACACGGAGAGAGGCAAAAAAACATCCCATGGGAACATACAGTGGGGAAAAAAAGTATTTGGTCAGTTTCACATAGACATTGTATTGGATTTTGGCCAAATACTTTTTTCCCCACTGTAAATAACGGAGAATGCTAACCGTAATCCTGCTGTTAGCCCATGCTACATGCTAACCGCTAGCTTCAAGTGCCGTGTTTTCGCTTCTAGAGGACAATCTGCTGTCTCAAAACATACACAATGACCCCATTTTGTCTCGATGCTACTTGTGTGTGCTAAATATGCTCATAGCTAGTCAAAATATGTCCAAAAAGAAGAGAAAAGCACCAAGCTAGGCCACGCTGTCTGTATCCATTGCCGAAAAGTGGAGAGAAATTGATTGTCTCGTGGATAGTATAGTATAGTTATATATATTTGCGGAGAAGTGTACTAAAAAGTGGTTGTAAACTAAATGAAAGAGTTTTATGTGAAGGCTAGCGTTGACCTTTAGCTTGATATGCTAACAATGTTTAATTAGCATGAAGGATTATTGCAGTATTGCCAATGTGTTCCTAATGATACTGCTAGTCATGATATGTGTCGTTAAAAATGCCTAAACATTTTACATAGGTATATTTTCAAAGCTAAACTACGATGGTCAGTTTGCCCAGTCCTTCTTCCCCCTGATCGTGAGTCAACATTCAGAAAAAGAACCTCTAAACACTCACACAAATGAGTGTTTAGTAAGCGTGTGGATTCTTAGTTTTGATGCAAAAATAGCTCCATATCAAATGTATTCGAGCACTTGCTGTAAATATTCCGAGCCATCCCAAAGAGAAGTCGTCTGGTGTTGAATTATTTATCAAATGTATTATCCATGTGTATAAATGTACATATTATATCCGCATATGACTCTATATAAAGCATGTTTTTTCTATCGTGAACTGTGGTTCTGAATATCGTTCTCCATCAGACTCCTGAAAACACCTCATGTCCGACTTGCCTTTGAAAGCCGGCGCGGTTTGGATCATACAAAGATCATTATATACATAGTGCTGTCATGAAGCCGATGTGAAACTCAAGCACCCGGCAGTTTGACCCGGGGCCACACGGCGTTTGGACTCGTAGAATCATTTCAACCTTTCTGACGATGTGTAAGAAATGCACACAGGCTTGTTTGAGGTAAAGTTTCCCTGTTTGTGTGTTTGATGTGAGGATTATTCGTCCAGGAGCCGCCACTGGCACCAAGAGACAATCAGAGTATGGAGAAACTTTTGTACTTAAAGCCAAGAACATGACCAGTGTACAGTGTATATGTGTAAATAAGATATGAACATGTATTATGCAGGCATGGAGGACGTCTGTTCAGACCCGGCATCTACAGAGCAGCATTTAACACAACGCCTGCACCATTTTGACAACAAACCTAATTGTGATTTTTCTGACTAATATTGCGATTTTTATATTCGATCCATTTAAACGCATGAACGTCTAAAATGATGAGTGAGGGAAGTCACGTTAGTCAAACAAAATATTCTTGCTGAAATTGCCCCACATTAGAACAACACAAAACAATCAATCCATCCATTTTCTTCCTCTTTATCCGGGGCCGGGTCGCGGGGGCAGCAGTCTCAGCAGAGATGCCCAGACTTCCCGATCCACACACACCTCCTCCAGCTGTTCTGGGGGGACCCCGAGGCGACACCAGGCCAGCTCGGAGACATAGTCCCACCAGCGTGTCCTGGGTCTTCCACGAGGCCTTGTCCCACTAGGACATGCCTGGAACACCTCCCGAGGGAGGCGACCAGGAGGCATCCGGAACAGATGCCCGAGCCACCTCAGCTGCTCCTTTCAACTTGAAGGAGCAGCGACTCTACTCCGAGCTCCTCCCGGGTAACTGAGCTCCTCACCTGATCTCGAAGGGTGCGCCCAGCCACCCTGCGAAGGAAACTCATTTCGGCCGCTTGTATTCAAGATCTTGTCCTTTCGGTCATTACCCAAATCTCATGACCATAGGTGAGGGCGGGAACGTAGTTCGATCGGTAAATCGAGCTTTGCCCCACTTGAGATACTTACAAAATGATCAACTTTCAAAAAGATTTGTTTTTATGTGGACAGCGCCCTCTTCTGTAGAAGTTTCCCTGACATTCAGAGTACCTCTGGGGGACAGCCACGTGACTAAAACAAGTCTGGAATAGAATCACAGAGCGTCTGCCTAAACCCCTGACTTTGAGATCTACAGCTGAACCTGAGATCTCAAAGGCTCCACAATTCTGATCAGTGACATCTGTCACTCAAATGTCAGAGACAGAAGAAAACAACAACAACCTCAGCCTCTTGAGGCCATAAAAGTCCTCTATATCTCTATATCTATCTGTACTATGTGATGTGAAAGGATATTTGTAGAGAGTGGCTGAGGGAAACGTGCCCCGACAGAGCGGACCTGCCGGCCCCCGCTGCACCACATGGTTCTCTTAGTGAGACTGTAAGATCACTTCAGAGGAAGACGAACCCCCAGGGAAACACTCCCTGAGGGTTTGGGAGGACCCTCTCATACAGAGCAACTAAATATCTCACATTAGTTAGGCAGAAGAAAGTCAAATGTAAATGTGTGACTTTAAACTGACTTCTAAACACTGAAATCCCAAAGTGATGCCGATCTGAAGAGCCCCCCCTCTGCCTGCCTCTCTTGTACATAGCCCACCTGTCCACGGCCCGCTGCTGCCCCCCAGGACACATGTGCATGCCCCCCCTCCCCTCATACAGTAACGTCCCTATATGCACAACAGTGTCCAAATGCAGAGTGATCTCCATATGCATGCCCCCCCCCCCTTTGAATCAGCATGTGCCCACAATCAGAGCTGACATGGGGGGGCCGCAGGGGGGCCGTCGACCGGAGCGCTTTCATCTTTCTACCTGTTTACACTGTAAGAAGATTTACTATGTCCTTTTCAAAAGCGTTGTTAAGCACTTTTCAGATGTACCAGAGTATTGTGTAACAGGGACGTGTGCCAATAGACAGCTGTACTGCCAATAAAAACATCACAACAGAGCACGCGCCTGTTATTTACATCACAATCACATGGGTATATGATAACTACACACATACTGTATATTTATTTGATATACACGGATACTACCTGCTCAAAATGCAGAAATATAAAAGCGTCGAAGAAGCTCCCATAGGTGCCATCGTGTCCTGACGAAGACCAGGAGGCGGGACCACATTACACCGGTGTTAGAATCGCTGCATTGGCTCCCCGTGTGTTTTTGAAAGTTTGTTTTAAAATCAGGGAAGTTCTACACGATGAAGTAAGGAAAATCATCGTAAATATGAAGAATTCTACATCGAGAGACATACATAATATTAATGTAGCTCTAATTAAAAAGCATCTAAGCAGTTTACTTGATCCTATAACTTACCTTGTACACCTGTCAATACAAACAAACACTTTCCCACAGAGCTGGAAGATTGCTGTAATCCAAGGGGCGTCCAAAGTGCGGCCCGGGGGCCAAATGCGGCCCTCAGACCAATTTATGGTGGCCCTCGGCCTCTTGCTGTATCGGGACACATCACCAGAGTTGGACCTTTTTATTTGAAATGTAATAATTCTATACAATTCTAACCGAACAACTAACATTTTATTGTGAGACAGAGCTGGCATGAAGGTTTTAAGCTTAAATAGAGGTGTGGGGCACAATTTAAACCTCTGCTAGTCGAAGGTTTTGCGGCACTAACTACTGATCTACACCCCGTGTACACTTCAATATGCGGCCCCCCATGAAAAAAGTTTGGACACCCCTGCTGTAATCACTCCGATTCATAAGTCAGGCGACAAAGACCAAGCCTGCAACTACAGGCCTATTTCCATCCTCCCTGTAGTCTCCAAAGTGCTGGAAAAAATTGTGGCTGGGCAACTAATAGAACATCTTGAAAATAACCAACTGTTGCATCCCCAAAATACAGCACAGAAACAGCCAACTGCTTCTTGTTGGAACAGATCAAAGTTCTTTTAATGTCTTTTAAATGTCTTAATGGTCTTGGTCCTTCTTCTCTTGCAGAACTGCTTTTACCTTATGAACCTCAGGGGTCTCCTAGTTATTCCTAAAGTCAACAAAAAGACTTCCAATATTACGGCCCTCGCCTCTGGAACCACCTGAGGAGGAGCTCAGGGCTGCAGAGAACGCTCATGAGGGTTTTTAGATGGTTTCTTACAGTTTTGCAACCAAACTTTTGCTGTAAAAGGAACAACATTAAGACGTTTAGCCGAGTCTGAACCAAACACGAGTCAACGCCCATGAACAATGTTTGGATGTTAATGTTGAACTCATTGATGTGGATGTTCCTGACAGCGCCGTCATGCTGCCTCATTATCCTCAAGCTCACTACACGTTGTACTCTGTCGTTATATATAGATACTGTATGTTCAGCCTTTGAAGTGCGAGTGTGACTCACAGTCAGAGAACATATCCAGTCAATCATACGAAGTCAGTGAGAGCAGATGGAGCTTTGGTCTGACGCCGGCAATACATTTCAGAGATGTTAGATATGGTTAGATTCCCTCCCCTCAACATCCAGTGTAACCAGGCCAGCAGGGGAGATAAGTGCTCGTGAGGAGGAGGAGTAGTAGTAGTAATAGTATAGCACTAGGTAATATGTAGTATGGAAGTAGAGGTCCTGTGGTTATGTGTGGTTATGTGTATATGAATAATGCAATAGACTTCTTTGATATCTTCAAAGGCACAACATAAATGTAAAGACATTTCTATTATTATCCTATATTACTTTATGAATGTAATATAATTAATATAATGTTTCAAAGAGAGTTTTTCTCCTGAGGCTCATGAGCACAAGCCTGGAGGAGGCTCAGGATACTTCCATTGTTGGATCTTGTATGGTTCTTATATTGATGCTTTGTTTTATGTATATTTATATTTATATGTGTCAATGAATATGTTTTCATTGCACTTTCCAACATATATCGGTTAAATCAGTTAAATATGTCTGAATTCACATTCGGGGACGACTGCAGAGACGCCATGCTGGATGCTCGCAATGGGATGCTATTATAGGTGGCACGGTGGCACTAGAAGGTCCTGGGTTCGATTCCCACCTGGACGGGGGCCTTTCTGTGTGGAGTTTGCATGTTCTCCCCGTGTCTGTGTAGGTTTTCCCACCACTAAAAACATGTACAAGAGGCCAGAAGAGTGTGTTTGAATGGGGGTTAAAACCCTCAGATCAGTGTTAATTTCGTCGACTATAATATTTAGTCTTAATTTTATTCAAAGGGATATTTTTCACGACAAAAATTGGACTAAAACCAAATTAAAAGTTGACTAAAATGTCCAGCTATTTTAGTCGACTAAAATCAGACTAAATAAAAATGAAAAGGAGAGACTAAAATCATCCAAACTTCTATTGACCGTCTGAAAGAGCCTCATACCACTTAATTTCACTGCCAAATGAGCAGCTCTGAGCTTTGTTCATGTGGAGCAGCTCCATTAAGTCGAGGACCTGGATTAAATATGATTATAATGAAAATTATAAATAAAAGTCGACTAAATTGACATGCAATTTTAGTCGACTAAAACTAGACTAAAATTGAAACGTTTTTTTTGACTAAATCGCGACTAAAATTAAATTACATTTTAGTCAAAAGACTAAGACTAAAACTAAAATAAAATATGTTGTCAAAATTAACACTGCCTCAGAGATCCAAAGGTATTTTGAGGTGGTAGTTTTTTTGCCCCTTCATGCCAAAAAAACAACCCCTAAAAGTCCCCGTCAAGTTTTATCACTATCATTCAAGGATCGGAGGATTTCTCCAGGGAAGCAAAACTTTATCTTTGGCATCGGCGATGATGCTCTGGGTCTCTGGAAATTAGCCCAAGTGTGTTTACCTGCACACACCCTGTTTCCACACTGTCCCAACAAAATAAACAAAACAAACAAACCACGGCCATCGGTGTCACATGACCTGGTGACCGATAAGCGTGGAACCTTGTGCAAATGTTTTTTTGTGGAGTTACGACTGGTCTTTGTGGACCGCCTCAACCTTCGCTCGCTTCCCAGCTGTGCTGCGACCCACCTCCGCCCCGTCTCCGCCTACTCCCTGCTGCATCTTCACGGGTCTCCTGCACCACCACCAGTGTCCAGGCTCCGGGGAAGACATCCCTAACTGCTTTTGTGTCATGGTCTTCTTTCTGTTGCCCTGTCCTTTCTTGCGTTTATGTCCTTGGTGTTTTATTTTGACATGTCTTTTTGCTCTGTTGTGATTTTCTGTTTGACTTCCCTCTTGTCATTGCCTGCCCCGCCCTAACGTGTCTCACCTGTGCCCCGTTTCCTCATGTACATCTACCCCTGTGTTTCCCTTGTTCTTGGTCAGTTCATTGTCCTCATGTCTTAGTTTGGTTTTCAGTTGCTCCTGCTTTATTTTGGGTTTTTCGTCAGTTTCTTGTTTCTTGATTTTCGCACGCATTAAATCAGTTTCCACGGCAGTTTGCATTTTGGGTCATTTTGTTCGTTTGAGTCTATCCAGGTTAAAAATACTTAACAGCAAAGCCAGGTGTTGGAATTTCTTTTAATAGTATTCAATGAGAATGGAATTAAAAGTGATCGGCTGGAATCACATGTCACCATTCTAGCCGTGTAAGCGCTGAGTTAATCAGTGTCTACAAAACTATCTTTCGTTTCCCCCTTTTCATCAAAACAGAATCATCTCCGGTTTCGTGGAGTGTCTCTCGTCCCACAGCGGGACACGGGAAGACGCAGCCCAACAACAACTGATTACGGCACTTTTTTTTTTTTGTCGAATAAAAGACAAGGTAATTAATTTGTTTCCTTTACAGCCGAAAAGGTTGTAAATCCCTCCTCCCTCAACATCCCGGCGTAACCATGGCAACAGCGCCAACCCAAGCCACGAGAGTAATTTATTCCAAAGATGAAAACAATCGCTGCTGACCTAGATTGGGCCGAACATGAATTAACCGATGGAGGAAGCGGGACGGCAGGAGGTGCCCAACGCCGCCCTGGAACTTTGCGCTTTCACTGTCGTTTTCGTTGACTTTGCTGAGAAGTCTGGCTGCTCTTTTCGGAGGAGGAGGAGGTGATGGTGGTTGCCATGGCGAGCGTGTGATCTTATGGGTTTTGGGCGAGCGAGATGGCGAGGCGGCGGGGGGGGGGGGGGCTGAGTGAGTGAGTACACAGCGTGAGGCCATAAGCTCCACGGGGCCGGAGTTATCATCTCGCTGCAGCAAATATTTGGGGCCAAACACAAAAGCCGGCCGGTTTTATCTGGCATTTAGCAGACCAAGTGTATTCAAAGTTTCCACACTTAAGTTTTTGCAAAGGCGTAAATCCCACAGGCAGCCTTCCACAGGTGTCGATAAGCTGAAACATTAAGTGAGGACTGATGTTTTTTAAATCAAAATAAGAACAAAGTTTCATGATGTTTTCAGGGACACAATCTGAACAATGAATGGAGCTAGGTTTTTACATAGGTTTATTTTGACATTAGATACTATGGTTGTTTGAGGCCTGAGGGAAATAATCAGTCAAAAGTCTAATGTGTCTTATTTTGGGGGATTATAGAGTTAGGATTTTGGTATTAAAACTTGATTAAAGCAGTACTAAGTAACTTGTTTACCTCAATAAATCCTCTCCGTAGTCCCTCTGGGGGTAAAACAAGTGTTGATGGGATGATTGGGGGGTCTCTCATCTCCCCCCGGTGTCTCTGGCCAGAAAAAACATGCTCGCAACTTTCCCTGCTCCGACACGGAGGCCCCAATACACACTAATGGAACCCCGAAGAAGAAGCTAACAGGCTAAAAGGCAAAGCTAACTATAATAATAATAATAATAATGCATTGGTTTTATATTGCGCTTTTCTGGACACTCAAAGACGCTTTACATTGCATTATTCATTCACTCCATACCCGGTGGTGGTAAGCTACTATTGTAGCCACAGCTGCCCTGGGGTAGACTGACGGAAGCGAGGCAACCAGTCTGCGCCATCGGCCCCTCCGACCACCACCAACCACTCACTCACTCACTACATTCGCGAGGCTTCCTGGTGTTACTAAACGGTCTCCCATCCAAGTACCGACCAGGCCCTTCCCTGCTTAGCTTCCAAGGTCTGACGGGATTGGGCAGAGCATAGGCGGTCTGGCCACAAACTGCGAGCTAGCACCACTTAAACAGTATTTACAGCCAAGTTTGAGTGAAAAAAATATCGGTCAGTTATAGTTTTGTTGTCAATTTCACCACAAGTGGCAAATACAGGGAGTTGGAAAAATATATAGTTTAAATGTAGGCTACACCATTTTTGCTCTGTGTAGTCAAAAATGCCAGTAGAGGCTAAAATGTAAAGATTTTCACAAACTTTTCACGAGCTAAGTAAGGATTAAACAACTCGGAGCCGTGCATTCGACGGTTATAATGCACGACGCGGAGTCAAGAACACCACGACGCACAGCGGAGCGGTGTTACTCCGCGAAGTGCATTATAACCGTCGAATGCACGGCTCCGAGTTGTTTAATCCGCTTATACCATGGTCCCACAAACGTAACATTTATAATAAGTATTTGTTTCATTTACTAAACTCACTAAATACGCCAGACTACGGGACTATTTTTTGTGTGGGTTATTAGCCGGTCACTGAAGGCTGGTCTCAGAGCGAGTCATTCTCCGCAGCTATTACGAGGATCTCAGTCAGGCTCAACGACACAACATCAGCACAGAATCACAACACAACAGGACTAACCCGGAAACACTTTTCCCTGGAAGTAAACACCGATATGCGGCACTCGTGGGCAGGAGTTATTTCACTTTTACTCTGTTTAACCTGAAGCTAAAGCTAGCTAGCTCAACGAGCTCAACTGTTTATGGAAACAGCTGCGGTGGAGTCGCTCACACCCGGGCCCCACGAACTGAAACTTTTATGTTTGACTTTACTAATCCAGACAAATATGTTTAAATGCAGGATCATTTTATGTACGCATGAAAATCATGAATAGTGCCTTAACCGTTTTCAATAGAAATGTAAAGCTCATATTATATTAACAGTAGCTAACCTAGCTGCTCACTCTCCTCTACTTCCCATTTATCAAACATTTTGTTTTGGCCAAAAACGTTGAAATTAAACAAAATCCATCTCATACGTTCCTGTCAGTCACTAATTACGTGTTTATCTGATTCAGCTGTGTCATGTGTTGCTATGGCGACGCCACAGCGGAGTGATATCCCAGTGATTTAACCGGACTACGTGTGCGGTTATACCAAAATAATGCACGCTTGTTAGCACCCACCAGCCAATTAGAATCGAGTATTCACCCAGACCATGGTATAATTTCTCATTAACTGTCAGTGTGTGGAACTTTTTGTGGAAGAAGTTTAACTATTTTACCTGATAATAATCAAAATAAAAAGTATTTCCTGGAACTAAAGTCAGTTTCTAAGCACTTTCTGAGAGCTAGCCGATGGCCTATTAGAGCAGCATGTTTGTAGCATTAGCTGCTGTCACTGTGAAGCTACAAGAGGAAACCTGAAGCTAAGGCTAGCATGACAGGGATGGACTTTATATCAGTCATGAACTTCGTGTTTGATGGAAACTTTCAAAAAGACGTGCTTTTGCGGGACAAGAAGACTTCTGTGGTGAGTAAAACATGTTTTCTAGCGTTAGCCTCTCCTGTTGTTAGCCACATTCAGCTACATCATGACACAACAGCTCAGAGTGAGACCTGGTTTTCTTTGTTTAGTCCTAGTTTGGACCTGGTTTAGTCCCAGGTTTTCTTTTTGTAGTCCAAATGTGGTCCAGTTTAAACCCTGAACTGTTTGGATTTGGTTTAGTTGCTGCTGATGTAGGAAAACTGCATGTTCTCCCTTAACTTTAGGCCTGATTTAGGGTGACCAGATGTTCTAACTTCAAACTGGGACACAATTCTGGAATATGCCACTGGGGCACCAAATCTGGACTGTCTTTCCCCACGATGAGTGTCGAAATGGTCCAATCTGCCCTGAGGGGATGCAAGAATGATGTCAAAGATGTCATGTCGCTAAGCATTATGGGATTAGCAGCAATTGTAAACTAATGGAGATTTTAAAAGTCAAAATACTGGAGTTATTGTTCACATTAAAACACTTGGACACCACAGTGTAATAAATGTATTTACCAGCAGTAACTCAGCAGCTAACCGAGTCGTTTTTAGCTAATGTTAGTCAATGGAAATGTATGCTAACAGCTGCAAAGATGGCCGATCTCCATGGTAACTGTGGAAAGTCCCCAACTCTATACTTGGTGTTCGATATTCACATGGAATAAAACATAATTTTCCAAGTGAAGTGTGTTATTTTGGGGACTACCAGTATATTGGCCATAAACCGGGACAACTGGGACAGAGACTGAGCGAAACTGGGACAAATCAATGGTTTTGGAGAAATCTGTTGGGACTTGGGACAAAGGAGTCAAAATGGGGACTGTCCCGGGTAAAATGGGACATCTGGTCACCCTAGCCTTACTCATTTGTTGATTTTTACCATTTTGTTTGTGTTTAAAGTCACCTATGCACCAAAGGCTGGATGTAAAAATGCAGGGTTCAGTGTCAGGTGTGAAAACTCCAATATTAGGAAAGTGAGTGAAGTGTCCAACTTGTGCTAGCTGTAAAAGTTTTTGCTTTTCCATTTTGAAGGGGGCTCGCCGTCACATCTGTGAGCATTTCCACAGCTTCCCCCCCTGCCTTTGAAAATGCTCTCAATAAATAAGCAGGACCCCACAGTCATTCCTGTTGATTCACATCACCAATGTCATTCATCCTCAAGAAATTTAACACATTCTATGCTTCCAAACCCCCAAATATTCACGTCGGAAAAACACAGCCGCGGATTTATGTGCTGGAAGTGACTCAGTATTGTGCCGGTAACCGCGCTGTAACGACTGATACGCTTCTATTCTTATTATTTCTCGGATTTGCGGGCCCGCTTTTGTTTGAAAAATATATTGTTTTTTTTCCTCCCCCCTCCTCGTGTTGCTTGTTGTGCGTGAGGAGACGTGGTGCGTGCAGGTGCCTCTAATGGGATTGGAGATGACGGATTTGTGGCTCGCATCGGGAGCAGGGCGCGCTCTGGGTAAATAGGTAAAACAAAGGTGGATGTTTATTTTATCGGGAGGCCACAGGGGGACGGAGGAAAGGTGCGCGACAGCGGGGGAAAGAGATACGACACATGCGGCGTTTGAGTCACCCCCGTTTTCATTTGGCTGCTTCTCTACGGCTGTGCTTCCCGGACGCAAAACTGTCCTCCACATTTATACAGCCCGTGAATAAGTGAGTTCATTACAGAATCATTTTCAAATGTGTAAAAATGTCAATAGGAGCCCAACGTTCTTCACATGTAGAGATGACAACAGGGGTGGACTGGGACTGAAAAACAGCCCTGGACTCTGACCAGCCTGGCCCAAATTACCACCCGCCTTAACGGAGCGCATTTTCTCCAGTTCGGCTTTACCCAAATCTAAAAGCTTCTCATTTGAAAGCTGAGACCTACAAAAGTATTGCAACTTTTTGTCAAGTCGCCGCTTTTTTTGGTCATAGTTTTGTTGTTTCTTCATTGCTTTTTGTGGCTTTTTGTTGTGTTTTTGTCACATTTTTGTTGAATTTTTGTCACTTTTTGTTGAATTTTTGTCACATTTTTGTTGAATTTTTGTCACATTTTTGTTGAATTTTTGTCACTTTTGTGTTGAGTTTTTGTTGAATTTTTGTTGAATTTTTTTTGAGTTTTGTCACATTTTGTTGATTTTTTGTAATTTTTTTGTTGAATTTTTGTTGAATTTTTGTTGAATTTTTGTTGAGTTTTTGTCACATTTTTTATATCATTTTTTTTGTTCTGGTTCTGCCACGTTTTTGTGGCCTTTTCGTTGCTTTGTTGTCGTGTTTTTGTTGACTTTTCATCACATTTTTTGTCACTTTTTTCTTGCTTTTCCGGCACATTTTTGTTTTGTTTTCATCCTCTTTTCTTGTCGCTATTTTGATGCTTTTCTTTTTAGCTTTTAGATTTGGGTAAAGCTCGGTTAATGCGGGACCGGTGGCCCGAGAGCCAGTGGCCCCTCTGTGCTCTTCCAGAATGGACATATGGCCAGTCCGCCCCTGAGGGGCGGAGGGACAATTAAGTAAAAAAATCTCAACTTGCTACGACACCTGGCCTCACTGTGGTTCTATCAGTGGAAAAAAGAACAATAACCATTATCAGTTACCCAGATTTCTGCTCTGTGTGCATTTAAAAGCTCTCTGACTGTTATCCAGGCCAGTTCTTATGTAAGCCCATATACTTTACTTCCATATAGGCACAGAGAGAGAGCGGTACATGGATCGACTCAGGTGTGGCCCGCAGATATACGGAATATTAACGTCATTTCTCCGGTCTGCCGGCTGCACTCCAAAGGGTTTTTCACATGTCTTCAGTTTCTCATTGAACGGCCCCAGAAGCGGGTCTGAGAGTGCATTATGTAAGAGGGAGATGTTCAATGTGAATGTAAAGTAAAAGGGGAGGTGATTTAGAGGTGAATATTGCAGTTCTGCTTTACAAAGTGATGATTCTGAATGATGTTGTGGTTGGAAAATGTCATTCTGATCTGAAACGGCTTTGCCACAAAACACGATTTCTTCTATTATGGATATGAAATTCTCTCTTGCACTAATTATCCAGCTTTGTGCCCAGGCTCGTATGGACGGTATTAATTACACGGAGAAGTCAGTGTGGGACTTAAAAAAAAGCTGTTTTATAAATTCCTGATGTGGCTCGGCCTTGGGGAGCAGCAGGTTGTTAGTCAGCGCAGGTTTGTTGACAACGCGACCGTGAAGAAGACGTATGAAAAGAGAGCATTCATTTACACAAAGCAGTAAACAGCAAAGTGTGCAGACGCTAAGTGGAAATGTAGAGTACAGTGTTTCTAAATGAAGGACGGCTTGACTTTTGCAGTGACCAAAAAGCTGTAGAATCAGCTTTTTGGTCAGGAGTTTCTAGCGGGTAAATTGAGCTATTGTGCATGTTTTGGGTTGATGAGGGAGAGACTAATCCCACACACGATAGTTGAAATAGTTTTATTCTTGCACAAGTACTGTATCGAGGTTATGCAGGTGATGTAACAGCATGGGGGCGTGGCCAAGGGGACAGGAAGCTTTTTAACCCTAGAACACTATTGTTTTCACATTTATGTGATTTTCATGATGCTGCGTTTATCTGAGTGTCCTGGGTCTCTGCAGCTTCAGCTTTGTCTTTGACATCTTTGATGGATGGCCTGGGTGTTAATAATCCAAAACACACTTTTTTTTTTGTGATAGAAGGTTTAATCAGGCTCTTGCCCCTTTCAAGGTTGACATTCAGGACTGACAGATTTATTTTGCGACTTCATCTACAGCTTTGCTCCTGTCACAGAGTTCGGTGTCTCTGGCCTCACAGTAAGTGAGTAACACACAGTTATTTTAGTCAGCTGGTCATTTAAAGCCACACCGCGTAGAATTTTACCCAATAGTAAAATAGAAATACAAGCATTTATTTCATGACAGATACTTTCATCATTGAAAAGTACCTCATCAATGTACAAACAAACATGAGTTTTTGCTGTGAGCGGCTCAGACATGACTGCGACTTTACTGGGAGTGGGTACGTCTCCAGCTCGTCTCCATGGCGATGTCGACAAAAGTCAGCAGAATATAAGATTTGAACAGGTTAGGTCCTCATCCAAATCCATCCTTTCACAGCCCACTGCAGCAACAGACTTTTCTGTGTAGAGCTGGTCATTAGGAACACGTTTTGTATTGATGTCAACAACATAGTCCAAATGTTACGCAGTGTCCCTTTAAACCCATTCAAAATATGACATATTTTGTTTCTCTCTCCTGTGGCTGTTTGTGCCGAGGACACTGAGCTTCACCAGAGAAGTCTCACACATCCCAGGAAAAAAAAAAAAGCTTCCATCTTCATTATTTGGTTTTTTAAGAATTTTTTGCTCCCAAATTCCTAATTTTCCAGTAATTTTGGAGCATTTGTATCTGGTCCTCTCACAATGCATTTCTTTATTAAACATGACACAGTTTAATATAAAAGAACACGACTCACATGTGTCATGTATTGTCATGTTGTGATAGATTTTGATGAAGTACTTTTTCTCGGGTGTAATATCCCGGGTAAAAATCACCCGCCGTTAGTGATGTTGTTTTGACTTTGAGCGATAATGTTCTAGGGTTAAGGGAATTAAAATTGTTCACTCTTATAAGACATTTTCTGGTGGACTATAAGCACATGTGGCACACACAAATACAGTAGAGTTATAATAAGTCATTTAAATGTTTTGAAGCAACAGATTATCCAATAGAACTGAAAAACCAGCACTCGAAGCCGTTAGCGTTTAGCCACCAAACATCGCAGATTGTGAACGATCCGGATGTTTTCAGCTGTTTTCACTCCATCGACCACATTTAGGTGAGGCTTCGTTAGAAACCATTAATGAATGAACAAACCTTTTTAGATTTTAGACACACATCCAAAGGCCACTAAACAAAAATGTCATTAAATGAGCCGATCATACTTTAATATAGGGCCTGGCTCCATTCATTTGTACCAGCGTATGCATTTGGAACTGGCTTAGATAAAGTTAACAGCATTTCTGTGATTTATGGCTAGATTCTGTTTAGGCAAAACAAAACGAAAGTAAATGCAGTAAATGTAACTGCCACCACTCTCCGTCTCTGCTGACTTTATGTCTTGATCTTAGGTCTCTGCCTCGTTGCTTTGCCGGCACAAAGAAAACACGACTCATTCTGTGGCACGTCTCGATGAGAAGTCAATATCACAGGTTCACTGAGCTTCAACCTTGGAGATCCCTCTCTCTGCAGCGAGCGCCTGACCCTGAACACACGAGGGCAAAGACTTCCATCTCCTGAAACCGCCATCTGTTGCGCCTCAGCCTTTCCCCGACATCCCCACAACCGTTTCCCCTTTGAAATCGTTTACAACAAACTACTCCCCGAAGTTTGTGCGCCGCTGCCAAAAAACCCTCCGAGTCGCCACATTCGATCTCCCCCCCTTGATCTGGTTAATCACGTGACTACGCTGCTCCATCTCCGTTGCCGTGGGAGACCGTTGCCATGGCGCCCGTCGCTGCCTCTGACCCAGACTGGGAAGAAGAGCGTTTTTGAGAAAGTGTAATTGGACAAAAAAAAAATATGAAAAAGAGAGAGAGAGAGCGATGAAATTATGTTTGTGGCAAATGGATTCCCGCTAAGTCCGGCTCATTACGCAGCTTTATGCTTTTGGTGGAGGAACAAGGAAATCGAAACGGCACAGTGTTTACAGAGGGGAAGTACATCGTAGCAGCTAATTACTGTAGAAATGGACGCGGTTTAGTGGTTTAGTGTTTTGTTCTTGCGGTTTCCCTTGACTTTGAATACGAGTTCACGTCCAGAAATTACTTCACTGCCAGACAGCCCGAGCCCCCTTTTTGTTATCTATTTCAGAGAACACGAATGTGGAGATAATGAATTGAAAAAGGTACTGTTTTGTTTTGTAGAGTTCATGTTGGATTGAAAGCGGGATCATGGTGTTTGTAGTGGTGTTTGTAGTGGTGTGGAAACAAAGCAGTAAAAGGAAAGCAAAGGACACTGCCTGACCCAAAGCCAGTGTCCTTTACCTGGATGTGACTGATCTGATCTGGGGTTGCTGATGTTGGCCATCTTTGCTCTGCCTGATTCCATCAGATCTTGGAAGCTGGTACTTGGGATGGGAGCACCTGGAAGCCTGCGTGAATAGTGAGTGGTTGGTGGTGGAGGTCGGAGAGGCCGACTGGTCGCCTAAATGGTAAATAATAAATGGTCTCAAGTAACTTATACAGCGCTTTTCTACCTTCAAAGCGCTTTGAAGCAAGGAACCAGTCGCCCATTCACTCTCTCATTCAAACACCAATGTCCGCAGACACTGGAGGCAAGGTGGGGGAAGTGTCTTGTCCAAGGACATAATGAGTGTGGGCACCTTCAGGAGCTGGGATTCAAGCCTCGACCTTCATGAAAGGACCCGCTCTACCATCTGCGCCACCATCTACCCCAGGGCAGCAGTGGCTACAATAGTAGCTTTCCACCACCAAATATGGAGTGAATGAATAGTGCAATGTAAAGTGTCTTTGAGTGTCCAGAAAAGCAGCATATAAAACTATCCATCCACATCCATCCATCCATCCATCCATCCGTCCATTCGTCCGTCCGTCCATCCGTCCGTCCATCCATCCATCCATCCATCCAACCATCCAACCATCCATCCATCCATCCATCCATCCATCCATCCATCCAACCATCCATCCATCCAACCATCCATCCATCCATCCACCCATCCATCCATCCAACCATCCATCCATCCACCCATCCATCCATCCATCCATCCACCCATCCATCCATCCATCCATCCAATTTTCTTCTGCTTTATCCGGGGCCAGGTCATGGAGGCAGCAGTCTCAGCAGAGATGCACAGACTTCCTGATCCACGCACACCTCCAGCTGTTCTGGGGTGACCCGTCACAGTCCCACCAGCGTGCCCTGGGTCTTCCACGAGGCCTTGTCCCAATAGCACATGCCTGGAACACCTCCCGCGGGAGGCGACCAGGAGGCATCCGGAACAGATGCCTGAGCCACCTCAGCTGGCTCCTTTCGACGTGAAGGCGAAGGAAGCTCATTTCGGCCGCTTGTATTCGCGATCTTGTCCTTTCGGTCATGACCCAAATCTCATGACCATAGGTGAGGGCGGGAACGTAGATCGATCGGTAAATCGAGAGCTTTGCCCCGACTCAGCTCCCTCTTCACCACGACAGACCGATCCGTCTATCGATCTCACACTCCATCCCTCACTTGTGAACAAGACCCCGAGATACTTGAACTTCCATCCATGGGTTCCTTCCTTCTTCCCTGATAAACACGGGCCTATACCAAGATTTGGACATTGCAGAAGCTTATTGAAACACCACAGTGATGTCCTGTCTTCAAAGCTAAAGCCACTACAAGCAAATACTAGAGCGTGTGACCTTTTTTGGAAGAGGTTACAGTACAAAGTATAAAGACTGTGAGAGTTTTAAAATGTTACAGTATTGCGGCTTGTTAAATTGTTGGAGGATTTACCCTTGAACCAAGAGATCCACGGTGAACCTTTTCAGAACTATAAGCAAAAGTTCTGAAAAGTAAAAGGATCAATTCTCCGATCTAAATGGTTTTCTTTAGCATATCTTTTTACATTTTTCAGTCGAATCATATTTTCTCTATAGGAACTACTTTTCCTTCTGCTTTTGCCATTTGGTTTGAGCGAGAGAGCGGTGTGAGAGATATGACCTGCTATCAGATCAATATTGCAATGTGAACCTTCTATTCACCCAGACTTTCTAAGTAGTGCCTCAGTTTCTGGCATCACTCTCCTCAATCATCCAAAACGAAAAAAGTTCTTTTGAACAAACAACTGCCTAACCTTTCAGCTTTTAACTCCCTTTTCAGAGAACCGAAGGCTATCGCTTTACTCAAATTGTCCAATTATTTAGAGTAAAGCAGCGGCTCAAAACTTCGCTGAGAAAGACTGGGAAATCACAAAAACTGTCTATGATCCATCTGCAAACGGCGAAGCTCAAAGCGAGAAGAAAAAAGTTTATACAATAAACGCTTGGAAGACTTGAAGTTCCATTGCACAGAGACATGATTAGATAAAGTTGGTTCAAATTGCGATCCGAAAAGAACAGTAGGGCAGACTTTGTGTTTGAAAATGTGCGCTCAATGGAAAACAGAAAAAACAAATGAAAGGGAGTTTAAACGTGTTAGATGTGTGAGGAGAGAGAAACCGAGTTGTTCAAACAGCGAGCAGGAGTTTGACTGTGGAAAAGAGCGGAGGAAAGGCTCGTATGGATTTCGTTTTGAGAGACGCTGATTGTTTTTTTGGATAAACACTGCTATTTTCATGAGTTCACCGTGAGCCGCTTCTGAAATAACATACTGTAATTGCGAGAGAAATGGATGACATTAAGTTAGCGATCGGCGAATGGATGTAAGATATTTCAAAGCAGTATTTCATTTTGGAGGCGCTGACACAGAATCTAATCATGCTAGTTCCGTGAAAAACAAGGGTTAGGGTTTGTGTGGCGACTTTTATTTTATTTATTTATTTATTTATATGTTTATTTGATAGGGACAGAACAAGAAGCATTGTTACAATAACCGATGCCATGCTCATAGGCCGTATAGCTAAAAGCTAGTTAGCAGACCTGGTCCCTAAGACATAGAATATTAACATTTACATAAATCATTACAAATAATACAGTACAAAATTACATTACAAATGATACAATTTAGAAAAAGTTTGCAATGAAATATTATAGACTTCTGTTGTGTCCACAAGTTTGATTCAGTTTGAGCCACTGTTTAACTTTACTTTTAAACTGGCTCAGGTCTGTTAAAGTTTTCAGATCAGCAGGTAAAGTGTTCCAGATCTGTGGTCCTTGTACCGCAAACGCCGTCTGTCCGAGAGCTGTTTTGCATTTGGCTGGTCTGCAGTCTCCACTGACAGCGCCCCCTGGTGACGATCCCGTGAGCTGCACATGTTTCAATCATTCCTGCAGTGATATCGGGAGCGAGGTTTTTGACACATTTAAAAACAAATTTAACAAAAGAGTACTTCTTAAAATTTTCAAAACTTAAAAGATTATGCTTCTCTTGAATTCTGCAATAGTGCCACATCATGGGCTTTTTGTCAAGCACTTTAAAAGCTTGTTTGTACAGAGAGATCACACCTTTCATAGTGGACTGGTTAGCTTGGCCCCACACAGTGAGACAGTATGAAAAATGAGACAGGATCATTGCGTGAAAGCACAACTTGGGTGCACTGATTGACAGGCAAGATCTTATTAAACGAAAACAATTCAAATTAATCCTAATAGTCTTAGTTATTTTCTTTACATGAGCTCCGAATTTAAGATGGGAGTCTACAACTACTCCAAGATATTTGAATTCATCTACTCTTTCAATATTTTTGTTATTTATTTGTATCTGAAAGCTGTCCATAGACCTTTGCCTCAATGAAAAGCACATAGACACTGTTTTAGAACAATTTAAAGACAAACAATTATCCTCCAGCAACTGGGAGACCCTGATCATGTGTCTGTTTAACAGCTCTGCAGCTTTCTGTGGAGTTTTTGCTGAGACATAGATGACAGTGTCATCAGCATACAGCTGGCACTCAGCCTCAGTACAAATGTCTGGAAGGTCATTAATATAAAGACAGAATAAGATGGGACCCAGGATGGAACCTTGCGGTATCCCCATTTTGTATTCCTGACTTCTAGATATAGTGCCACTGATTTTCACTCTCCTGGAATCCAAATATGATGTAAACCAGCTCAGAGTTTGTTCTGAAAAATTAAACTGCTTTAATTTATGCATGAGGACAAGGTGGTTGACAGTGTCAAAGGCCTTACGAAGGTCTAAGAACACTGCACCGACCACATTCCCTCTGTCCAGATCTTTTTTAATGGTATCTATTAAGTAGCAGGTTGCTATTTCTGTTGAATATTTTGGCCTAAAGCCAAACTGTTTTGAATGAAGAACATTATTATATTCGAGATAATCGTTTAATTGATTTGAAACAGTTTTTTCTATTACCTTGGAGAAAATTGGAAGAATTGAAATCGGCCTGTAATTGCAAGCTTGATCAGGATCTCCAGCTTTAAAAATTGGGCTGATAAGACCTTGTTTTAATTTCTGTGGAAATTTCTCACTAATGATTGACAGGTTTACCATTTTGGTGAGGCGGTGTGTATTACAAAAGTATAAAGGCTTCAGGGAGGAGAGACTGGTCCACCAGACTCCAGCTGAACTCTCTCCATTCTTAACCCTCACCCCTTTCCGCCGCTGCTACCTGCATTCACAAACTGTGGTTCCCTCCACTATATGCCAGTGAAGTGCAGCTGGCCCTGATGTCGAGCCCGTATCAATGGCTTGAATAGGGGAGTGAAGCCGTCTGAATGAGGCCGAACGATCAAAGAAAAGTAGCAATCTCCGCAAGAGAAGCTCTAAACTTTCTCTCATTTACCAGTCTTTGGTTTGGAATAACAATTGGCTTCTGCTTTAGGAAAGAAAGCTGAAGAGAGTGACTTGCCAGGCTAACATCTGGGGCATAACCCTGTCAAACCACTGCACTGTGAGCGCCAGACGGACGCGCCACAGACGGAAACCGTATTCCAGTGAAGGCCTTGAAACCATTTGATTTCCATGACGGTTATTATTATTCTTGTGGCGGCCAGATCCACACTCGACGTTCTCTCATTAACATAGCATCGCCAGTACAAGTGGACACAGGCCTCTCCAAGCTCTCGTATAGAAGCGGGAGTGCAGGGTCAAGTGGTGCCCAGGTGCGCTGCCCGACCAGGGGTTGATGGCACACGGCCTTAATATGTAATTGCTATACAGGTATCCCTTTCATCACCTGGATTACTGATTGTTTGGAGAATGTATGGATGAAATGTATGGACTTCCGTGATTTAGAGCCACTTTCAGCCCGTATATCCCGGCGTTCCCAGTTTATTCCCAGCACTTGGCTCCATGGAGAGTCCGGGAGAGGCCAGCTGACCCTTAGCTTTGATTTATGGCCCATCATTATGAGCATGACTGGGGCAGGGCTCATAGACTTTACTATTCCACTCGGGGGATGTGGTCTGCTCTGGGCGGATAGAGCTGCTAACATTTAGAGGACAATGTTACGGCTATGGGGATGGAAACATTAGGCTAATTTAAAGATTTCTCAGGTAGAGACACTTGTATCTATGAATTCATATGGCAACTAGTAACTTTAAGATGTGCTTTTTCAAAACCAAATGTGACCTTCAACTTATCTGGTCCAGCTCATCTTCTAATGATTAATGGATATTGCAGTGGACAAATTTTATTGTATGTTCAAAATGATCAAATTAAGCTCTTACCCACTTTTTTTTTTTTTTTTTTTTTCAACAATATTTTTATTGAATTTTCTCAAAAAGCAGGAATTGTTTTACAGGCTTTGACAGAAGTACAAAATGTATCAGAGTATTTATGATAACAATAATAAAATATAAGTGTATGGAAGCATACAAAACAGTGGCAGCCCGACCCAAGCATACCACAACAAACCAACCCCCCCCCCAAAGGTGCAGTAGTAAAAATTATGAGAAAAATAATTAATGAAATAAATAAAATAAAATAAAATAAAATCACTCCAAAACTCCAAATGCTATGCAATGCTTATGAAGTTACAAATCTCCACTTTCCATCAAGATATGTGACAGATCCACCCTTTCCAAATAAGTAATAAAAGGTTGCCAAATCTGATCAAATGAATCCCCTTTACCTTTCAAAATATAGGTTATTTTTTCTAATGCTAGAGCTGATGCCATTTCTCGTACCCAATGCCCTTCTTTTGGACATTCCATTTTTTTCCAGAAAAGTGCTATTAAACGTTTAGCATGAAGTAGACCAAAATTAATAAGAGTTTTATAATTTTTGGGTATAAAAATATCTGTTGGATAAATTCCTAATATGAACAGTTTGGGATTTCTTTGTATTGTAATGTTTAGCATAGTATTAATAGCCTGTCCAATGCTCCCCCAGAATTCCTGTAATTTCTCACATTCCCACATGCAGTGATACAGGGTACCTTTTGCATTATTGCACTTTACACATGTATCTGGGATATTATTATCAAATGAATGTAGTTTGACAGGAGATGTATATGTACGCATTATCCAGTTGACCTGTAAAAGTTGTAATCTTGTATTTACAGTCTGAGTATGGGCTTTTAAACACAGTGCTTCCCATTCGTCCAAAGAAATGTCCTCCCTAAGATCCTCTTTCCAAGCATTTAGTCTGTTAGCTGAGGATTCTGTAGATGAAATAATGAACAAATTGTACAAGTAAGAAACATGTCTTTTGGTATAAGGATATTCAAAAACAGCTTCTTCAAGAATTGAAAGGGGAGGCAAAGTTAACTTGTTATTTTGTGAGGTTGAAATAAAGTTTCTCACCTGTAAATATTTGAAAAAGTTAGAATTGGGGATATTAAATGTAGTTTTTATCTGCTCAAAAGACATCATTACACCATCATGGTATAGGTCTTCAAGTTTTCCAAGCCCCCTTTTTGCCCACATATGAAATCCCGGATCAGATAAACCAGGTTTGAACTTATTATTACCCCAGATAGGATTATAACGAGAAAAATATTTTTTTTGTCCCAGTACTGTATGAGTCTTATACCAAATGTTGATCATATTACCTACAATAGGATTTTGATTTCTCTTCCTAAGCTCTTTAATTGGTGCAGAGTACAGAAACATACTCAAGGGTAGCTCAATGTGAAATAAGGAAGATTCTATCTCGACCCAAGTTGGTGGTTGTTCAGAAAAGTAAAACATCATCATTCTCAATTGCGCTGCCCAATAGTACCACTCAAAGTTCGGAACTTTGAGCCCACCCCGGTCAAAGGGCAAGTAGAGCAGTGCTAATCGAAGTCTGTGACGCCTATTATTCCAAAGAAATTTTGTAATTATTGACTTTAATTTTGAAAAAAGACCTAGTGGAACCGGTAATGGGATATTTTGAAATAAATAGAGAAGTTTAGGAAGTATATTCATCTTCACAATGTTAATACGGCCAATTATAGATATAGGTAGATTTGACCATCTATCTATAGACTCGGTAATATTTTGGATGATTGGGTCATAGTTAACTTCGCTTATTTTATTAACATCTGGCACAATTTGAATTCCTAGATAAGTTACAGAATTTGTGAGTTTAAATGCTGAAAGTGTGTCCGAGGATGCTGTTTTCTCTAATTCATTAAGAAGCATCAAGCAAGACTTAGAGTTATTAATTTTGTATCCAGAAAAACCTCCAAATACTTTAATAATATCTTGAACTGCCGGTAGGGAATGATTCAGTTTGGTTAAAAATAGAATGACATCGTCAGCGTAAAGTGCAATTTTATTTTCTATTTTACCCACTGTAATACCATTAATGTCCGTATGTCCTCGAACAGCAATAGCAAATGGTTCTAAAGCCATTGTGAAAAGAAGGGGCGAAAGAGGACATCCCTGGCGCGTCCCACGGGATATATTAAAGGGGCTAGAAATAATATTATTTGTAAGAATCTCAGCTGTTGGTTGGGAGTAGAGTAGCTTTACCCAAGCACAGAAGGTTTCACCACAACCAAATCGGGACAAAATTTCAAACAGATATGGCCACTCGACCCGATCGAAGGCCTTTTCTGCATCTAGTGATAGTATTGCAGAATCGGGGGCATTTCGTTTTTCATATAATATGTTAATTAGTCTTCTAACATTATGGAATCCTTGCCTACCTTTAATAAAACCGTTTTGATCAGTATTCATTATTGAGGGGAGGCATTCCTCCAACCTATGAGCTAATATTTTACAAAGAATCTTTGTGTCTGCATTTAAAAGGGAGATTGGTCGATACGACTGGCACACATCCCTAGCTTTGCCAGGTTTAGGTATCAATGTTATCGATGCGGCCCTCAAACTGGGTGGCAGTGTGCTTTCTTTAAATGATTCAATAAACATTTCCAATAGTGGCTTTAAAATTTTGAATTTAAATTTTTTGTAGAAATCTATTGGCAAGCCGTCTGGGCCCGGGGCTTTTCCCAATTTCATTGAGTCTATTGCTTCCAAAATGTCCTTCATTGTTATATTGGCATTAAGTTTAATCTTGAGTTCCTCGGGAATCAATGAAATATTGAGATTATTCAAAAACATCTTTTGTGAATGATCAGAATTTGGACACTCTGAACTATAGAGCGTTTGGTAGAATTCACGAAAAGTGTTGTTTATTCCCTGAGGATCTACTACCAATTCACCTTTAATGTTTTTTATGGAATTAATTGTCCTTTCTGTTTGGAGTTGCTTCAGGCGCCAAGCTAGTAACCTCCCAGACTTCTCCCCTTGGTCATAAAATGATTGATGTACCTTCTTCAAGCTTTCAGCCGCCTTCCCTGCTGTTATTTCATTATATTGAGCCTTACAGAGTAACAGTTCCTGTTCGCACTGCATGCTTTTTTCCACATAAACTTTCTTTTCCAAAGTGCTAATCTTGGTTTCCAATTGTTCAAGAGATTGCCGCAACATCCTGGATTTGGTGGTGGTGAAGCTTAATATTTGGCCTCTTAAAAAAGCCTTAAAAGCTTCCCATCTTATAGCAGCTGAAGTTTCTGAAGAGTTTGTTTCAAAATAAAGATCAATTTGAGTGTTTATAAAATCTACAAATGTAGAATTTTGCAGCCATTTAATAGAGAAACGCCAGCGCGGTCTGCTTAGAGTCAAGTCTGAGTCATGGTAAATTAGGCAAACGGGAGCATGATCCGAGATTAGAATACTTTCATAACCACAGTACTGAATTTTATGTCTCAATGAAGCGGATATCAAAAAGTAGTCTATCCTAGAATACGTCTTATGTGTGGCCGAATAACAAGAGTAAGAAATGTCATTCGGATTCAGCTCCCTCCAGACCTCCACCAAGTTTAAATCTGACATAAAGTATGTAATGCACTTCCTTGCTTGAAGATGAGAGGCAGTTGAATTGGACGACCTATCCTTAATATGGTCTAAAACAACATTGAAATCGCCCCCAATTATATTCTGGCCATCTAGTGATGAGAGTTTTAGAAATAGGTCTTTAAAAAAATTAGGGGAATCTTCATTAGGGCCATAGACATTAACTAAATTTAATTTGGAGGACAAAAGAGTCCCTTGCACAATTAAATATCTACCTGCAGGATCACATATTGTATTAGTAATTTCCAATGGAATGTTTTTATGAATTAGGATCATTGTACCTCTTGCATGGGAGCTAAAAGAAGCAGAAAAAACAGAACCTGGCCATCTTTTACTAACTACAGAGACATTAGTGGAAAGAAGGTGGGTTTCTTGTAAAAATATTATATTTGCACGCAAACGTTTCAACCTATTCAACACTTGCTTAACCTTAGTCACTTTATTTAGACCCCTGCAGTTCCAGGATAATATCTTAATGTCCATAACCTGAGTCATAGCCGTATGCCCGGACTTTCCGTACAATATGGAGTGACAAAAGAAAAAGAAGGAGTGAGTAACACAAAAAATAAAAACAAAAACAAAAAAACACCCTTTAAATACACCTTTGAAACCCAAACTTGAACCTTAAACAAAAAACATCCAACCCCTGAACATCCCGCAGCTTCCATGCGAAGCTTAGCTCTTACCCACTTTACTTTAACCATAATTTAATAAATATTTGTGAGGGATTTCTTTTTTTTTTCAAACAAACAGGGCGAAATTATAATCCTTTTCTCTATCAAGTTATTCTCTCGGTGTTCTGTGCCAGTGCCAAAGTATTGCTCTGAATAAAGGAACACCAGATTTGTTCCTGTACCTTTGGCCTACTCTGTGTGCCTACTGTTCCGGGCTTAGATTTGCAAAGTAACCTCTGTGTAAATACTATCAACTTCTTAAAAGACTCTGACAAAATATACTTGTTTGACAACAAAATACTTTATTTATTATTCCACATATTCTTGTAATACACTGTAATGCTGTAGATTTGCTTTGTGGCTTTGAAGAAACCACTGAAGCTTCCATTCACTGTTAGAGAGTGGTGGTGAGTGATGGAAATATGGCTACACATGTTGAATTGCACTCAGCGCCCCCTGGAGGTGGCGCTGGGAGGGCGTTTGCTGATCATTAGTGTGCCTGCCATCGGCGGGTTTGTTGAAGACTAGAGAGTTCATCTTCACTGTGAACCTTTTCCTGCATCTGTAGAAAAGAATAGGCAGGACCATTAGAACGGAGAGCATGAAGGAGCCAGTGAGCAGGTAACAAGCCGCTGCCTGAAGCACAAGAAGGCCGTAAAAGGCGGCTCTTTTCGTGGTCAAGCGGAACGAGGCGCTGCGTTCGTCTCTATCGGCAGGAACCCAACTTACATCTTCTGGACAGTCCTCCATATTGATCACAACATGCTCTGGTGGGCCTTCTGCCGTGTCTAACTGTTCTAAACTTGTGGTAGAAGTTGTACTTGGGTTGAGGTTCTCTCTTATATTGTCCATGTCAATAACACAGAGGGGTTCTTCGTCCCGGTGTGGATTAACTGTAAACGTCGTAGCAGCAAAGTGGTTCATGAACCCTACTTTGGAGCTCTTGATTTCTTCAGTCTGTGGTATGGCATATGTCGTCCTGTGGATGACTTCTGGCCTTTGGAGTTGGTCTCCAAAGTCCAGAAAGTTGTTTTCTGTCTGGGGTACAGGGGGCTGTGCATTCTGATGTGAACTTTGGCTCTCTGGTTCTCCTTTATCACTGGAGGTCTTCGGAGTGAAGTTCATCAGGTCGTGGGCTTGTTGGAGGTATGAGCTGGGCTGGATTAGATGGTTCATGGTGATGAAGGGGTGCTTTAGAGCCTCTCCAGGCGTCACCCTCTTCTCAGGGTCCGTCTGCAGCAGATTTGTAAGGAAATCCAAAAAAGCCAGTCGATCCGAGTGTTCATCTGACTCTCCTTGGCTTGCTCCTAACATCAGAGCTTCATTCAGGTTTGCCACATTGTCCAGATGCATTTTCTCGACTTTGGGCATCACCCGGTTTGTGGCTTTGTATCTCTGAGGGCTTTTGAACCTCCACTGTCCGTTGATTTGCTCAAAGTACTGGTAAGTGTGGAACCCTCGGTTGAGGACCTCATCACTCGGCTGTCCCAACAGATGAACAATGGTGCGGATGTGGTCGTAGGAGGAGCTTTCAGAGAAGAGGTCACAGCCCATGAATGCCTCTCCCAGAAAGCAGCCCAAGGACCACATGTCCACAGACTCAGACAGTGGAGCGGCCAGGGTCACCTCCGGAGCGCGGTAAGCCTCTGGCTGCATTATTGTGCCCAGCTCCAGCTCAGACTTGTGATAGCCACAGCCAAAGTCGATTAGCTTGACTTTAAAAGGCTGCTCTTGGTGGTTGACCAACATGATATTGTCTGATTTGAGGTCAGTGTGAACGACTTGTGCGTCCTTTAGAGCGTTAAAGGCCATGAGCAGCTGCTGAGCTATGGGCCTCAGCTCGTTCAGAGAGAAATATCTTCTCTGCTGCATCAGAAGGTCTGCAAGGCTGCAGTCCAGCAACTGGTATGCAACACACTTGTATTTTCCACAGGTGAAGTGGTCCACACATGTCACCAGATTGCCTTCTTCTGGGTCAATATGCTTCAAATGTTGCAGGATTTCCAGTTCCCTCTCCATGTCTCCATGGTCATTTTCAAATATTTTCAGAGCCACAACTTCTCCAGTTTCTGAGTTTGTGCACTTTGCAACTTTCCCATAAGCTCCTTTTCCAAGAAACTTGAGCACAACATATTTCCCAAACTGGAGTGGGAGCTCTTCTGAAAATGAGCTGCTTGAGGAACAGTTTGAGGAGCAGTTTGAGGAGCAGTTTGAGGAGCCGTTTGAGGAGCCGTTTGAGGAGCCGTTTGAGTACCAGTTTGGACGGCGGTTTGAGGAGCAGTTTGAGGAGCAGTTTGAGGAGCAGTTTGAGGAGCAGTTTGAGGAGCAGTTTGAGGAGCCGTTTGAGGAGCAGTTTGAGGAGCCGTTTGAGTACCAGTTTGGACGGCGGTTTGAGGAGCCGATTGAGGAGCTGTTTGAGTACCAGTTTGGACGGCGGTTTGAGGAGCTGCTTGAGGAGCAGTTTGAGGAGCCGTTTGAGTACCAGTTTGGACGGCGGTTTGAGGAGCTGTTTGAGGAGCAGTTTGAGGAATAGTTTGAGGAGCTGTTTGAGGAGCAGTTTGAGGAGCCGTTTGAGTACCAGTTTGGACGGCGGTTTGAGGAGCTGCTTGAGAAGCTGTTTGATGAAATGGTAAAGGTGGATCTTTTCATGTCAACCTCTCCAGGACAGACCTCCGTATTGATCACAACATGCTCTGGTGGAGCTTCTGCCATGTCTAACTCTTCTATACTTGTGGAAGAAGTTGTACTTGGGTTGAGGTTCTCTATTATCTGGTCCATCTCAATGACACAGAGGGGTTCCTCGTCCCGGCATGGATTAACTGTAAATGTCGCATCGGCAAAGTGGTTCATGAAACCTTCATTGGAGATCTTAGGTTCTTCAGTCTGTGATATGGCATATGTCGTCCTGTGGATGACTTCATGAGAGAAGAACTGGTCTCCAAAGCCCAGAAAGCTGTTTTCTGTCTGGGATACAGGGAGTTGTTGGTTCTGACTTGAACTTTGGTTCTCTGGTTCTCCTTTATCACTGAAGGTCCTCAGAGTGAAGTTCATCGGGTCTTGGGCATGTTCGAGGTGTAGGCTGGGCTGGGCTAGATGGTCCAGGGTGTTGGAAGGTTGTCTGAGAAGAGCCTCTCCAGGCGTCAGCCTCTTCTCAGGCTCCATCTGCAGCAGATTTGTAAGGAAACCCAAACGAGCCAGTCTGTCCGAGTGTTCATCTGCTTCTCGTTGGCCTGCTCCAAACATTAGAGCTTCATTCAGGTTTGGCAAAAGTATTGGCAGGAGCAGTAGGACGGAGAGCATGAAGGAGCCAGTGAGCAGGTAACAAGCTGCTGCCGGAAACACAACAACACCGTAAAAGGCGGCTCTATTCATGATCAACCGACAGGAGGTGCTGCACTCGTCTCTGTCGGCAGGCTCACTATTGACATCTTCTGGACAGTCCTCCTTATTTATGTCAACATGCTCCGGTGGGCCTTCTGCCGTGTCTAACTGTTCTATACTTGTAGTAGAAGTCGTACTTGGGTTGAGGTTGTCTCTTATATTGTCCATGTCAATGACACAGAGGGGTTCTTCGTCCCGGTGTGGATTAACTGTAAATGTCGTAGCAGTAAAGTGGTTCATGAAACCTTCTTTGGAGCTCTTGATTTCTTCAGTGTGTGGTATGGCATATGTCGTCCTGTGGATGACTTCTGGGCTTTGGGGCTGGTCTCCAAACTGGAGTGGGAGCTCTTCTGAAGATGAGCTGTTTGAGGAGCCGTTTGAGTACCAGTTTGGACGGCGGTTTGAGGAGCTGCTTGAGGGAATGGTAAAGGTGGATCTTTTCATGTCGTTGGCTGGTTGAGTAATATTTGAGCCATGGTCCTTGTCAAACGAAGGTCTGAGAGCTTCTCCAGGCGTCAGCCTCCTTTCAGGCACTGACTGCTGCAGATTTTTAAGGGAGTCCAGTAAAGCCTGTTGAGCCAAATGTTCTTCTTCCTCCTCTGAGGAGGAAAAGGAAGTGTATAAGGTGAATGTAGACATTTTGTTTGCTAGCACTGTCAGCAGACGTTGAGAGTGTGTGTCTCGACAGAGAGATGAACGCAAATGAAGTGATCTGTCTGTGGTACTGACAGGAACAGTAGCATTCTAGAACTTTGTGATGAAGGTTACCATGGAGTTGTAAGGTGATGTCATTACTCTGCGACCCCATGGAATTAAACCCTTGTCAATTGCTGGGTTGCAGGTTCTAGAATGTGATGATGTCATCGGGCCCAGCGGGGGGCAGGAGCCCGTTTTTCCTATTAACAGCATTACACTTTCACAAGTCGTAGCTCAAAAGAAAATGTATGAATTAGGAAAATGATCATTAATATCAATCACTGGGTCCATGATCTCTCTGTACAAGACCAACAATTTCCTCAAAAACAAAATAAATTTTCCTCCATTCAATAGCATTGGCCTTTAGAACGCTGTGATGTCACCTGCAACCCAGCAATAGACCCTTTAACTGATGACATCATCAGTGACATCATCTGGAGGCAGGAAGTGATCAAGAGAAATAAGATTAAACTAAAACTAGCGATTATAAGTGTGAAACTACAACTAAAAAATGTGGTCCCGTTGTGGCTTAAGGTGCAAGAACAAGAGGAATGAGATTTGAGACGATAAAATAAGGTTTATTTGACATTTCCAAAAACAGTGTTTTACATTTGTTTATCGTTACTATGACAACAGTTCCAATGGAAATAGATAGGAATCTATCTTCCTGCCTCCAGCTAAGCCCGGAATGTTTACGTAAGCTTCGCATCGGGGTCCGGTTCGCCCTGTCGGTGCTTATTTTCCCAATAATGACCAGCGTTCTATACATTATTCCGCTTATTATACGGCCATTTGCCAACTGAACACACACAAAATAAACTTCATGCACTTTTAGGATGGCCAAAAGATTATTTAATGATTTCCGTGGCACATAAAATAGTTCCCAAAAGTTTGCGCGTTGCTTGGCAACGTTGGTTGTGATTCCAGGCAGTGTAGCTAGTAGCAGCGAGGCTAGCTATTTATTGATGTTAAACTGGACGTTCCCATTGAAGGTGCAGTTGGAGAGGAAGAATGGTGGTGCATCTCGGGGTATGGTGAAAGTCGCACTCTCGCTAACTTCACGAGCGATTCCCCCAACTTCTCTCGCAGGGACAGGGACAGGGACAGAGATAGTGGCATCTGGAAACAGAGCATATACCACGCTGAATAGGCTAGCTAGATCGGGAAAACGCATTAGGCAATAGCGTTAGCAACTCACCAGAAAGGATCTGGCTCCACTTCTCCCGGTTGGATGTTGTGGGAGCCCAGTAGCTCTTCAGGCTGGTCTCGCATCTGTGTCCGGTAACCGTCATGTTCTCCCCGGTTTGCAGGCCGGCTTTTGACAGTAGCTGCACAGCTGTACTGCACAGGCTGTGGTTGGTGTAGCGCGTCGAAAGTGCAGCTGCCTTGCTGATGTTTGGCATCATTTGTCCCAGTGCATTATGTCCCATGGGCTCCCTGGAATACCATATGTTCTGCTGGTTGAGGGCATCCTGTGGCTTTCTCAGAGGGTGTAGGTAGAAGGGTGGGCATAGATGCAGACATCAACTTTGATATTGCCCATATATAGTCGTGTTCAAAGCACCATTATTTTAACAAAAGCTGAATGATGAATATATTGTTTTTACTAAATGAAGTAGAAATATGTACATTATTAATTGAATGATAATGTTTATCACTGCCTATTTTACAAAACGATGTTTTCAATTTGACTGGAAAAATAGTTACATATATTTGTATTGCATAAAAATGACTTGGATGTCGATAAAGTAGTCTGAGGCACACTGACAGTGATAGGTAATACTGACCTATGTTGTTGTCTTTCCATAAGGCTGAGATACTCAAAAGTGCTACTGCGTGACATGTCAAATAATAAATACAATTCAGAATTAAACTACAGGTGTCTTCGTTGGTGATACATATCAAACACAAACATCTTTCCTACATGAAGGCTCGACTCTCAGACCTGACTCATAACTCTCCTGGGAGCGCGACGTCATCAGTGCGTCTCTATGGAGATGTTGCTGCTTTGCTCGCGCCTCTAAACAATACCTAAAATATGAAAATGATCAATACAGGCGCTGTTAGGAGGTTTGGGAATGCGGGGTAAGATTTATGTGCATGTATTTCCGTGATGAGCAGGAGACAGCCGCGGCACATTATGGACTATTGGTCTAATAAAGTCCCAGAGGAGGGTTCAGACGCACCAGGGCCCACCATTAACTGGAATAAAAGAGAAAAGTGCACGAGAGCATGTCCGCCGTCAGCCAAGGCGGCCACCAGGGAGCGCCGCTGAGCAAGAGGAGGAGAAGTTATTACGGCATTTGTTTTTTTCATCTCCAGATATAAATAATGTGCAGGGAGTCGTCATGTGTCCGGTTCAGCCTTATCCAACTCTTAAAGCTGCTTGACCTGAGAGCTTCCTGCAGGGGGAACGATTTTCATCAAAACACCGAGGGCCGAACCTCACCATTGTAGCCAAAGTTAAGAACCATTTTACATCAGTGGTTCTAAAGTGGTCTGACTCCGAGACCCGCCATTACCTTAATGACAAGCTGCAAACCCAAATAAAACTATCATTTGTCATATATCGTATAAGAAATTGTATTTACCACAAATGTTTTTTATTGAACAAGCAGTAGATTTGCTTTTAAGACTGAAATTATGATTAAAAACAGACTCCAGTGTGTTTCCGTGGAGTTTCAGATGGAAAATATTGAAAAAACCAATGTTTGAAAACAGTTAAGGCGGAAACGTTTTCTAATTATTCAAAAACTACTTTAACAAATACTGAACTATGAACATAGTTTTCTACTAAATAAAGATACAAAGACATGGAGAGAAGCAAAGTGGTTCAACAGCCCATAAATAAACAAATAACGGAGAATGTTAGCATGATGCTACATGTTAGTATCGAGCTAATGCTAACGGCTAGCTAGCGCTACTACCACTGACGTTTTTTCACTTCTACTGAATAATCTGCGGTGAGAAAATAACCACATGGACCCGGTTTACACTTGAGTTTATTTATGTGATAAATAAGTTTATATTCCACCAGAAAATGGCTAAAGACAAAAGAAAATGGCTAAAAAGAGTGAAAAACTGTGAGTTTCCCAAAATATTTCCCCCTCAGCAAAGCCACGCCCCCTTCTATCACACGATGCCGTCTGTCTCTATAGGCTCACGACCCACTTTTGAGTCCCGACCCACCAGTTGAGAATCATTTTACTTATCATTTTTATTATATCTGACCAAGTGGGCTGTTCTGCACACAATTTCTCGCATTTTAAGAGTACTTTAACAGGTATTTGATCCCGTATTTGCATAATAATATTTCTCAAACTCATATCGGGGGCCAGAGATTCTGTGCTTGAGGGCCGGATTTGGCTCCCAGGCCTGACGTTGCCTACTCCAGGCTTACTGCCTATAGGCCAGTGAAAGCCTCATTCAACTCTGCTGTCATTTCTAAGCTATTATTTACCGAAATATCCTTGTTACCTTCGATACTGACTTCCCAGTTTAGTTCTTGTGTCTCATTTCTTTCACGCTTGTCCTGCCGGCGTCTTGTAAACAGACCCGTTTCCCTGTGTGTCTGGGGGAGACGAGTTAGGCAGCCAGAGACAGAGCTAAGCGTCTTAATGACGGGGTCCGGGCTGGTCTCACTGTTCCCCCGGGGGCCCCTCACACACAGCTGGCTCCTGGTGTTTGCAGCAGGTGGAGGTGACGGGAGACGAGACTCTCTCCCTCTCGCTCCCATGTCCCGGATTACCCAGAGTTCTGAGCTCGCCCCCCGAAACAGCTCCCGTTTGGATGTACGCGGATGTTTTGACAGTTGGAAACTTTACGGACAGTTTGCGCGGCGAAAGTTGAGTGGAACTTCAATCCGAGCCGGAGGCAGTGAGAGCTGACCATCGCGGACCCTGCTCAGGCTTACATAACACCAGCTAAAAATACCTCCGTCCAGATCCACATTAGCAGACGCGATCAGGGAAGGGTTCTCCAAAAGTTTCCAGAGAGCCGCAATAGTTCAAGGCATAATTAATGAGGTTATGGACACGTTTTAGATTCGGAGTTTTGAATGAATTCATTTATCACGTTTTTCTAATGAACCGCAACAACACGTGCTGAATTATGGATGTGTTTTCTGCCAAATAAAGACAGGCTAAAGAGACATGGAGACAGAGTGGATCAACGACACAAATATGTACAGTTAACAGGGAATGCTGATCATAATGCTAACGTTAGCTTAATGCTACATGCTAATGGCTAGCTCCGAACACCGTTTTTTTTCACATTTCAGTGGACAATCTGCAGTGTTAAAACATTCACATGAACCCAGTTTTGACTTGACTTTATTTATGTGTGCGAATTATATTTATAGTCCGCGTCACTGACTTCTTCCTACTGAATTGTCCTACAAGTTTGTCATGAAGAATATTTTAAAATTGAAAGTTATATCATTTTAATGTACATGGGTATTGAATGCGGTTGAGTTTATCCAATGGAAATGTTTATATCATTTGCGGCTCAAGTGAAAGTTGGAGCTACAGCGTCTTGCTAGGCTAACTGTTAGCATGTTCAACTCTTCTAAAGTGGATATGACGGGTTTTAATGCTTTTGAAAATATGACTTATTTAGAAGGATGACATAATCGACTCTGTGCATAACTTCAAATCATAACAACGCCGCCCAAGAAGTGACTTCCTGTTTCGATCCAGCACGCCAAAATAAAAGCACACAGCTCGTCTCATGGATTAGTTCAGCAGGTACTTGCAACATTACAAGAATATAATTAAATACACACATTTTACCAGTTTTTTTTTGTTGTTAATAGTTTGGCAGAAAGAAAGATGAACTAATGAACTGCTGGACTCATGAATAAGATGGTAAGCTTTGGGCCCCCGCCTGTAGGGCCTCTGTGGCCCCCTAGTGGACCCCGGACCCCACTTTTGGTACCACTGTTTTAAAGAGTACTGACTTAGAGGACCACAGGTGCCCAAAGTGCTAATGTTTGGTGACCCTCATACGTCTTGTTGAATTGTCCACATTGTGCGAGGTTCTCTATGGTCGTCATGGCAGAGGAGCCGGCATTGCGGTAAAAGACACTTAGTAAACAATGAGCACTCTGACCTTCCTGCTTAAAAGCCTGGCTCCAAAGAGTTTATATGACCCAATGCGACAATGCTGGGGTAGGTGACATATTTTTCACCACCTGGTTTTTGTACATCAGCACTAAAACATGGAAGCCTTTTCAGTGCACCAGAACCTGTCCATCAAGCTCTGGAGCTCTGTGGAGTGTGGGGCGAGTGTGGGGCGAGTGTGGGGCGAGTGTGGGGCGAGTGTGGGGCGAGTGTGGGGCGAGTGTGGGGCGAGTGTGGGGCGAGTGTGGGGCGAGTGTGGGGCTCCCCGCCCCACACTCGCCGACGACTCGGGACCATCAGCATGAATGGGGCTGAATGGAACACCAGCCATCTCTTGTACATTATATCTATGATTGTCACACATGGCCCGAGATGCCATTGTTGTTACTGCAAGTTTAATTATTCCAACCTATTTTAACCTTATAAACTAACACGTTCTTGTGATACTGAGCTTAATTAAGGTTTCAGGCCCGTGTTGAAAGTTCGGCTGCATTGACCAACGATCTGTGGAAAACACTCCAATCTGCGGCAGTTTGGACACCCTGAATTACAGTATGTATGCTATATACTATATCTCCATAGGAACGAGCTGGCGATGTCCTTCTGCAAAGTTTACAAACCAGCTCTGAGAAGAGGCGAGCTCGCTTTTGCATTTCTGAAGTATTTTTCACCAACAGAAACCACAGAATAAAATGAATGTTGTTTTTTTCTTCTATTGATTGGGTCAAGAGTTCAGCAGTGTGGCTTCAAGCTGAAAGAAATGGAGATGAGGTCACTATCTTTCGGTCAGCAACGGGAACACATCGAAATAATGAACCATTGCTTTTATTTATTCATAATTGCTTCTTTATTAGTGCCTGATTAGCTTGCGTTTGTAAATGCTTGACGTCATTTACAGCGCTACGAATGTACCCAACAAACAAACAAATCATTATCAAAAAGTGTTCTTCAATCTCCCACTGTTTCAAAGCGAGCGTGCACATACGTTCTCCTGATGCAACAAATGGTGCCGATGTTGCGCCGTTGCGTCTCTTTGGGATGAGAAGAAAGACCTCTCCACAAACATTGGCACCGGTTGCGTCACGCCAGGCCCACGATCCGCATGCGGGGAGAGGTAAGGCTCCGGCAGAAGAGGCAGCGACGGAACGGGCCCGACAAAGCGACGCCCACGAGCGAGCCGCCACAAAAGGGGAGTTTCCAAGAAGCGGGCGGAGGGGGAAGACGCGCCGTTGGCCGGGCTTCACAGAGAAGGATCGGGTTGAATGGGTGGAGGAGATTCCGGGAGAGAAGGCGAAGCATTTGGAGAGGCTTAGTGTAACGCACCAATGGGACGAACAGATGTAAACTCCTACTCGTGCTGCTTCTCAAACGCTAACCCCGCTGTCAGTTTCAGTCGTAAACATGCCGTGGTTTTTCTAGCAGCCAGTCTGTCACTGTGAAGCGTCTTCCATCGCAGCTTCGAAATTCCCACCGCGATTCCGTGTTATTGATCACAACTTGTTTTTATTGCGGGTGGATGTCTTTAGGGAAATGTGTCCACAAGAAAGAAAGGACTGTTACAACACCTGAAAATGTCGAGCGAGTTAGTCTCTCCCAAGCGTCCTGCTCAGCTTGGCGTGTTGGGACATTCCCTTCACAATGAACTCCATCATCCATCCATCCATCCATCCATCCATCTTCCATCCATCCATCCATCTTCCATCCATCCATCCATCCATCTTCCATCCATCCATCCATCCATCCATCCATCCATCTTCCATCCATCTTCCATCCATCCATCCATCCATCTTCCATCCATCTTCCATCCATCTTCCATCCATCTTCCATCCATCTTCCATCCATCCATCCATCTTCCATCCATCCATCCATCCATCCATCTTCCATCCGTCCGTCCATCCATCCATCCATCCATCTTCCATCCATCCATCCATCTTCCATCCATCCATCCATCTTCCATCCATCCATCCATCTTCCATCCATCCATCCATCCATCCATCTTCCATCCGTCCGTCCATCCATCCATCCATCTTCCATCCATCCATCCATCTTCCATCCATCCATCCATCTTCCATCCATCCATCCATCCATCCATCCATCCATCCATCCATCCATCCATCCATCCATCCATCCATCTTCCATCCATCCATCCATCCATCCATCCATCCATCCATCTTCCTTCCATCCATCCATCCATCCATCCATCCATCCATCCATCCATCCATCCATCCATCCATCCATCCATCCATCCATCCATCCATCCATCCATCTTCATCCGTCACCTAGGACCTGTTTACCTTGTGAGACCCTACCAGGAGCGCCCGACATCATAGCCCCCAGGATCACTCGGGTGCTCAAACCCCTCCACCACGTTAAGGTGGCGGTTCCAGGAGGGGATGAACTCCACCTTCACCCAAACAAATGAGTTGATATTTTTGGGGCGACTGATCTCCCTGAGAGGGGCCATGAAAGAGAAAGACAGTGATAAAGATGAGTTGAGATCATTGCAAACGCCCGCAGCTTTTTGGTAACTGTTTTTGCGACTGACCTGCTCACACTCACCGTGTTCTGCGCGGCTCCAGATCCGCCTCCAGTCGCCTCCTCGCTGTGAACCTCCCGAACCCCTGAACCTGCGTCCTGTTTAACAAGTCTTCCGTCGCCGGATGTTTTGGTGAGCGGTGATTCATCCGGGCGAGTAGCGCTGTTTATTTAAATCACAGCTCTTTCACAGCTCCAGGGAAGCAACGCTCTCTCTGTGAACATTGTCATCCCCAACTTTCAGCTACGATTATTTGTTTAATACATTCATGTTTCCCAGCAGTGCTCCGGACGTGACGACATCTCGATCTCTCCTCGAGGGTGACCAGATTTCAAACTGTCAACCTGTGCGAGAACTCTTGTGTTTGACGCACCAAAACTGGGACAAATGGATGGTTTTGGAGGATTCTACAGGGATGTGGGTCAGAGGGTTTGAAGCTGGGACTGCATTAGGTAAATGAGGACATCTGGTCACCCTATCCCCCCAAGCATCCACTCTCACAATCATTCACAACCCTGACTACCTACACTAACCTCTATCCTGTTACGTAATGTCTATTTACTTGCTCCTACGACGGCTTAGCTACACGTTTCCCGAGGCGCCTGTTCTCTCTGCTCTGATAACTTCGTCTACCTCTCAAACAAAAAGCTTTTTTCTCAGACGGAGGCCGCGCGGCGAACACAAAGGCATCGGGGGAACCGGCGCTCGGCCTTAGAAAAACGCGTCTCCAGAACACGGCGTTATCGCGGGCGAGCGGCGGGGTCGGCGTGGGTCGCCCGCAGCGCCGAGGTCCATTGAGGAGGGAGAAAAGGCCGGCGTGAAAGGTGAGAATGCGGCGTGGATTTTTCAATAGAGACGTGTTCGGTTGTATTATCACGCCGCGCTGAGGGGTCAGGGGTCGGAGGCAGAAGATGAGAAAGTGCTTGGGTGAATGAAAACACGGCTGAGTTGACCTGGATGGAGCGTTGGGCAGAACAAACGTGTTTTCATTCACTGGTAAATAAAGATGACACCATTTTGCCTCCTGTAGTTTAGCCTTGTTTTTGAGCTGTTTTGGTCGCGGGTTAGTCCTCGTTTAGACCTGGTTTAGACCTGGTTTAGACCTGGTTTAGTGGGGATAGATCAAGCCCTTTACTCCCGCATTAACAGAGTACATTTTCTCCAGTTTGGCCTTACCAAAGTCTAAAAGCTTCTTGAAAATAGCATCAAAATTGCAATGATAAAAAAAAGCGACAAAAAAGTGACAAAAAAGCGACAAAAAAAGTTTAAAAAAATGAAAAAAGCGAAGAAAGCGTCATAAAAGGGTCAAAAAATGCATCCAAAAAGTGTAAATAAAAGCATAAAAAAGCACAAAAAAACAGTTAAATGTGTCAAAAAAGAGTTTAAAAAAAAAGAAGCAAAAGCGCATCATAAAACGTTTAAAAAAAAGTGTCAAAAAAGCATTTTAAAAAACGTTTAAAAAACCCTGTTAAAAAGCGTCATAAAAGTGTCAATTTAAAAAAAAAAATGTAACAAAAACGTAAAAAAATAAACATTAAAAAGCTTTAAAAAAAAAAATAGCAAAACATGTAACAAAATGTAAAAAAAATAAACGTCTAAAAGGCAACCAAAACGTGACGAAAAAAGCGACAACAAAGTGTCAAAGAGCATCAATGATACAGCAAAAAAAACGTCAACAATGCGGCAACAATGCGAGAAAAAAATCTTTTCAGCTATACAGGCCTTAGCTTTCAAATGAGGCGCTAGAACACTCCAGTCAAGAGAAAATGTGCTGGTTTAAGGCGAGCGGCTCAGTATTTCCAAACACCAGTGACTTTGCCTGAGTCACTGCATGTGGTGCTGTTTGGTTTGACCTTTGAACCTGTTTCTCACACAGAAATCCTCCTGATGCAAACGGCTGCAAGACCAACGACGCGTCACAATGACCCGCAGCAAAAGCGACATTTAAAGTCAGGGTTTGTTTTTATTTCTTTGTCTCTTAGTCGTCAAATCTTTCTTTATTCAGTTGTTCCCAGAAAGAGGCTTTTAACTTGTAACACAGGAAAGTGTCGCTTTATTCACGCTGACACTGGGTCAGGGACAGATATTATGTTTGTGATTTTCATTTGAAATCTGCAAATTACTGAAGCCAATTCCCCGGCTCTGGTTGGAAAAATTTGGACAATTTTCAAACACTAACATCTGTCAAAATGCTTAAAACGCCATGATGTTTTAGCAGTTTTTATAATCGATGTTTTGAAGTATCAATTACACGACTCAGCCACAGTTGTTGTGGGAGGCGCCCCCACAGATGAGCACACGGTACAGATTGTCAGAAAAATGAGAACAAAGTATGGACAAATGCCGCCAAAATATGAAATATGGAGGTAAGCAACGTCAACACCAGCTGCTGTAAAGGCGCGCTAACAGCGGCTAAATGCTAATATCAGCAAAATCCCCTTTTGCAACAATATGAAATATTAAATCCATATGACCTGCCTGCTTTAGTGAGGGCGGTCCTCTCTCCCATTGGCCAATCAGAGGCCAGCGTCTTTTCGCTCGCCAAACCGGCTTGACCAGGCACCGGGCTGTGTCGCATCTGCCTGTGGAAAGACGGCTTATTGTAGCCACAGCGGCCCTGGGGTAGGCTGTCGGAAAGCGAGGCTACCACTCTGTGCCATCACTAACCACTCACTCACTTCCTTTCGCCAAGCTTCCTGGTGTTTCCAAACGGTCAAATTTACCATCAATGGCCGTGTGTTAATTCCCTTTAATTCCCATATATTCCCACTAACCCTAGACATATATGCCATGGTAGCACACGTGTCATGTGGTCACCCTACTGCCCATAGTTTGACCACAGACCTGACTGTAAGATCGATTCTGTCCATGTACCTAGAACATACCTATGGTCTCGTGATGCTCCTCGTTCACCACTAGATGCCACCAAAAACACCTTCTCCTTTCGAACCCCCATCCAAAAAAGCATCTGCAGCCTTTCTAACAATGTCTGCCTCCTTTCATCATCGTGGAGACTCCAAACATGGAAAGTTTTCTCCGAGCAAACTTGTGCGAAGATCAAAGATTGCGTTAGCGAGCGCGGAGGGTGCGGGGTGGCACCGAGAAGGCTGCCAGTGCCACCGAAGACTTCAAACGCATGTAAATACCCCCACGGTACAGTAACGCTTCAAAGACACACCAGCCAGGCGTTCGAGGACCAAATCAAGAATCAGAAAATAAGCCTTCAGATCTCACGCCGGCGCTGACGGCGTCGTGTTGACGAGCGGGAGACAATGAGCAGTGTTGTCAGTGATTATGGACACGTCTGAAATGATCATCTTTCATTTGGAGGAAACAACTCGATAAGAGACGAGGTTTGGGAGAGAAAAGTCCAAATGTTTTCTCTCATCGTGATTGGATCCAGTCCATCTGTGCAGAGTGCGGATCAGTCCAGCCGTTACAGAGATATTCACCATAAACCAAGTATACAGTAGTTACCATAGTTACCACCATAGAATTTGACTGTTTACAATGTTTACAATGACCATAACTCATAGACACATCGTTTAGCCAACGGTTTGTTGGACCTGTTTGAATTGAGTGTTCTATTGTTCTATCCCCATACAAATGAATGGTGAAGCCAGGCCCGATATTAAAGGGACTATACGAGTACATGTTCCAACAATGTCCTAATGTGTAGAATGAGCTCAGACCTGTTCACCACAACTGCCTCTAAAATCCTGCACTGTCTCAAAAAGGTGTTACTTCGGGTCCGAAGTGCCGTCATGCACGAGCTTAATATAGAAGCTGCAGTTACACGTATGCCCTGGTATGGCAGTAGTGAGTATAAAATGACCAACTTGCATCTAGCCCCTAGTGTGACCTGGTGTGACAAGTTCATTTTATGGCATTCAATATTTTCTTCAAGATGATGTTTAGTGGCCATAGCACTGCAAAAAGTGATCTCGAAATAAGTGAACATTTCTAGAAATAAGTAATTTTATCCTTGATTTGAGAGTCTAATTTCACTGAAAACTAGAAGTAAAATGTTAATGTACTTTAAATACAACTGTTGTAGTTTTACCTTTATGTAAGTGTAAATATTTTGATTCAATGACAGATTTCTTAAAATTAGGCTCTAAAATCACCTGACTTATTTCAAGAAAATGACACTTATTTCAATGAGTTTTTTCAGTGTGCATGTGTATCCAACCCCACAAAAGCAGATACTTGATGGAGTAAGATTTAGCAATTAGCTCAGAGGAGCTGAAAACATCTGGATCGTTCTTAATTTGCGATGCTAACGGCTATAGGAAGAATACAGCAGGCTAACGGACTCCTGCTAATGGTGCCTCCACACATAACGCTGATCCCGCGGCAGGTGTGGTTGATAACTGTGTGTGGTCAATGGGGAATCCGCGCACAGGTGCGTTAAATTACTGTCCGTGCGGCAGGTGCTGAAGAGCGATGTGACCAGTGGCTCTGCGGGTCAGCTGGAGAACACGGCCAAAACACACAGTCAGGAAACATGTGTAGATGATCTGAATGGAGCAACATGACCGCCTCTACTACAGCATAAAGACACAAGTGAAACGGACACACCGTCTGAAGGAGGAACAGCTTTATGACAGCGCAGCAGCTTAGGTTTGAAATGCCTTTCCTGAACCCAGGCATTTGGATCAGAAGAAACACGGACACGGGTGCAATAAAGAACGCACTGGATTACAAACAGTACCTTGTCCGCACGCCGCTTCTCCTTTTTACTTCTACAATTGTGACGTCCTATTCATAATCCTGACCAACCCAATATTTCACTCTTGACCGTGTTTTCTCCACAAAGACATCATTTTGAATTGCATCCAAAAATTGTTAATAAGCTCTAATCAAGCATGATATGTCCACTTTCAGAGCGATTTCCTTTATGGGTGAAAAAACATGGTCAACCTGCTCGACCGTCTGAGCCGCCGCACCCGTCGAAAGATGCTGGTGACGGCGCTGCCTCATGTTTTGCTGCTGCTCCGGGGTCACGCGGGTCACTCTGCAGGCGGGCGAGCGGCTCATTAAAATGTCCGCCGTCCCCGAAGCGGATCCATGAGACGCAGACAGACTCCGACTCGGGTAAAACATCACTATGAGGGACACGGGCCGCGCTCCGATGGGGAAATCCATACGCATCGACCGCCGCCTCCGACAGGATCCATCAGGCTTCCCAAGAAACCGGCCAATCAGGAGGCTCGGGAGGCGGGTCCAAAGCATTGTTGACCTAAAACAATCTTAAAGGTCTGGTGTAGCCACGAATGTTTAGTCGAATTCAGGGCATTATTGTTGTGTGAGGGCAAAACCGTCTCAAGGGATGGAATAACACGTAATATGAAGCCTTTTACAAAAGCAATCCAGGAAGTGGTTCTTTTCTATCTTCAGTAGGCTCCGGAGTGGAGGAGGAAGAGCAGACAGAAAGGTCATGGCGGACAGGCTGAAGGATCTGACATTTCCATCCGCCAGACCGTCCCTCTCAACCACAATAGCACGGGCTGATGACGCTCCACGTCCTGGACCCCGAATCTAAAGAAGAGCGGATCACATGTGCGACCTGAGTCTGAGAGGTGAAGTGGGCAGAAAGCAGTTTTTAGTACAGTTTATCATTAAAGTAGGAAGCGCTGAAACGCACAGGCAGGACTCAAACCCAGGACTTCATGGCAGGAGAGAGTTTAGCCCAGCAACTTAACCACCTAAATGCATCATCAAGACAATCAGGGCAGCTTTATCCTGAATGAACACATGAATTACTCCTGAGTCTCCAGAGATGGTCCTAGTCTTTGTGGTGTGAACACTCCTGGCTGCTGTGGGCTTTAGCTCATTGAGTTGGAAGCTCGGTCAGAAAAGTGCACCACCCTTTGTCTGAAGGTGTCGGGTTCCAATCACACCATCGCGGTCGACCACACAGGCACTGATCCGGCTCAATGTCCGGCCTGCGACTCCAGTGTTGGCATGGGAAGGATAAGTTACAGCGGTTTGGGTTTATATTTTCATTAGCAATAAATGATGTTCACAAAAAGACACAAACCCACAGACTCAAACCAACGACCTCTCAGCAGGAGAGACACTCGGACCACCGTCACTTTGTACTTACCTTAATGGATGAGTACAGTTCCTTTTGTAGATGAATGACATTTCAGGACTCCTGCTCCATGTGGCAGTAGCTCAGTGAGTACAGTGTTTGGTTATTAGTGTGTCACTTGTGAATCGAAGGTCGTGGGTTCAATTCCTACTGTCTCAGACACTGTTGTTGTACCAGAAGCTGCTTTATACTGTTGATTTGACAAAAAGCTGTGACATCTGCTTTCAGAGTGTTTGAACCCAGTGAGGTTTCTCTCAGGTTAAATTGATTCATCAGTCTTCTGCTTGTAGGTGTCCTTAGCTCAGGGACTAGAGGAGTGCGTAAAGAGACCGGTGTCGCCGTGATCTGAAGTTTGTGAGTTCAAATCTCAGTCAGACTCAGGCCAGTAGTGCATCCAGTGTCTGAACTGTCCTAAAATGAAGTAGTTTTGATACTAAGTGTCATTATTAAACTGTAATTTGACAAAAGCACTGCAGGCCAACTGACAGTTCACTGAAAGGCGGACGAGAACCTCAGGGAACAAGGCACTTTTTAAGTCCTGCAACTTAACCCCTGAATCACATCAGTGTAGATCTATGTCCTTTGTCATGTTTGATTTACTTCATAGATGCACAGTACATTTTGTTCATATTACAGACATTTAACTGGAGTTGTTTGAAGACAGCAGTAGCTCAGTGACTAGAGCCGTTGGCTGAAGGAACAGTCCATGATCCAAAGATCGAGAGTTCGATGCCCACTCTCTCTCATAAAGTGCTAGTTTTAAACTATAGTGCTTTTGAGCCTTACTAAATTGGAGAGACAGGCGTGAAAGCACCAGTACAACAGGTGGGACTAGAACCCAGGACCACAGGGCAGAAAGGACTTCTTAAAGCCCTGCACTAGAATCACTCACCCACATCAGCACACCGTCTGTCACTGTCATGGGTTTATTTTCACTTAACTAAATGGATATGCAAAGTTAAAGATGAAATTTAACTCCTAATGGCGGCAGCAGCTCAGTGAGTCGAGTGTTTGGTTAAATGTGAGCTGTTTGTAATCCAAGGCTGTGAGTTTGAGGTCAACTCTCGCAGAAAGTAGTTTCAAACTGTAGCGTAGTTTGAGCTCGATGTTTTTTCTTCTGAACACACTGAGGAGCATGAAGTACTTTCACTTTAAGGACAAACAAAGTTCATGTTGCTGGGATTAATGGCATAAAGATGTTCACTTTGAAGTAGCTTTATCTCAGCGTTAAGTACTCGGTCAGACTTCATTTGCTCAGGTTAACTCCATATAAACACCTTCAGTTTGACGTGGTTTGCAGAGCAGTGTGATTTTATGTTTTGTAAAGACATTGTGTCGTTTAGAACCTGAAGAACAAAACTGACATACTGAGCTTAGTACCAGAGCCAGGATCTGAGTGACTGGACTCAGATCTTTTATTGTAAACATCATTTTATACTTACAGATACAATCCATATCGATTCATATAAGGCATTGGTGATGTGTCCAATGTCAATCATGTGAGGCGTTTTCTTCCAAAACACAAAAATAGTCATAATAGTACACAAGTCCATTAAAATGCTGACCAAAATAAAATACATTTAATACATTATACTGTAAGATCAGCTCAACATATTACAAAGAATATTGATCAAAATGGAACAAAAACATTGAACGTTAGCTATACTGTTTCTTGGCTTAACATATATTTCACATTTCACACCAATCACATCGTTTTCTAGAATCATACCGAAAGCCACACAGCGGATCATTCCAGGTCAAAGCTCCCTCACGAGGGATAATAATTCACATGCCCGACATCAGACATGCTCCGAACGGTCAGCGACACAAGGAGATGGACAGTGTGGCTTTAAATCACATTATTTGTAAATCACTGTTTAGAAGCAAAGCGCGGTCTCTACGAAAGCGGCCTGTATGTGAAATATTGTGGCTTCCAACACTGTGGGGGTCGATCGATGATTTTCTAGCTCTCCTCTCGTCGCTAAGAGCACTTCGGGTTTCATAACAAAACTAGATATATTCATTTCAAACGCTTGTTATTGTGTGTGCTTTACACTTTGTACTGTGTCTCCCCAGAATCATCCAGAACAACAAACAAGTCACGACATCAAAAATAAATGTTCATAGTTTAGCACAAAAATGACTTCAGTGGAATGTTCAGTCGAAATCTGGTTTGCTCCTGGTTTTGTTCGTGATTTCGCCGCGTTCAAGTCCTGGAATAAAAGGCCAATAAAAGCCCAGATCAGCGGCGGAATCCAGTTCAGACCAGTTTGGACCGGTTCTCCCCGGCCGCGTCCAGCTTATTCTGCCGTTAAATCCAGTTCGTAGCGGCCGATTCGGGTTCGGCCTCGTCCGGTTTGGTCGCTTCCGGTTCGTTCCGGTTTGATCCGGCTCAGACCGCGGTCTCCTGGTCCTCCCTCAGGATCATCTGGGCGTGCTGTTTACTGTCCAGCCAGGCCGCCAGCTCCAGGTCCTTGGCCCGCTCCGCCCGGTTCTTCGGAGTCTCCCCCTGGTGGACACACAAGGTACATTCAAGACAAACACATGACATTTCATTGATGATCTTATTATGCAATATGTCTGTGTTTTATTCCTATGGAGAGTTAGCCGTGTATTCTTGAAATAATAAATATTTGAAAACAAGCAGCTGTTGGATAATCAGTTACATGTTAAAAACTTTACCCTGGATGTATATCAGGGGTAGGCAACGTCAGAAAACCGGCCCTCCATCACCAAACTCTGGCCCTCGAGATGATTTTGAGTAATATTATGACCCAAATCTGAGATCAAATGCCTGTGAAAGTACTCTAGCAATGTGAAAAATACAGTCAATTCCTTCAAATGTCTTGGCAGAGAACCCATAGGCCATAATCCTAAAAGAATTCTCATCTATTGGTAGAAATGACTTAAATCTACTTGAATTAAGAGATTAAATCTAAAGTTGGAGTAGATTTGGTCTGGCCTTAGAGCAGATGAAACCTATTCTTGCCAATGGAACAAGCACAAGTTTGTTGTATAATTTCAAGTGAATAATAAATATTTTTTACAGTAAAAGTTAATTTGTTTGATTACCAGTGGGATTTCTATTTGTTCCATTGGCATTAGCGTTTTATCTGATCTTAGATTAGTTCAAACCGACTCAAATTTAACATAAAAAAAAACCTTTATTCAAGTGATTTGAAGTAATTTATCTAATTTACGATGGACATTTTTCCAGTATATGTTGTACAACACTGGCATAACAGAAAGTGATGCTTTACTTCAATTGCTTCATTTGGAGGCTCCGGCCCTTGGTCTTTTAACAATGACGAAAACCGGCCCTTCACCGAGCAAACTTGCCGACCCCTGATGTATATGCTTCACAGGAGACTTCTGTGTGTATAACTGTAGCTGTTTTAGCTCTGAAGCTAACGGCTAACAGAAATTTGCCGCTAACAAATGTTAAATCAATTATCAGTTATCAACATCTGATTTTTTTTTCCCAAACACATAATTTATAAACATTTATTTGACAAGTTTTCTCCTCCTTTTGAAATATTTCATCTTAAATGTGCGTTAAAATATGGACAGGAAGTCGTCTTTACCCTGAACCCGGCTAACAGGAAGTTAGCCAAAACATTCCATGCACCGGGCCAATTCTTAATATAAATCTTTATTTCCCCTTTTGTTCCTTTTAGCGCTTTTTCCTCAACGGCCCGAAGGCTCCAGTGGTTCTTTTCTCAGAGTTGGTCTTTTCTACACAGAGTTTGCCGTTTCCCCCGTCAGCCCGGAGCCTAGCAACACAATAGGCTAATCCTCACATTTGGATTCCCGGAGCTGACGGTTATTTGCATCCAATTCTTCTGCACAGATTCTCTCCACAGACAAAAAAACAAAAGTCATACCACCACTTTTAAAAACAAAACCACTCCCTAAAAATAGCTCCAATCAATCCACGCGTGTTTAACTCCATACAGATGAATACATGATGAACTGTGGTCATGTAAACATAGCTTTGCCGTTTATTATTCATGGCTTGAACACATACATGAAAGCCCACGCACGACAGGACGGATGCGAGTGTTACTTATTCAATCTGACATGCGGTAAAATATGAATCAGCGAATTGTGTACAATATCTATATTCATCATCATGCTTTATAAATGAGCTTTGATTTTTTTTAATAATGGAGGGAGGGGGATGTGGAAACCCTCAGTGAGCAGTGATTTAAAGTGGACGTGTCACGCATGATCTGGGCTTCAAGAAAGATCCAGTTCTGGGTTTGTCAGCACTGATGTTTACGAGGCAGTCACAATCAATGCAGTTACATGAATAAAACGATCCGACAAAGGCGAACAGCAAAGCTAGCACACACGGAAAGCTAACTTGGCTTGGTTAAACAGCGAGAACAGAGAGATTAAAGATTCTCCTCTGATCGATCATATGAAAACAAGAAAGAAGCACCAACTATACTGAGATGTGAATTGATAGTTTCTCATTAACGAAGAGCTGTAGCCCGGTGTAGCCTATCGTAGCCTTTAGCCGCTATCCGCGAGCGCTAAAACACAAAAAAATCAGCCTCTGTTTTATAGGTTTTTACATGTTCTTGCCTGAGCTTAGAGACGAGTTGATGCGTACCTGTCTGGTCTTTGTGCGTGCCCTCAGTCACGCAAAACGACCAAAGTTGTTGCTAGCATTTGGCCTCTCCCAATGTATTCCTATGGCTCCAAACGGGGGTGAAAAGCTAGAAGCGACCACGCTCTTCCATACGCCCGCATAAAGACCAGACAGGTACGTATGAACTCGTCTAAGCTCAGGTAAGAACATATCTCAGTGTGGAAGAACTGTGTGCTCTCAGCCACGCAAAAAGACCAAAGATGTTGCTAGCATTTGGCCTCTCCCAATGTATTCCTATGGCTCCAAACAGGGGTGAAAAGTTGGAAGCGACCGCGCTCTTCCACACAAAGACCAGACAGGTACGTATGAACTCGTCTAAGCTCAGGTAAGAACATATCTCAGTGTGGAAGAACTGTGTGCCCTCAGCCACGCAAAAAGACCAAAGATGTTGTTAGCATTTGGCCCCTCCGAGCAAATTCCTATGGCTCCAAACGGGGTGAAGTTAGAAGCGACCAAGCTCTTCCACTAGGGATGAGAATCTTAGGCCACTGTCCAATCCGATTTGCATCTCGATACACCTGCCACGACCCGACTCATTTAAGATTACCAGAGCGGCGATGCGATTCCAATCATCACCAAGACCACGATGCATCTGGATCCACACATCTGTAACCACCACCAGCCCGAAACCATTCCATTTAGGCCAATTATCACGATGCATCTCCATGTTTCGTGATCCACGCTTTGCTTGATGCAATGATTCAACAGAACCAGCTTAAATAAATTAAGATTTGACACATATTCACAATTATTGAGGCCATTAATTGATATCAGACAACTTTAAAGTTAACTACATATTTTTTTTATGTAGACTGCATATTTCAACTTTTTTTGGTTTTGTATCCTATATATTCTATGGGTTTATCCACCTTAAGATTGTTTGTTCTTTAGTTTTTTCAACAATTTTGGGGGGACAATTATTATTAATCTATGATCAGTATTGTTAAATTAAAAAGGCGATTGTGTGCATTATTTCCACATTAATAGCGCACACAGAAAAGCTCACATGGTTATGCTAATTAGTGGGCGGGGCTCCCTCTGCCTCAGCGCAGTCTCACGTGTACTTCCACCTGGCTCTAATGCAGTGAAGTGGATTTCTGGACTCTTCCTGGACTCTTTACGCTTGTAAGTGACATAATGACTTGGGCAAACGAAGATGGCTGATCATGGCGATGTTTGGAATATTTATCAGCGTTTGTCTTCCTGCAACTTTTCATGGCGTTCTGCACACGGGACGTCCTTCATTCAACACAGCGCAGAGGCCAAACCAACTCCACACCGCGTTTCTGAACTTCTGCCGCTCTCAGCCTGGAGTTTACCGGTAAGACACACGTGCTCCTCGTACTCGTCTAAGCTCAGGTAAGAACATATCTCACTATGTAAAAACGGTGGCCTTTAAAGATCCGTAGGAGGCTAATAGTCACAACATACATGGTCATCAAACCTGTGCCCCCTGCTGGCCGGGAGTTGCGCTGCTCCCAAAGGCATTCGAATTAGATAAAGCTGCCTTGTGGTTTTCTGGAAAAAGTGATTTCGATCCGGACTACGACTTTACATCCAAACGTAAAAAGTGAGACAGGGACATGATTTTTGCCTAAAGCTCCCTCTGTAGGCAGCAGTGAGAATGACACAGTCCCAGACAAATCTCAGCTTGTGCGAAAAGCACGCTTAGAAACTACACGGCGCCTTGATAAACACACTCCAAGAGCAGAACTGACAATCGCAATCCAATGAATACAATGACTGTGCACACAAATAAAAAAGTAATTGGCAACTTATCATTTGGCGCACAAAGCGGACGCCGGGCGGAGGAAACCATAATGCGAGCTAATACGAGCTAACGTCAAAGTCTTGAAGCCTCAGTCGAACAACTCGCCAGGTCACGGAAGGCTTCAAGTAATTCCGGAGCCACAACAAATAACACATCCCCTAAACAAACTCTCCAATTCTAATAATAGCGTGTCTGGCGTCCGCCGAGCGTCGCAACTTCATTTCTACATAAATACTTCGGTCACACTTAGCCTCTTAACCCCCGCATTTCCCTCGTTCTTCGTTTCGCCGCTCACATCGTGGCGTTTGGGGGGTGAAAAAAAACGATCATATATTTGTTTCCCATGCTTTATCTTCATGCCTTATTGCCTAATTTTCCAGATAGCTCGCACCCCCCCCCCCCCCCCCCCCCCCCCCCGCCCCGTCGCGCCGGTTTAAGTCAGCACTGACCTAGATACAGAAAGGGGGGAGAGGAGTGAATGAGTGAAACAAAAGGCGAAATGGAACAGGAGAAAAGTAGCTTGAAGATTGGGAAAATCGCTGTTAAATATTGGGACTCTGTGGTTTCGCCGGCGTGTTCGAGCGTAATGATCGGACGGGCGACGGGTTAGTGGGGGGAGACGGGAGCCGGCGAACATTTTGTCTCCGAGATGCACAAATGGGAACGGATTTGGGGGGCGAGTTTGACAAGTGTTCTGATCTCTGGCGATGGGATCAGAGCGTCGCCGCAATTCTCGTTGAATGCTCCTGAAGAATCCATCACGGGGGCTTCAGATCTGGTTTAGTCGGGGACAGATTTAACCGGGAGGGTCCCATTGAGGCTGTTGGATTGGAGTGTCCCAGGTGACGGCCATCCGTGTGATGAGGGGAACTAGGTCTATGCTATGAATCAGGTGCACAATTGTAATGAACTTCCTTTCTCTCACACAAAACGGTAAAGAAAAGACATCTGTCAGACACGGCAGAGACAAAAACTGTTGGAACTCTCGAAATTTCAAAAGCAATGGGGACGGGACCACAGAACTGTCAAATGTTCAAAGAAGAAAAGTCAAGCGTGGAGCCTCCAGGAATCCATTATCTACCAGTGCTGTCATTTTGAGCAGCTGTAACTGACCTGAAGTGTCCAGAAGTACAAGGTGTTCAGAGCTCAGAGACATCGCCAATGTGAGAAAAGTGGAAACCAGACCAAATATTGAACAAGAGCTAAGACACTTAAGCTAAAATGTTGAGACTGGGTCAGGAGTGAAGACAGTTTCCAAAGGTTTTATGGACTGATGTGACGATAGTAACTCTGGATGGACTGATGGAGCAGTAATGGGCATAAAGCTCCACTTCGAATCAGGCGTCAGGAGGGGCAGGTATCATTAAAGATGAGTTAGTTGGACTATTTCAAGTTGAAAGTGGACCTACTGCCTGTTCTTAGTGACTCTGTCTGCACCACCACTTGAAGAAGCATCCTCTGTTATCTCATCTGTCCATATAACCTTTAAAAAGTCTGTCTTTAGATCATTCCTCACTCAGTCTAGTACTTCTGGACACTTCAGGTTGGTTACGGCTGAAAAGCCCTGGTAAGTGGCTCCATTCTTGATTCCTTCCTGACTTCCTGACAGACCGGAGGCAGTATTTTCAGCTAGGGAAGATCGTCTCGGACACTCGGACAACCAACACTGGATCCCCTCAGGGCTGTGTACTTTACCCCTGGTTCTTCTCCCTGTACACAAACTGCTGCACCTCCGTAAAAGAGACCAAGTTTGCGGACAACAAAAAAACCAAAATCCTAGTTTGTGAACCTGTTGTGAACGATGGAAATAAAAACATTTCTGATTCTGACTCTGATTTTTTCCCCCAGTAACAAAACATTTCATGGTTCTGGCGTCCCATGCCAATATTTTGACATTTCAAGAGGGCTACACCCCTTCAACACTTTGTGGCTTTCAGCGTCTGACAGATGTCTTTTCCTCACTATGTTGTGTGAAAGAGATTGAGATTGCGCACCTGCTCTGGCCGCACCACCTCTGGGAAGCTTCAATCCACCAGCCTTTCAATTTGACACAGCTTGGACTTTGAAAATGTGAAGAAAAAGAAAAATACGGTCAAAAAATAAAGCCCCAGCCTCGATCCCACTCAAGAAGAACGTTCACAAGGATGGGTCAACCCTCTGCCTACAGCTACATTATCAACATGAGGCAAAATAACTCGATATAGGTGGAATAAATATCTTCTTTATCATTATACAGTGATATGACAAGGCTCAGTAACAGAAGTAAATGAAGCGCACAGTGCCATAGTTGTTGCCTTCGGTTTAAAACTTTTAAAAACATTTCTTTTTAAATGCCACCTCCTGAAATTGAGACAGCAGACATTTCCATCTATTCTTTATAATAAACCCCGCATTTGCTCCTACAGTGGCAGCCCGTGATGACAGAATAAGGCTCCCATTGTCACACTTGTATCTACTCTCTGATAATTACTGTAGACTGCACTTCATAATTAGGACCACACAGCCTTCCACTTCAATCCGACGCCGCCGCTTCACTTTTGGAGAACTCACTCAGACGTTGTGTGACCTTAAAGTCGGAGTAAGGGAGTTCGCAAACCACGCCGCAAAAGACAATCTTTCGAACGGAATATTCGTTGCAGGCGCGCTTTCTGGAAAAAAACATCTATTCTCTTCCACGACGGTTACCTGGCCGCGCTCCAGCCTCCTTCTCCAAATCACAAGAGCGCTCGATTATCTTCAGAGCGATGATTGAAATAGAGCGTTGAAAAGTTTCCAGCCTTACAACTAAACACTCGACCGCGTCCTGGCCTCTCCAGTCTAACGAGGCGTCCTGATGAGCTGAAGAGGGTCATTGATATGCACGCGAGTCTCGAGGCCTCAATTAATGCACTCGGCGCCGTCTGTCGGAGTCGGCGACGTGCGCCCTCAGCAGCAGCACAATGGGAGCCAGTTTGGAGCTAATACGGGTGATTTAAAGCGGCTATTGTTTCACGTATCGAACAATTCCATATGTGCGGCGGCATAACGCGCTGGCTGTTGTTACGGCGTCTGAAAAGAAGCCGCTTTTCACCACTATATGTTTAAGCTCTCACAAAGGAGCAAAAAACAAGAACGTCACGGCCGCAGGAAAAGCAACAGCACAAGGACGCGCCCGGATTAAAGGGACAGCGAGGGAAATACACATTTGTTCAGACGCGGGAGAGAAAGGAAGCGGCGTGTCCTAAAACAAACCCCGATCGACGCCTCGTCTGAGTCGTTATATATCCATCTCTGCACTTTGAAAGGTCATATATGATGCTTTATTTTAACTTTTAGAACTACTTAATACCCCTGAACCTTGATATTTGAATGAAGTACACCTGGGCTAGGTATCGATGCCACAACTCTTTTTACTTTTTGATAAAAAAGTACCGGTACTTTTAACGGTACTTTTTTTAGACACACATGGATATAAAAAAGTATTGTTCAGGATGTCCTAAAACAGCACAACAGACAGAGCACAGCCCTCAGCAGCTCAGATATAATATCATGTGAACTCTCTTTACACAGTGAGAGCGCTCACTCTGTCACTAATCATTTATGTTTGGTACAAAAATCCTTCAGAGTAAATCAAACTCATGTTAAAAGTATTACAACGTGTGTATTGGCTCAATAGAACATGAGCTGTCCATTTTTTTAAGGGTCTCTGTACCAAAAATGTCCAACACAGAGTGAGCACTCACAAAGAATCTTTGATTTTCTCCTCACGCTGCAGCTGGTGTTGGAACAACAGCCTCTGTGGGTCTGTCGTTAAAGAGGGGGTATTGTGCTTTTTTCAATCACATAGCACCAGTCTATATCACACTACAATGATGAGCAAACCTTCTGTTGGTCTGTAAATGCAGTAAATTAGAATAACTGCCTTGTATAAAATGTCTCTCTCAAAATGGCTGTAGTGAATGTCTTGAAATAGGCCTCTGTCTCTTTAAGAACCTCTGAGCCTTTAGACACGCCCCCTCCACACGCCGTCTGTGGCATCAGTGGGGAGGGGGTTCTGCTGAGGAGCAGTGGTTGGTTACTCGGCTGGTGACGAAAGCTCGGAGGCGTCTCCAGGAGGTGGGGGCGTTCCTAGGAGGACTCAGGCAAACCTATCCCTAAAATGGCCGCCATCAGAGTTTTTACAGATTACTCAGAAATATGTGAATGTGCCAAGGCAACACTTCAGGCATGTTTTTAATGAGGGAGTGACAGAATAACATGATGGAAAGCTGGAAAAAGTCGATTTTGCATAATACCTCCCCTTTAAAGGTAAGGTTTGTTGTCACTACCTCCTTCAGCTGGGCTACCTGAAGCTCATTCATGCAAGCTGATTGGCTGGGGTTTTGTGACAGATCCATTATTTAGAATAGAGAAGGGGAAAAACAGAAAAAGGAAAACATTTGGACGATGCAGCATAAAAAAAAAAGTTGAAATGGAAAGTCCAGTAGGGCAGGGAACTTCCTCAGGGCTTCGGTAAGAAGTGGGTCACAATTAGTCCATTCTTCATTTACAGTCTTTGGGCCCAGGCTTTCAAACTGCTCCTCAGCGGCAGGACAGAGGGAATCACCGTCTCAAAGTTCCCTCGTTCAGTGGGAAATGTGTGAGCTGCTGTTCATGGGTCATCCTACCTGAGCGTCCACCTTCATAAGCTCCGCCCCCGCGTCCACCAGGTATCCACAGATGGTGCGCTGACACAGGGAGGCGGCTCGATGCAGGGCCGTCTCTCCTCTGGGGGAGCAGGGGAGTGAGGGGGCGGGACAGAGACAAACGGACATTAAATGAGGTAATTATATAGTGCTACGCTAGTCTTTCCTGTTAGTGAATAAATAAAGACAAACATGAGAAGCATCACATCCCAGCAGGCTGCGCTCCCCCCCCAGAGCCCGCTCGCCCGCTCATCCAGATTCTCTTTAATATACAGACTCCCTTTGATGGTCAGAACTTATGGAATACATAGTGAGCGCTGCAGGATCGTATCAAAGATGGCACATGAGCCCTGCTCCAGGTACACGCTCACAAATATCAAGATACAGTATATGATGATGACAATTAGAACTGACTGACAATTATAGGAAGTATTTCTCCACAGTTAAAATGTACATAGGGTCACATAGGCTCCAAAGGTTTCAGGCCGGGACCATCCAAACAATCTGGGAGCCACTCTGTAAAAGCTAATGAATTATATATATAGATCATATCAAGAAAAAACACATTTAAATCTGGTCTATTTGCCTTGTTTACTTTCTTATTTGACCTCGATTAACAAATCTATTCTGTTTTTAGTTTGGAATTATACTCAATACATGATCAATATTCATCTTTGTATCACCTTGCAACCGACTGGGAGGTCCTGATCTCCACTTTTCAGTATAACAAATAATAATACTTGGCTGAACTAAATTCACATTTGAATATGAGTTTTTTTCTGATTTTATCTTTAGAAACAACATTGGATGTTTGTTCTTTTTATCTTAAAGCAGTACTAAGTAACTCTTCCCCCTAGAGGCCATAAGCGCAACTGCAGGTGTAGTTGCAAGTTACGATTTTTTTATTTATTAATTGTCTTGGAGAGTAAAGACTATGCTGACAGGAGAGGCGAAGGGAGAGAGGATTACTGTGCATCCAATTATACAATGGAAATATTTTTTTTCACTCAAACTTGGCTGTACATACTGTTTAAAGTGACGTTAGCCCGCAGTTAGCTTTGCCCGTTAGCATGTTAGCTTCTTCTTCGTGATTACATTAGTGTGTATTGCTTTCTCCGGACCGGGGGCAGTCAAGTTGCAAACATGGTTTTCTGGCCAGAGACACCAGGGGGCGATGAAAGACCCTCCAATCATCCCATAAACACTTGTATTACCCCCACAGGGACTACGGAAAGGATTTATTAAGGTAAATAAGTTACTTAGTACTGCTTTAAAGACACTAGATGCAAGTTGATCATTTTACACTCACTACTGCCACCTCAGGTCTTATGAAGTAACGCCTTTCACTAACAGGTCTGGGCTCATTCTACACATGGCTGGAACATGTAGGGGGGTGAAAATACTTAGTTTGAACATTTTTAAACTCTGTATAGTCCCTTTAAAGTTACACTGTGTGCAAATAAATAAAATGAATTACGAGCATTTAAAGCAGTACTAAGTAACTCATAGAGGCCATAGGCGCAACTGCAGGTGTCGTAGCAAGTTGCATTTTTTTTTAAACTTTTTTTTTACTCATTAATTGTCCGTGAGAGTAAATACTACACTGACAGAAAATACAAAGGGACAGAGGGATATTGTTCATCCAATCACACAATGGAAATATTTTTTTTTCCACTCAAACCTGGCTGTAAATACTGTTTAAGTGGCGCTAGCCCGCAGTTAGCTTTTGGCCGTTAGCCTGCTAGCTTCTTCTTCGTGATTCCATTAGTGTGTATTGGTGGCTCCGGTCCGGTGGCAATTGTGGTTTTCTGGCCAGAGACACCAGGGGGAGATGAAAGACCCCCCAATCATCCCATAAACACTTGTATTACCCCCCAGAGGGACTACGGAAAGGATTAAGGGTTTGTATATTAGTGAAAAAGAACATCACGCTCATACTCACAGGAGAGCGTCTGCCACATTCAGCAGGCTGGGAGCTGGAGGCACAATCATCATGTTAATTCTGTTTCCACTCAAAGACACATTTAGAATGATATATTTTTGACTATTTCCCCCAAATTTAAACGTGATTACCATTCTTCACAATAAAGCAGACCGTCTCTTTACTTCCTGTGCTGACGGCGTGGTGCAAAATGCTGCATCCCGATTGGTCCAGCACGGCGAGGTCCGTCCCGTTCGAGTGCAGCTCCTCCAGCTACGGAGCAAACAACACTGAGAAACATGCGCCTGTTAATGTGTCAAAAAGAATGATAATAAATTACCTTTTTCAAATCCATGTTCTTCACACATTCAAACACTTCTGCACAAACACAACAGGACAAAAAGAGTTGTGATTATTACAATTTCCACCTCCTATATTGTAAGTGAAAGAGCCGGCTGTTATGTCAGAGCCTGTAACTGCGCCGACAGAGGGGCGATAAATACTTAATATAATATCATATCTTGCATAACCTCCAGTGCTGTGGACGGATTGAAAAAAGAGAATTCTCCTGTATGCGCAGAACTGTGACCGATTTATGAAAATTTAGCTCCGTGGATACCATTTGACAAGGTCCTCCAGGGATCTTTCTCCTACACATTCCCACAGAATATATTCCATCACCTCTCGATATGGAAACGCAGCGTGTCATTTTATTTCCGACGCTTTTATTCGGATGCCCCGACAGAAAAATACGACTGGATTTAATAAGGGCTCGTCTGTTGTTGCTCGAGTCATTACGGTAATCGACACATTTGCACTGAAATCACTTCATAATGTGAAAGTTCATTGAAGTAGCTTTGGTGGTGAAATATGGGCTAAATGAAAGCATGTAGGACTGATTTCTTATGGGTGTAAGTGCACAGTTTGAAGGTGCCAACAAGAGCAATGCTACACAATCGTAATCATGCCTGGAAGTAATAGTTGTTCTGCCCAATGTAAAAGTGCTTCTTGAAAAAAATGGTTAAAAATGCTTCGTAATAATTTAGGAATAAATATGTTGTAATTCATCTGTTGTAATTCATGTTAAAAATAGTAATTTAGTTCAAAGATAATTTCTACATACACAGTCAGCATTGGTTTAGCTGAACTTTATTTTGAAGGCTCAGTCAGTAGATGCAATGCATTATGGGTAGCAGAAGCAATAGCCAGACGAGTATAATGTGGTGCTAAAAACCTTCTGTCTGTCCATGCCCAAACTTGATCCTGTGTTCTACATCTTTATTTACACCTTCGAAAGCAATGGCTGTAAGTTTGAGTTGTTTAGTGAACTTTAGAAATGTCTTAGCTGAGAGTACGGATCTAACGATCTAATTAGCATATAAAAAGATCGTGAAAAATGCTAATTAGTATCAGCTATGCTAGCTTTCAAGTTTGCTAGTTTCTGGCATTAGCCATTTTGTGGTGTATTTATTTTCTTATGGTTTTGCATTGAAGTTAATGCTTATTTTATTTCAGTTTATTTCAGTTTCACTCGGGTTTTCAACAAGTTCAACACACTTGTAAAGCTGTATTAAAGGAGCAAGACGCTCAGTTCCTGGCTCATGGAAAAACCAGTTTGGCTTGCTGTTGACCTGCGTTCACATACACACTGTATCAACACGTAGCGGTAACAGTACAATAGTAATAGTTGCAGGTAGTACAGGTAGTTGCAGGTATAAGGTAGTACTTGAGGTACAGAGAGAGGTCAAGAGAAGCAGTTCCAGTAGTTGTCCACATGAACTCTTATGTGAGTTATGGTGCTGGAAGTCATCCCGAACACTATCAGAGGAGACTGTCCCAGAGAGGACACTTTGGGTGCCACTCGCCCCCCAGAGCTCAATGAGGACATGGACTTCTCGGTCTTTCTGTAGCCTGCTGGGACTCCATTTGTTGGTCCATTGCCTAACAACTTATTTGAAATGGTCATATTTGTGCAAAAATGGTGTAATGTGGGAAACTGAGTAACATTGTTTCTGAGCTCCGTCTGGTAATGGCGCGACTACAAAACAATAATATTTGGCTCGGCCTTGGATGTTGACGTGTTTCTTTACGTCTCTGGTTGTGTTGGATGTGTCTATGCAACGTAACAGAAATGCAAGAAAACTCGCCTGGAAGTTCAGGAAGTTGCGATTGTCATGAGGTGCACAATGTTTTTCCCATAAATACAATCAACTAAACTATAGTGCCTTCAGTTTGAGTTTTAAGTCGAGCTTTTGAGGAAGTGTACTTTACTTGAGTAGTATTTGTGTTGACAATTCATTACTTTCTACATTTCTATGAAGACCCCAAAGTAGAAAAAAAAGTAGATTTGTCCATGTGTTTTCTTCAAATGCACACTCCAGAACAGTAGGTGGCGCACTACAGATGTACTGTCAAATGACTCACAACAAGGAAGAAGGTTTGTCCCCGTCGCAATAGTCGTGTCCATTTTCATACCATGTATTTACACTGAATGGTACTTTCTACTTTGAATTCTTTAGCATTTTCCAGCAAAAATTAGATAACTTTAACTTTTGTCGGAGTAATATTTCACCAGTAAATCAAGTACTTTGACCACATGGAGCAGTAGTGGTCATAGTAGTACTTGTTTGTGGTGATGATGACAGAAGTAAAATTGACTAAATGTAGGGACAAGGGAGACATATTAGTACTCGCAATATTGTAGTTGTATAAGGGATGGCGTTTTCGAAATATCCAGTTATTTTCATGTGTGCAAACTCTGATCTAATGGGCAGTTCATTTTCCCGCGAACCTCCGGGAACAGACAAGTAAAAGCAGCGCATGAACAACTTCTACCTCGGTTTGGAAGAGCAGACAATACCACAGGTACAGTGTTGAAACCAAGTGCGCAATGACAACTTTTCGACTCCTTTGCATTAATAAGTCACGAGTTCCTCCCCATAGCCCTCCATGCATCTTTTATTATGACCTATGGCGATTCGCTTGGAAACCTGACAGGATAATTTAGCTGGGTCAGACGTTAGCGGCGCCCCTGACGATTGGAAACTCACACGCAGCGTTTTGAAAAACATGGAGAGGGGGAAAAGAAACACTCCGGGGCGGAAACAGAAGGGAAAGTATCCAGAGTTCTGGAGTTGAGGAGAAATTTGCGGGGATCACTCAAATATTTGCTCTTGAACTGTTTTTTTTGTCGGTTAATCCCGCTTAGCTGGTTGGGCTTTGGACGGGCCACACTGGGACCTCCTTCGACTGGGTATCCTTTGTTGCAACAGACTAGCATTAGCGGCGCTGGCCTGTGAGTGGCATACTAAACACATCCCGTCACTTCCAAATGGAGAAAGCACAGTCTAGTGTCCGTCTATACAGTGTTTACATCAATGCGCAATGATACTAGCGTCATCTAACTTCCTAGCATAACAACGGTTTCCTGTCCTTGTTTATTGCTATGGAGAGTTAGCCGTGTCTCGCTGTGCTTTGCGCCCTGTTTTGGACTCATCAAAATACAAGCTTTTTCCCACTTTACCAGAACTGAGCTGAACCGGAGCACCGTTTGAATGCCCTCACACTTGCACAAACAAACCGAGCTGAAGGGGCTTTCGGCACTTACTGCACTTTGGGACGGTTCGTATGGACAAGTGTGATCAGAGCCGTGGGAAGACAGCCCCCCCAGCACCCTGGGTTCCCACGGCCTTGAGTGTGAGTGCACCCTGATCGTCAGCTGATTGTAGACGCCTCCGCTGATCCACTTTTTCCCCCGAAGCGACGCCCTCAGGTTACCGGCGAACGCACGAGCGCAAGGTTGTGTTTGCGCAAGATCGCAGCCTCGCCAACGACCAAAGCTGTCCTTGTGCCAGGTGAAAGATCTACTCCATGTGTTTAAGCACTGAAGCTAAAGGCTAGCATTAATTTGACGCTAACTAATGCTTAAAGAGGGGGTATTATGCTTTTTTCAATCACATAGCACCAGTCTATATCACACTACAATGATGACCAAACCTTCTGTTGGTCTGTAAATGCAGTAAATTAGAATAACTGCCTTGTATAAAATGTCTCTCTCAAAATGGCTGTAGTGAATGTCTTGAAATAGGCCTCTGTCTCTTTGGGCGCACTCACACTTGTCCATCCGAACCGCGCCCAAGCGCTGGAAGCCCCTTCTGCGCGGTTCGTTTGTGCAGTGTGAGTGCAATCAATCCGTGCCCGAGTCGGACTCGGTTCCGGACTTTGGCCCGCTTGGAGGAGGGGGGCCAGAGCGCGGCTCGGTTGCTCGTGTTTGCGCACACGCACGGATACAAGCAGCTGTATATGGGCGGGTGCATTTGTCACGTAAAACAGTGAGAAAAGGCTGTATTTATCAAACAGAGCAGCGGCTGCCTCGCTCTAGTCTCCCCGGCCCCCGACCGCTTCGCTCACGGGCGGCTCCCCGGACCCCCGGCCACATACCGCTCGTCTCCACGACTGCTCACTCCCGACGCCCTGGCCGCTTCACGCACGTCTCGGGCTGACTTTACGGGAGCGGCTGCGCTTCTCCCGCCCTGTGTCCGAGCTTCTCTGCTGCTGTACCTGGTTTGTCCGCAGGCTTTAGTGGGACAGATAAAACCTGCGGGTGCTTTTATCGCTTGTGACTTCGGTGCGTGTTCGTGTTAAGTGCTTTGTCGCAATGTAGCGTATACGAAGTATAGTCTATACTTCCAGGAGTTCACCAACATAAAGCTGTTTAACCAGTGGCCGAAGCAGCAATGAATGACATAAACTGAGCTCATATCTTCTGTTCTCGTAGCCTTTTTTGAAGGCTGTATGTGACTCCAAAGAAAGGCTCAGAGCGGCAGGTGCTGCTCCCCCCCCGCCTCAGCTGAGCGGGACAGAGGGACGCGCACTTCTCTATTTCTCTGCTTTATTAAAATCGACTGTTATATTCACCATAGCCCTTTTTGTTAAACTGTAGTAAAATGCAAAGAAAAGTGGAGTGAAGAGATTTGACAGGGCTCATAGTAGACATTATTTCACGCAGCTGTTTAAGGGTTTTTTTTTCTTCCGCATTATGTTGCGCTGCTGCTGCTCACGTGCACTTGTGAACAACTCTTCGTGTTCGGCCACGGCTCGGTTCGTTTGTGTAAGTGTGAGCGCGGGCCGTTCGGGGCATCCAGGCCTTTCCTCAAACGAGCTGGAGAGTGGCACGGTTCGGATGTCAAGTGTGAGTGCGCCCTTTAAGAACCTCTGACCCTTTCCGACACGCCCCCTCCACACGCTGTCTGTGGCATCAGTGGGGAGGGGGTTCTGCTGAGGAGCAGTGGTCGGTTACTCGGCTGGTGACGAAAGCTCGGAGGCGTCTCCAGGAGGTGGGGGCGTTCCTAGGAGGACTCAGGCAAACCTATCCCTAAAATGGCCGCCATCAGAGTTTTTACAGATTACTCAGAAATACGTGAATGTGCCAAGGCAACACTTCAGGCATGTTTTTAATGAGGGAATGACATAATAACATGATGTATAGATTAAAAAAGTCGATTTTGCATAATACCCCCCCTTTAAGTATCACCACAATCTGAAGTCATTTTACTGAAACACACTGGGCTTGACATTAATTTAACTTTTCTTGTGTTTTTAAATGTATTTTTTTACTTCTGTTAAATCGTTTACAGGACGTTCTTTCCCTCTACCACTGATCTTCCAGGTATTGGCGAGTACTTACATAATGTTTCTCCAGGTAGCAGCAGGACAAATGTAATGCTTTTTAATAATGCCCCGTATTAGGTTGATGTGAGTCACTGCTGTTTACTGTGTGGGCTAAAGCTAGCGCTCAGAGCTGCTTAAACACTGGCTTCGGAGGCTCTGCAAGATCTAAAAGTCTAATAATCACAGGGAATGTGTTCATGCTACCTCTTGAATGCCTTCATTTAGTCCTCAAAGTGGATGATTGACCTTTAACCGAGTCCCAAAGTCTCCCAGCGCATTAGACTTTCAGGGGAAACACTTCATTGACCCGAGCGGCTCCGCTTTCCGCCCCAGAGGAAATTGCATCTTCACAATACAACAAATAGACTTGCTCTTTCAACGTCCCCTGTCTGCTTTCATCTCGGCTCTTCTATTACAGAGCGAACATGTCCTGCATCTGTGCATGGGACTGGACAAATTAGCATGCTGGCTTATGACCCCTGTATGATGCAAAACACATTGGTTTGTGACCCCGGTGAGAGGGGGAAACTGCAGCTTACACACTCACCTCCATAGAATTACAATGAGACAAATAATTCACTTTTCTGAGCTCTTGACAGTGTTTATCTAGTCAAAAGTGCCGACACATGATCATGTCTTACACCGTGTGTATAAAACACCCTTAACTTGCACATAACATATGGACAGCACAGATTGGATGTTTTACTGAAAAAGCTTTTACTCCAGAATAGGGCAAGAAAAAGATGAATCTATAAATGCAGGTCTCCTCTTACTCAATCCAACACTGCTGATTTATGCAGCAGTTTATGAAATGTGGGGATTTATATTGAAAGACAGAAAACATGCAATACATCTTCTCTTAATTGTGCCAGTAACTTTACTTTATGAAAGTTTAATACAAGGCTTTAAAACAATCTTAAGTTATGTTTTATGCTTTCAAAAGTAAGATAAGTCTCTCACAGATTGGAGAGCTTCATCTGAAGAAGAAGAAATAATAATCAAAATGCATAAACTGTGTTACCTGAGTAAAATATTACTGCAACAAGTAAGTTTCTCAGCCAAATGTTTTACTTTGCAAAGTACTGAGGGTTTTTGCTGTGGAAAATATTCAAGTATCCAAAGCAGAACGCACAAATCCAATAAATAACAACTTTGCACGGGGACAAACCTTCTTCCTTGTTGTGAGTCAATGGTGTTTGACAGGACATCTGCACAGCGCCCCCTACTGTTCTGGTGTGTGCATATTAGGCTTTTAAATGTATATTCAACATTTACTTTGGAGGCTTTGTAGAAATGTCGTGGAGTTGAAAGTATTACTTTTATGTTTCAAATGTAGTGGAGAAAAAGATGCAACTTGGCCCTTTTATACTCACTACTGCCACCTCAGGTCATACGTGTAACTGCACCTTCTATATTAAGCTCGTGCACTTCGAAGTGACACCTTTCTGAGTGACAGCGCAGGATTTTAGAGGCAGTTGTGGTGAACAGGTCTGAGCTCATTCTACACATTAGGACATGGCTGGAACATGTAGGGGGAGGAAAATACATAATTTTAACATTTCTAAACTCTGTATAGTCCCTTTAAGTAAAGTACAGATCCTCAAAAGCTCTCCTTAGGTACAGCACCTCAGAAGGACCATGTTATAACCTGGTTAAAGCTCAATAAGGCTGACTCAGAGTGATATGTGCTTGTATAATTGTAATCACAGCCACATCAGACAGTGCGGTCCGGACGCCGGCTGCTGTTCCTCCTATTCACAGAAATGCAGATGAATTTGACCTCAATACTCGCTCCCCCCCCCCTCCCCTCTCGCTCTACCCCTAATCCAGTTACTGTGTGCTTGTATGGGGGGGGGCTGGGGAGTTTGCCCATTGGGTTCGGGCTTCTGAGGCTGCAACAGAGCAGAAAAGAGGAGAAAACAACACCACAAAAGCCAACGCGGACGGCTCCGTGTTCGCCGCAAAAAAGAAAAAGAAAAAAAGAGTGTCGCTCGGGGTGGGAATTAGACGCATCCATTAAAAATAGCTATACATGTTAACTTCCTGTGCGAGGGAATGTACCATCGCGAGAGTCTGCGAGATTCTAGTTTCTGCTTTGCCCGGTAATGAACATGGCGCGGCAATAAAACTTTCTGTGGAACTACGTCGTGTCTTTGGCTATTTACATGGTAGCAGAGGATGGTTCCCAACTACAGAGTACCGCCGAAGCTTGACGAAGCCAGGCCATACGAGTGCTGGAAAAATGAAGTTAGTATTTGGAGACTTGTTACGGACTTGGACAAGAAGAAGCAGGCACTCGCGGTCGCGCTGGGGCTCGAGGGGCGAGCCAGAGAGACCGCTTTGGAAATACCCGCGGACGATCTGAACAAAGACGATGGTATGGAAACCTTGCTAGCTAAACTGGACGCGGTATTCTTAAGAGAAGAAAAAGACCGCGCTTATGAAGCATATTCTCATTTTGACTCGATTTCCAAAGACAGTGCGGTGTCCATGGCGGACTACATAATAGACTTTGAGCAGAGATACAACCGCATGAAGAAGTACAACATGACCCTGCCTGACGCCGTGTTAGCGTTTAAACTCCTGGACACGGCTTGTCTCGAGGAGAAGAGTAGGCAGCTAGCACTTACAGCGTGCGCGGATTTGACATTCACATCCATGAAGTCAGCATTGAAGCGGATTTTCGGAGGAAAAACCAGCGGAGCAAGCGGCGGGAGCGAGACTCAAGATGCGGCGTTTTTCACGGAGCAGAGGCCACCAGGCAAATTCAGAAGGAACAACGGCCCGCTACAGAGCGGACAGCGGCAGCCACAGCAGGGCACAAACCCTCTCGACAGATATGGTAAGCGAACAAAATGCGCCATTTGTCAAAGCACGTACCATTGGGCCAAAGACTGTCCTCATCGGAGAAATGAAGTAAAGCTAACAGAAGATGAGAATGTTGAAGAATGTAACATTACACTGTTTACAAAAGTTGTGACGGACTCTGAGATCTTCCTAACTGAATCGCTGGGATCAGCTATCATTGACACTGCATGCACACGCACCGTGTGTGGTGAGAAGTGGCTGGATAGTTACATGAAAGACCTGAGCCAAAGCCAAATAAACAAACTGCTGCAAACAGAATCTTCAAGCTGCAGACCTTTCAGATTTGGTGATGGTCAGGTGGTACTTTCCAACAGAAAAGTGAAGCTTCCCGCTAAGATCGGGCCAACAAAATGCCACATTGAAACTGAAGTTGTTCCTGCTGAGATTCCTTTACTGTTAAGCAAAATGTCTCTAAAGAGAGCAGGAACTGTTTTAGATATGGAGAATGACAGAGTTGTCATGTTCAAGCAACCGGTGCCTCTTGAGCTCACTAGTTCGGGACACTATTGTGTGGACATTAGAGATGGTACTACTGAAGCAGACACCAATGAAAGTGAAGTCCTTGTCGTCACAGCAGAGATGTCTACAAAAGAGAAGCGTAAAGTTCTCCTGAAGCTTCACAAGCAGTTTGGCCACGCCTCCGCAGACCGGCTGCAGAGGCTCATCCATAGCTCTGGAAATACTGACAAAGACTGTCCAGTCATTCTGCAAGAGATCATCCGTGACTGTGGGGTATGTCAAAGATATAGCAAGACCAAGCCCAGGCCTGCTGTTGGTTTACCCTTAGCCTCCGAGTGCAATGAGACAGTGGCAATGGATCTACATGAGCTGGAACCTGGCGTATGGTACCTCCACATCATCGACCACTTCACACGTTTCAGCGCTGGAAACATTGTGAGAACAAAGAAAGCCTCGGAGATCGTCAACTCCTTCATCCACTCGTGGATAAGTGTCCATGGTGCCCCCAAACGGATATACACAGACAACGGTGGAGAGTTCAACAATGAAGAGATGAGAGAAATGGCAGAAAAATTCAACATTGAGACAAAGACTACAGCGGGATACAGTCCGTGGAGCAACGGGCTGCTGGAGAGACACAACATGACACTGACTGAGATCCTCCTGAAGGTAAAAAGGGAAAACGGGTGTGGCTGGCAGACTGCTCTAGACTGGGCTCTTATGGCCAAAAACAGTATGATCAATGTGCATGGTTATAGTCCACACCAGCTCGTGTTTGGTCACAGTCCTAATCTTCCCTCTGTTTTGGTTAATAAACTGCCCGCTCTCGGGGGCACTTCTATGAGTACTAGAGTAGGACAGCACCTAGCAGCATTACATGCATCCAGAAGAGCTTTCACAGAGGTGGAATGCTCAGAAAGAATAAGAAGAGCTTTACGAAAGCAGCTCAGGCCTACAGATGACAAATATGAGACAGGAGACAGAGTGTACTACAAACGAGCAGACAGTACAGAGTGGAAAGGCCCTGCTGTAGTTATAGGTCAGGATAGCTCTGTGGTGTTTGTCAGACATGGTGGGATTCTTGTCAGAGTGCACCAGTCCAGGCTGAATAAAGTTAATGCACAGGATGAGGATAAACCTGTACTACCTGATATTATTGAAGATGGTAAAGAAAATGAAAACATAATACACAATGATATGTCAGATGATGAACTGAGTGTGAATGGAGAAGTGCAAATACCTGAAAATGCAGAAACAGATGATGGAGAAGACGTGAGACAAACTAATGAGACAGAGAGTGATGCTACTAATACAGTGGGTTCCACTGGTGTCAAACTGAGAACAGGTCAGACAGTGACATTCACAAACAGAGATGATGGTACTCAGCACACTGCCAGAGTTTTAGGCAGAGCAGGAAAAGCAAAAGGGCAATATAAAAACTGGTACAATGTGCAGTATCTTGAACCAAATGGCAGCGAGGGTCAAACAGAAGCTTTAGACATGTCACATGTTGATGATCTTCTCACTGAATGTGAAAGCACTGATGCTGATGTACTCATTACCAAAGACATCTCTTTTGATGCTGCTAAACAGCAAGAGATGGAAAACTGGCAAAATAATAATGTTTACGAAGAGGTCACAGACAAAGGTCAAAAATGTATTTCTACTAGATGGGTCTGTACATTGAAAGAAACTTCTAATGGCATTGTTCCCAAAGCTCGCCTTGTGGCGAGAGGTTTTGAAGAAGTAAATATTCATGAGTTACAGAAAGATTCTCCCACATGTGCATCAGAGTCACTCAGGCTGCTGTTAGCTGTAATCTGTCAAAACAAATGGAAAATTCACTCTATGGATATTAAGTCTGCCTTTTTGCAGGGTATGGAGCTCTCAAGAGACATTTACATTCGTCCCCCACCTGAAGCGGGCGTGGACACTTCTTTGTGGAAACTAAAGAAATGTGTGTATGGACTTGCAGACGCATCCCTCTACTGGTACAACAAGGTCAAAGAACTCATGCTGCACACTGGTGGTAAAATGTCACGGGTTGATCCTGCAGTGTTTTATTGGCAGAATGAGCAGTCTGAGGTGATAGGACTACTGGCATGCCATGTGGATGATTTTCTTTGGGCAGGTTCAGAGCGTTTTGTAACTAAGGTCATCCCTGTACTGAAATCTGCATTTCACGTGGGTCGTGAAGAGCATGACAGTTTTTCATACGTAGGAATGGACATTGCTACTGTGGGCTGTGTAGTACAGGTGCATCAGCACAGTTACATTGAAAATCTACAACCAGTTCAATTACAGGCAGCACGTGCAGTACAAAGAGAGGCTCAACTAACTGAGAAAGAAAGAGAACAGCTCAGGTCCAAAATAGGACAGATCTTGTGGGTTGCTAAACAAACTAGACCAGATGTTATGTTTGACACATGTAGCCTAGCGTCTAGCATTAAAAATGCTACTGTTCAGTCCATACATGAAGTGAACAAAGTGATCCGTAAACTTAAGTCAGAGAAGGTCACACTTAAGTTTCAACACTTGGGCAATAGTGATGATTTGAGTTTGGTGGTTTTCAGTGATGCTTCACTGGGCAATCTTCCCGACGGAGGTACACAGGGAGGGGCTTTAATCGCCCTTATGGGAAAAACAGGAAAGTTCTCTCCTCTGTTTTGGCAGTCCAAGAAAATCAGACGTGTGGTAAGAAGCACGCTGGCAGGAGAAACCCTTGCCATGTCAGATGGTATTGACAATGCAATGTTCTTGGCCATGCTCTACTCTGAGCTTACCACTGGTAAAGCTGATCTTAACGCTATCCCACTTATTTGTGTTACTGATAACCATTCCTTGTTTGACGCTCTTAAGTCTACAAAACAGGTTACAGAGAAGAGACTCAGATTAGAAATAAGCGGTGTCAAAGAGCTTCTACATACTAACAAAATCAAAGAGGTGCGTTGGTCAGAAGCCAAGTCACAACTTGCTGACTGTTTGACGAAGAAAGGTGCTTCCTCACTTATGCTTCTTAAAGCGCTGTATGAGGGTGTATGGCATTTGTAATATCTGCATTTATCTTGGTGCAGTTTTTTTTGTTCAAAGCTCACTAAAAATATTACTGTTCTGTAAAGTATTTGTATTTTGGTGACAATGTTTAATATGTCAAAGTCACCTGTTTATTCTTTTTATTTTTATTTAAAGAGAGAGGGAGATTGTTAACTTCCTGTGCGAGGGAATGTACCATCGCGAGAGTCTGCGAGATTCTAGTTTCTGCTTTGCCCGGTAATGAACATGGCGCGGCAATAAAACTTTCTGTGGAACTACGTCGTGTCTTTGGCTATTTACAATACATACTGGCGCACACATGTCGGAGATGTAACGCTACCTTTCTGCGCCTCAACGTGCATCTCGCCGCGCTCCTCGCTCCCCTCGGCGTCTTCGAGCCTACACAGAAAAAAAACAGGATTAGGCGTGTAGTCGGAGTATGCCACAGAATCACAGTACATTTAATCAAGGCAGGGAGAAATACATGGAGAAGTCATGGAATATGCTTTGGAACACCACACCCCAATAAGAACTTCATGTTAATCATTTAAAGGCAACATTCTGAATCTAGAGAAAATGTTTATACGTGGACAAACCTGACCACATGCTCCTAATGATCAGCTGCTTTTATCGGGTTATAAAATAAGCGTTTGGAAGTAGGCCTGATGTACAGCACATACCTGATGTTTGGAAAACCTTCAAAATGAGTTAAGTTCACTTCCTTACACTTTGTTGATGGAAAAATATTGATCGTAAACAAAAAGTCCAATCGTTTCACTTCCTGGTCTTCAAGTGATCCCACGCCAAGCCCCTCCCACCCCTCTTATTGCTCCCCACCGCTGCCATTTCGAAAAGGAGGAGACAAAAAAAGAGGCCGATGGGTCCGTGTGGCTGAAGTGAAGCTATGGCGAGAGCTTTTACTCCGTAATGAAATGATTGAGCTTAGCAACAGATCGAGAGGTGAGGAAAGCGTTTCCTGGATACGTAGAACCTCAGGAGGAGCTTTTTTAGTGGCCATGAACCACTGGGGAAGAGTCAAAGTTTACACATAGATCTTTTCCACCAAGCTGGTTCCAGTTTCAGAACCGGTTCTTTCGTTTTCCACTGAAGAAAATGCTGGCTCTTGGTTCCAAAAACTGGTGCCGGTTGGGAACCAGTTAAAAGCAACCAATATTAGTTTGTTTTGGCTTCTCCAGGACTAAGCACTAACTGACTCTATGGAGGAAACTAACTGTTGTTTTGCTTTATGCTCTGTAGCTACAGCTAAAACAAGAGGCAGCAGTTAGAAAGAAGAACTGCAGTATTTTAGAACTGGAAATGGCTGTAGCAAGATGTTACTATCCTTGTTTTATGCGACGGTTGACATGGCAATAGGCACAATGCTCATTTTGGTGGAAAATCAGTACGGAACCACCTCCGAACAGCACCTTGGTGGATAAGCCCTATCAATGCTGCGCGAGTGGCTCCAAACACAGCTCTGGAAATCTGGTTTTGATGATAGAACAATCTTGTACAGAAAAACAGTTCCTCTAACTCAAAAAAGAGAACTTCCTGTGAAATGTTACACTATGTGGCTATAAAATAATGTCTATACAGCAAATGGGGAAGCACCAATTGCACCATTCATCTCATGTTCTATGCCCACAAGACACTTTGGATTCATCAGGAGAAGATGTTCCCAGCACAAATAACTTCTCCGTGGTGGAAAACCTCATCTGGAGTGGTTTTTCACTTCATTCATGCAGATTTAGGGAACGTCAAACTGTCCTCCACATTTTCAAAGCCCAAAATCCATCATCTGACCTTTTTTCTCAAGAGTTCTGCACTCGACGTGTGTTCATCACGGCGCCATGGATTCGCTAGCCTGCCGTTAGATGAAAGTGAAAGCTTGTTTTGACCATTTTAAGCCAATTTCCGATGCTGACCCGCCCAGTCTCACACTTCTTACCGTCTTTTCTTTACATTTGACATTTGCAAAAGTAAAGTCCGGGGCTTTTAAACCAACACGTGTATCTGAGCGCCAGAGAAGCTGAATATGAACGCGGTGGGTTTTTAAAGAAAGGGTTTTGTTTGGTGGAGTCAGTTCTTAGAAGTTGTAGCTCATTAAAACGGTCCAAGAATAGGCGTTGGATTGTGTTTTCTGATGTTATGAGAAAGAGAAGGCTGTAGGTTCTGCCGGCTCTACCCCGGAGCTTTGAAGCCGCTCTTTTTTTGATAAGTTGCCGATTGTTGTTTTTTTTTTCGTAAAGGAAACAGTGGGAGTTTGCGAATGTGCGCGGCGCGACCGGACGGCTCAGCAGCAGAGGTAGCTCGGATAATGAGGGGCTAACGGCGGCGGAGGGAGACACGACGCAAACATTTGGTGGGAGAGAAACGCCGTTTACCGTCGACAAATTGCTGGTGTCTTTGGAAGTATATTTCCAAGTTTGTGTGGGCACGATGTTAACAGCTTTATATCTGTTTTAGAGAAGTCGCCGATCGTTTCAGGAGGCTGCATTATGCAAAATCAACAAGTTAGCCGTTCTAACAATGCAAGGCAAGTTTTCAAAGTGCTTCACAGTTGCATAAATATAAGAAAACAAATACAATCAATAAAAAGATCAACATAGAATTAATCAATTACAGTAAGAGGCAAGAGTGTAGATAAAATACTTTTTTAAGTCTTGTTTTGACTCGTTCTGTCTTGAGCACTATTTCGCTCTGTCTTGAGCACTATTTTTAAGTCTTGTTTTGACTCGTTCTGTATAGAGCACTATTTCACTCTATCTTGAGCACTATTTTTAAGTCTTGTTTTGAGTCGCTCTGTCTTGAGCACTATTTCACTCTATCTTGAGCACTATTTTTAAGTCTTGTTTTGAGTCGCTCTGTCTTGAGCACTATTTCACTCTGTCTTGAGCACTATTTTTAAGTCTTGTTTTGAGTCGCTCTGTCTTGAGCACTATTTCACTCTGTCTTGAGCACTATTTTTAAGTCTTGTTTTGACTCAGTCTGTCTTGAGCACTATTTTTAAGTCTTGTTTTGAGTCGCTCTGTCTTGAGCACTATTTCACTCTGTCTTGTGCACTATTTTTAAGTCTTGTTTTGACTCGTTCTGTCTTGAGCACTATTTTTAAGTCTTGTTTTGACTCGCTCTGTCTTGAGCACTATTTCACTCTGTCTTGAGCACTATTTTTTTTCTTTTTCTTGCTCGTTCACACAAAGTTACCTAACCTCTGTTTTGTCGCTCCTTCTCCTCTGGACATCAACATAAAATTAATCTACTACAGTAAGGGCAAGAGTGTAGATAAAATACATTCAGTCAATGCGCCCTCATTATAAACAAACCTGTCCTTGTTTGGCTGGTTTCATTCACCTACAGCAGAGGTAGGCAACGTCAGGCCCGTGGGCCAAATCCGGCACTCCGGCACAGAACCTCTGGCCCTCAAGATAATTTTGAGAAACATTATGACACAAATCAGAGAGTGCTTTAACATTTTTAGGGTTAAATGGTAGAAATACTGTTAATACACCCAAGCAGGTCATATTATGTACGACACTGGCATTTGTAGAAAGTGCACTGGAAAAATAACAATAATTTTAAAGGAGGAAATGAAACCTACTTGAATTAAGGGATTCAATCAAAAGTTTGTGTAGTGGTTTTGCATTGCCAAAGAGATAGGTGCAATTTTAAAATGCCAAATTATCTTAGATCCAGGTCAGTTTTTATTGGGGCTGCCAACTAAAACAACATATTCTAATTCTAAATCATTGAAAAAATTCCTTTCCTTGGCTAGCAAAAGTATATTGAACAAGTGGATTATGGACAAACCACCTACAGTCACAGAGTGGTACAGTGAGATTTTTAAAGTGTTGCCAATGGAAAGGAGAAGTGCTGAATTGAGAGGAAATGATGATTTGTTTTTAGATATTTGGCAGCCTCTTGTAGATCACCTACCGGGAAAATGTTATTATTAAAGGATCAGCTACAGCAGCCTAATATTTTAGATGAATAACACCGTGTTTTACTTTGATTTTGTTGCCCGTGTTGGAAGAATCATTTTATTTAGTTTTGTTTTTTCATGGTGTGCCAGTCTTATGATTATTTCATGTTTATCTTTTATTTATTTCATGTTTAATTTGTTTTATATAGCCTGCTCAGTGTTATGTGTGTGTGTTTTTTGTTATTTAAAAAGATTGTAGATTCGGTCTGGTCTAAGATCAGATAAAACATCTTATCGCCAATGGAACAAGTCATTATTCTCTTAATTCAGATTATCTTATATAAGTGGGTTTTTATGTTGTTATGTTCCACTGGCATCAGCATTTGTATCTTTATCTTAGATTAGTCCAAACAGACTCAAATTCAACATAAAGAACCTTTATTCAAGCAATTTTAGGTCATTTGTCTCATTTAAGATGGTCATGTTTCCAGTGTGGTGCTTTACTTTGGCCTAAAAATGCCGGTCCAGTCCACAATCTGTCTGCAGTAGGGTGGAAACATCTGACTTTGCATTTGAACTGTATCTTTCCTATTGCTGTGAGCATCAAATTAATTATGAGAATATGTTCTAGGGCCGTTGTCAACCCATTGACCGTGCTTAGATTCCAATATCATCATTTCTAAAAAGAGATTTTACTTAAGATAAAAGTGGCATCAGAGCAAAATGACAAGTCACAAAAGTTTTCTGCTTTTCGTAAGGTCGATGCGCATCTAGTTGCCACTGGACCTCGCTTTTTAATATGCTAATGATGGATAAGCCAAGCAAAATGCCATGTCAAATGTCAAATATAACAACAGGTCTGTGGAAACCAAAGTGTGGAGATAAGCGCAGATAAGAAAGACACTATGATTTAACCCCTTAACTCCCACCTGAAGCGAGCACGTTTTCTCCAGTTTGGCTTTGCCCCAATCCAAAAGCTTCAGGAAAAAAGCTGTGGAAATAGCGACAAAACTGAGATGAAAACAATGATGGAAATGTGACGAAAAAGTGAGAAATTGTTGACAAAAAAGTGATGAAAAATTGATGAAAAAGTGGCAAAAAATGGCACAAAAATGGCACAAGAAATTGACAAAAAATGGATGAAAAAATGACAAAAATGTGACCAAAAAATGACAAAAAAATGACAAAAATGTGATAAAAGTTTGACAAAAAAATGACAAAAATGTGACAATTTTTTTTTTAAATGATTTTAAAAAATGACGAAAAAAAGAAGAAAAAATGACGAAAAAATGACAAAATGTGACAAAAATGTGATAAAAAATGGACACAAAAAAAGACAAAAATTTAACAAAAAATGACAAAAAATTGACAAAAATGTGATAAAAATTTGACGAAAAAAATGAAAAAAATTTGACAAAAAAAATTACAAAAAATTGATTAAAAAAATGACCAAAAAATGACAAAATGTGACAAAAATGTGATAAAAAATGGACGAAAAAATGACAAAAAAACGTACAAAAATGAGTCTAATACCCAACAAAAAAATGATGGAAAAAAAAATCTGATGACGTGAGGAAAAAGCTCCTCTCGGTTCAGGCGGGAGTCAAGAGGTTAAGGACAAACCACGAGGCACATTAACTCACTTTACTCAAGCTTTTCCTCCATCGTGATCCGACCTCCCCCCTGGGCCGACTGCAGTCAGATTAGAGCTGCATGTAACCGCTTGGTCCAATTAAACCGAATTGGTCTTCAGTAACTGTGAATGATGTCCCCAGCCCGGAAACTAACTGTCAGACTGTCAAAACAAACGCCAGCATATTGTCAGAAAGCGTCATGTTAGCTGCTTCTAAAGACGCTGCGCTGCTATTGCAACGAGGCTGAGGACAGAGATCACTTTTACGGATGCTTCAGCGGAGAGGATGAGTGTCGGGCCTTGAGACACAGCTAAGATTCGCTCCGATAGATCACAAGAAGAAGAAAAAAGCACCAGTAAAGTCACTAAAACCACCAGCTACATATAAAATGGTGGCCTTTTAAGCTGTACTTGTTGAATTTATAGTTTATTACACAATTCTCTTCCACAAAGAGCCGTAGCCTATCTTTGCATAGTGGCATATGACGTTAGCCGTTAGCCGCTGAGAGCGAATGGACCTCTTAATTACTGTTTTAGGTGGATTTGTGCTTAAAGGAACAGGCCACCACTTTTCCATACTGAGATATGTTCTTACCTGAGCTTAGACGAGTTGATGCGTACCTGTCTGGTCTTTGTGCGTGCCCTCAGTCACACAAAACGACCAAAGATGTTGTTAGCATTTGGCCTCTCCCAATGTATTCCTATAGCTCCAAACAGGGGTGAAGTTGGAAGCTACGACGCTCCTCCACAGGCACTCACAAAGACCAGACAGGTATGCATCAACTCGTCTAAGCTCAGGTAAGAACACATCAGTGTGGAAATACGGTGGCCTGTTCCTTTAATCACTGGGGGAAACCCTGGTCTAAACTGTGGGTGTTTTTTAGTTAAAGATCTCACTTAAGCCCAAAACAGCAGTTTGGTCTGAAAGCACTTTGGGCTAAACGGGGCTAGCTAGGCTAGCACTTTGCTCAAAACAACATAGCAGCCAAAGTTGAACGCATAGCCTCCTGCCCCCTGCTGGCCGGGAGCTGCCCCTGTTGCTGCCACAGGACATGAGGATCGGTAACTTTCATGTGGGACAAGAATGGTTTGACAGGTTTTGGGCAAAAACTGATCTTTAGCCTAGTTGGATTAGACTTCACATGTAAGTGTAGCGAATCCAACCAGTCATGCTCTAGTTCAAAGACACGCGCTAAACATCTACAACATGATCAATAGCTTCCAACAAAATCAATGAGGGAGTGACCCAGCATTAAACATTTCACCCCCGGATACAGTATGATCAACATCCTTATATAAACGAGTCTTAATGACTTTTTCTCATCTGCCTGAAAGAACAGCCAGTTCCCGTCGCTCAAGGCGTCGTGGAGCTTAAACAATAGGTCATGTATCATATATGAAAGATGAATGGCCCACAGGTGAGTATTGACGCCAGATTCATCAAACCCAAGAGTAAAAAAAGAAAAGAAAAAAACGCACCAGGCAGATCTCACTTCAAAGACCGCGCGGGCTCCAGGGGCCGCAAACATGGACATGATTATTTTATTTCTTACATCCACATGGAAATCCAGAGCAAACATAAAGAAACTGATCAAAAACAGTGTGGACAGCTGTTACACCGGGAGAGAAAGTGAGAATCCATGCAAAAAAGTTTCAAATGCAGACGAAGGACATTGTGTGCCCTCTGCTGGCTTTTTGTAGAACTACATCCGTTTACATCGTACATAGACAGAAGTATTTAAAATGCAATCAAATTCATTTACTACTCCATGCAGCTCCATCAGAATAATGAGCGGCAGGAAGTGACCCGGTCTCGCTGTCCACGTCTGAGCGGAATACATTTTAAACCGAGACCCGCGGCTAAAAATACTAAAAAACAATTAACTGCAGCGAGACAGGGGCCGAGCAGCGACATACGCTTTACCCACTTCCCCTCCGCCGAACACGGCTCGCAGGCAGACGCTCGCCCGGCCTTCGTCATTCTGTGGGAGGGAGCAGCTTGTGGTGTTTACTTCACTCGCTTTGCCCAATTTTGACGGAGCAGTTTGCGATTTGAATTACAATGAAGTTAACCAATTGATTGAAAATGGTAACTATCTCCAAACTGGCATGGAGAGGGAGAGGGAGTTCTCTTGTGGGATAAAGGAAAAAGGTCAAGGTACAATATAAGGTCAAATCCAAATCACAAATGATCACAAATGTTATAATATTGGACCTGGATGTTGCTGCAGTTGGTCAGGTCTAGATTCAGTAACACCATTACCCCGTTTCCAATGGCATTTACGACCCAGCCCAGTGCCAGGTCGACCCGTGTGGGCGAGGGTTTCCACCAGGGTCAGGCAGGTACAGGTTTTGGGACCGAGCTCAGCCCCTGGGCCAAAGCAGCACTGATACTAGCGCAGTGCTTCTCAGTGATTTTCTGTTTCTCCCGATGCGTGCTCTCATTAAACAGCAGCAGTTTGCCATGAAAGTTTAACGTTGTATCTTCCGCTGTCCGGGAGAACGAGATGAACGGGCAGCATGCTAACGTATTGATCCTTCCTGCACTGTTTAATGACCATATCTACGCAAGTGTTTGACCAGTCTTCTCCAAACAAACACCAGTTTAGAGCACACGAGCAGGAGCAAAGCACTGTGGGATATCTTAGCAGTTAATGTGCATGGTGCGGTGCACGGGCTGCAGCTGCACTGACGCCCGTCACACTTACACCTGTCCATACGAGGTCAAGCTGAGGACCAAACGCAAAGATACAAACATGTTCAAAAACTAGGTCCCAGAGAGGAAAGATCTCAAAACGCCGTTTACGTGACGCCATTGTTATTACTGTCACATCACAGCTCCAGAGTGGTGTCTGTCATCCATAATCTACTGACCTTAGAACGAGTTTTCCTCATGAATCTATGATGGTTTGACTCCGCCCCTCTTTGCTCCACTGCAGTCCACAAGCCACAGGTGACAAGTAGAAAACGTCCAGTCAGTCTGTGTGTTTGGACTGACAGTAAAAGTCAGTCACGGACTTTTTGTGCTTTGTTACGTCTGAAGAATAAACTCTCCTCCTCGTCTCTTCTGTAGATCCTAAATCCTTCAATCACTTTCATTTTCACTGTTTACATTCCACAAAAGTTTACTGCACATGCGCCTCTACCAATGGCTGCCCTGCTTTTTGACCACGAACATAGGGGTGGCTCCGCCATTGCTGTAGTACCTCCATATCGCCACTAGGCCCCCATTGAAAAGCATTTAGACATGTTAAAAACAACTTTAACGCCTGGTTTCAATTTTTTCAACACTAGACTAGGCAAGATCTTCCTCCTGAGATAACGCTGGGTTAATCACAATATATGAAACCAGGCTGGTTTTTGTAATATGAATTTTTTAAATCTCGTACTTAATGAGGGTCGGACTGTTAGCATTGGAGCAGCGCGAGCTACACGTCACGCAAGGGCCGAGTCTACGGTGAAGATCCCGCCCGTATGTCCTTTTTAGGAACATGCTTCGTCAGAGCTGGGGAGGCGGAGTCTGTAAATCCTCCATGAATTCCCCCACGACCGTAGTCATTATGGTAAACGGGGAGTGAGCAGAAGACGTCCATTTTTTTTTACAGTCTGTGGCCTCTACATCTTGGTCTATTATCTGTGTTAGCGTCACAGCGCCTCACACAGGCCTGGAAGATGAATTTCTCCGATTTCACAGACCGGAACAATTCAGTCTGAAGAGTCGACCCATGTGGACGCACACATTTACTAAGCAGGCTTCATGCTTATGCAAGTTTCTGAAAATATAAGCGTCTTGTCTTTGTGTGGATATAGCCTTATACACTTTCACAAAGCAGGAGGATTGTTGAGGATTTTCGGCACGTTTTTGCGGAAAAAAACTCAACCTTCTTATCAGCGTGACTGGGGTGTCAAGTCTTTAAGTGACGCCTCCATTAATTTGGCTTCATGTCGTCACTGCCAAGGTTTTAGACACAGTAACACACCTGGCCACACGCGCCATTTTGTCTCCATTGTTCTCATCACGACTCACAAACCCTTCATTACTGTTCTGTCGTTGCTTCAAGTGTATGAATGAATGAGCGCAAGAGATGAAGTGGCCACCACAGAGTCCAGATCTTTAAGATGTGCTGGAGAAGGCTTTGCACTGTGGTCATCAATACATGACCTTGGTGAAAATGAACGCAACACTGGATCTTTTGACATTGCAGAAGCTTAATTTGATCAGGCAGTCCAATATAAACATCCCAAAATGTTTACAATGATGGAATTAAAACCCAGTCTTTCATAATTCCCTAATTGCAAACACTTAAACTGCATCACACTCTCAGTTTTCGATGCGTGGTCCATCCTTTGATTGGTCAGCTCACGGACTCTCTCTCTGGACGGCGGCGTGGTCTTCAGTCTGACAGAATGCTGTGGGAGGACGCGGCGTGTTGTCCGGCGCTGCCTGACTTTGACGAGGCAGCTCTCATTTGAATACAGCGCGGCTAATGAGGACAGTTTCTCCACGCTTCCGAACAACGGCATTGACACTATGATTGATGGGCGGCTTCCGTTCACTTCACACAAAAGCGTAAAAGTTTTGACGGGAAAACAATGAAGCACGACGGCAGCTGCAGCAATTAATGACTTAGAACGACTATATTGGTGCGCTTAAACGGGAGAAAATAATCATGCGTGACTAATATAGGCGGACTGCTGGGATGGCTGGACATTTTCTCTTTTTAATTGTTTAGATTTCATTTTTTCACTACAAAGCAACGTAAAATTGTACAAGTTATCGTATAGAGTCTATTGTTGTGGGTGGTAATTGGATCTCCCTCAGTACGGCACGTTTGGTGAATGATGGAGCAATACCAATACATTGAAAGTAGATGTACTCAGGTCTTTATGCGGGACATTGGCGCCGTCTTTTTGACTCTTGCTGTGCTGTGAAGGAGGGAAAAGTTGTGCTACAAAGCGGGAGAGGAAGCATGGAGAGCACTTCCTAGTTACGTAGGGCCGTGAGATAAGGTATTTAATAAAACTCCAGATTGGCAAACGTGGCCGCCATCTTGTGACTGGCCGGTGAGTCAAAACCAGGAGCAACATTTTCATTGATCCAGTGGCAGAATTTGTTCTCTCCATTTATTCCCAGGGTTCCGTGTTAGCATTGACTGTATCACTGTCCCATGATCAATATGTATTGGTCAGGTAGTGTTAAAAAGTACAGAAACACTGCTTTAAAGGGACTATATGGAGTTTAAAAATGTTAAAATTCTGTATTTTCCTCCCATGTCCATCCATGTGTAGAATGAGCCCAGACCTGTTCACCACAACTGCCTCTTAAATCCTGCACTGTCACTCAGAAAGGTGTTGCTTCGGGTCTGAAGTGCCGTCATGCACGACCTTAATATAGAAGCTGTAGCTACGCGTAAGACCTGAGGTGGCAGTAGAGAGTATAAAATGACCAACTTGTATCTAGTCTCTTTAAAGGAGGAAACAAATGCTATATCTGAAAAAAAATAGAGCTGAATGATTTGAAGTATTTGACAGGAAGATCCATGAACAAATGGGGCTAAAGTCTGTGCCTCCTATAGAACTGGAATAACATTTGAAAAACTACAAAAAATGTATTTTCTTGACATAAGGTCAGTCACTATGGTCAAAGACTCATTAAATAACTCAAAATAGATTACCGTAAATGCTCTAATAGAGGCCGGGGTCTTTATTTACTCGAGGGCATCTAGGACCAGGCCTTTATTGGAACCAGGCCACAATTAGAGACAGGCCTTTATTTCTATTTGAGCAAAACGGACGGCCAGGAAAACCAAGAAAAACGAGATTTGTGTCCATTTGCACATAAAATTTTTGGTTTATTTATTAATTAACATTTCAAACCCTCTCCCAGCGGCTGGAACATTGACGCCTTTTATTTTGTCGGGACAACAGGAAGTGTTTCGTTGCTGTTAGCGGAGCTTTGACATCAATGTCACTGCAGGTTTCTGTTTCGTTTTTACCGCGGACTTGGATTATTTGTTGTTGTCTTGTGTAAAAGGCGAGTTTAGACGGAGAGTTTGTGTTTGTGATCGATCATGAGACTGACCCGAGAGAAGACGAGACGCTCGCGCTGATGGGAGGAGTTATTTTGAGCCGTGGGACTGACCTGCACACGGAGCAGCTGGACGTGCTTTGAAGACGCGATGGAGACTTTATTAAAACCTTGGAGGGTCACACAACTCTCCCTGTTTCCAAATATCGTCACAGGAGGTTTGAAAAGTGGTTAAATCTGTGTCAAAGTTACGCTCGGATCAGCTCCTCCGCAGCGTCCCCCTCGGCCCGGGTTCCCGTTTGTTACTTCCTGCACGTGAGTTTTCATTTACACCAGTATGAGACAAATTCCTAACATGGGGAATATTTCTACCGCTATAGTTTCTAATAAAAGCCCCGGCCTGTTTTAGAGACCGGCTTTAATTTGCCTCTGCCAGCTGGAAACCCGGCCTCTGTCAGAGACCCGGCCGCTAATTTACGGTAGTTCCAATGTATTACTATGGAGTTTTATTAAAGATCTTTGGGTAAAGGAAGAGCCTGGGTAATTGTCAGCTGAACAGAAGCAGCCGCACTTCAAATGGCTGTCTCTGAAGACTCAACGATTATTCAAACTTGTGTAAACGTGTGGTTCTTTCTGCCCACAGGGTCCACAGGTCAGACTGTTTCTAAACTGCGCCGCCCCGCAACACTGTTTCAAGTTCTACAGCCCCCCCCCCGCAGCCGTTACAAATCACGTATTATAAATCTGAACAGTCTCAATGGACCGCGGCTTTAATTCCGTTTGAAAAAAGTGCTTGAAAGTTTCCGAAAACTAGCAACAAGATGCAAATCTGCAAGAGGCAGCGATGAGGCATTTAAAAGAAGTTGTTCGGGACTTGGTTTTATAATTCTCATTATATCAGTCCCCCCTCTCTTTCTCTCTCTCCCCTGAGTGCAGGAGGCCGACCGAGAGGGCAAAGGTCACGCCAACTCACGCACAGGGACAGTACGTGGAAACAGGAACTCTCTGGATCACACAAAAGGAAAGTTTCGTAATATTCCCTCTTTAATAAACACAATTGAATTAATTCAGATCGACTTTCTGAGCCGTTTAAACTTTTCCGTCTATTTTTATTCACATTTTTCTTCACTGAGCATCATCTCTGCCCTCTTCACGCGCTCTCTTTCAAATTTGGATTATTTTGCGCTGTTTGGTTTCTGAATCTGACATGCTCGTTCCCCAAACGGCGTGCGTGTGCGTGGGCGGGCGGGCTTGTTTTGGTATGTAATTGCGTTTGGGGGGGGGGGGGAGGAAGTGCTGGGTCACCTCTCGCCCCCTGCGTGGGCTACAGCCGCAGATACAGCGGTTAGGAAGAACCCATCTCTCCCAGCGCTGCCCTGCCTCCTGGCCCCTCCACCGGCCCCCTCTGCCGCCCACGCACCGCTGCACTCATCCAGGGCCCGCCAACACACGGACTATTCAAATCAGCCAGCCTTCATTTGGACTAACGCTTTGGTCTTGTGTTTTAGAGTTAATGCATGGCTGTAGATATAGACATATACGTACATGAATATTCCACACATTAATACCACAACAACGAGCCTGGATTTCATAATGGGTGCTTTTATTGACTACAAAACTTTGCTGTGAGCGATCCTGCCTCTCCGCACACCGGACTCGTGTCTTAGCTGGAGCGTGGTATCGTTTGTCAGCGTTTTTACGACTGTTTTACCGTACGAGGGCTGACTTTTTAAAGCTTTTTACCAATTACTCCCTCATCAAAAGCAACCTTGCTTCTCCGTTTCATTACTCTGAAGATAAAAGTGGAAGGCTCACATACACACGGTTGTAATTCCTACGCCGTTCATCTGATTTGGATATAAATAGCATCAAACTAGAGCCAAGAGCCAAAAAGATGAGGCTTGAGTTGATGTCCCAATAGGTAGCGTTCAAGATTTAGAATGTGATGATGTCAGGGCGGGGCCAATACAACTCTATGAGAGAAATGCAGTTTTTGGAAGAAATCTCCAAAACGAAAATTGACAAATGTTTTTCCTCTTCAGTATTTGATCGTGAGTGGATTCACAAACCTGTGATATTATTTTTTTGTCTGAAAGTCCTTTCTATTGGACAACATCATGGTCATGTTTTCGCATATTGTCACCACTTTTTGACATTTTTTAGAGATAATAATTGGACATTAGCTCATATGTGCCGACAGAGGAGACGATGAACTTTGTGACGGTTTTTGTTTCATGTGGATTCTCCCAGTAATGACTGAGATATGAGCCAAAAAACAAAGACATAAAAATATGCATTTTGTCAGTTACCGCCGTTACCATAGTTACCGTCAGTTGCCCTCCACCTCAATGTTAAACTATGGGCTCTTTAGAATGTTGTGATGTCACGTGAACGCTACCTATATCTATGGACCTGACGTGGAGATGTTGATGCTTCATTTTCTCTAAGTTGTTGCTAACTATGAAAAGTACCTTCAATAATAAAGACATTTGAGAACTGCACATTTCTTCTTCTGAAACACTGAAGAGGCACCAAGAGCCCCCACAGCTGCAGCACAGTGGAGAGGTCACAAGAGGCGCTACAGGAAACAAGGAATGGACAAACGAGGAGGTATCCGGGCAAGACTCGCAGCTAAGCCACACATGCTCTCCGTCCCTACTACTGTTCTGGCTAATGGACGTTCACTGGGGAATAAAACAGGTTGACTGCTAAGCTCTTCCCAGAAGATGGTGAAAGACTGTTGTGGGGCGGAGGGAGCTGCGCAGGAGGAAGGAGGTGGAGCTGACCAGTGCAGGACACCACGCTCTGAAACAGGGACAAACCCAGGAGGTGCTGCACCGTTTCAGAGGATCAGAGGAGACTGAAGGCAGCCAGGTTTCCTCCATAAACATGCGGCTCAGGACTAACACCTGATGTTATTGTACGGTTGTTCAATGACAAATAAAGCACTTACTTACTTATTTTTGCCCTGTTCCAAACCTACATTGTAACAGCCGTTGCAAAATTGTGTTGACCGGTTGTTGTTTTTTAGAGCTGTCAAAATGAAAGCTTTAACTCACGATTAATCAAAGACGTAATTAGTGAATTAAGCTAGTCTTCCATAAGCTACCATTGCACTTTATTTTCCTAAACTTTCTACAACTCTACATCCCTCCTGTGATAACACTGGGTTAGGCACAATCACAGGGACCGGGCGGGTTTCCATAAGGAACATTTTAGAAATCTCATATACTAATGAGGGCCGGACTTTGATCGACAGGACGTTAGCATTAGAGCTAATGGCGCGGGCGTGGCTCTCCGACTAAACTACACGTCTACAGTGAAGATCCCGCCCTTATGCCCTTTTTAGGAACAAGCTGGGTAGGAGGAGTCTGTAAATCCGCCACGATTTCCCCCCTCGAACGTAGTTATTACGGAAAACGGGGAGGAGTGAGGAGACGGCGTCTGTTGGTTTGGTTAATGGAATGCAGTTTTATATTCTTTACATATAAAATCCGATCATGACTCCTTGTATCCTATAGATAGTTCGTTAACTTACAGCACATGTCACACTTTCATTCACACAGTGGGAGCGATGTGCACTGAGGGCCGGGACAATCATATAAACGCTCTACCGGCTGATGACATTTCCAAACTCGTAATTAACCGCTTTCTGTGTTCTCGCTTCTGCCCTCGCGCGCCAACGACACCGATGGAAAAAGATATACTGCACTGCGAGCGCGGCTGCTTTGATGGCGTGTTGATCTTTCATCTGTGTCCCTTATATCCAATGCAAACCTCCAGAGAGTAATGTTTACAGACTGCTCCACTTCACTCATCTCCAGGGGACTTCACAGAGCTTTAAGAGGGGGGAGAGGAGCGCAGAACTTACGTCACCGACTGAACATACAGCTCTCACTTTGAGCATTGCATCAACTTTTGTTTATCGAGTCGGCGCTTTGTTTGAGAACATTAGCTCTTAAAGGAACAGGCCACCGTTTTTACATACTGAGATATGTTCTTGCCTGAGCTTAGACAAGTTCTATAGTACCTGTCTGGTCTTTGTGCCCGTGGAAGAGCGTGGTTGCTTCTAACTTCACCCCGTTTGGAGCCATAGGAATATACTGGGAAAGGCCAAATGCTAGCAACATCTTTGGTCGTTTTGCCTGACTGAGAGCACAGTTCTTCCATGCTGTGATATGTTCTTGCCTGAGCTTAGACAAGTTGATACGTACCTGTCTGGTCTTTGTGCCCGTGGAAGAGCGTGGTAGCTTCCAACGTCATCCCCGTTTGGAGCCATAGGAATACATTCAGAGAGGCTAAATGCAAACAACATCTTTGGTCGTTTTGCGTGACCGAGGGCACGCACAAAGACCAGACAGGTACGCATCAACTCGTCTAAGCTCAGGCAAGAACATATCTCAGTATGGAAAAACGGTGGTATGTTCCTTTAAAGGTTCTAGAAAGTTCATCCAAATAAAATAATCTGGCTTTTTACCATGGAGCTGTTGCCGCTGCTGCCGAACTCAAATGAGCCTATCAGAATCGTTTATTTGCGGTCACATGTTCACTCTTGTGTGTGTGTGGAAGTCCCTCAATAACAATGTTAGGACGGCGGCATCGACAGTAGGAGAGTTTTGTGATTCATAATTCTGCTTGAATATAAATGCACTTTAAGCTTAATCGCGGAGCAAAGAGTGTTTTTACATTTTTTCCCGCTCTTTATTGAAACAGCTGCGCAGCGAAGGGGAGCAAGAGTGAGAAACAAGGAAGTATCCGGGCAAGACTCACAGCTAAGCCACGCATGCCCTCTGTCCCTGCTCTTGTTCTGACTCATGGACGTTCACTGGAGATGAACTGCTGAGCCAGGGGTAGGCAGCGTCAGGCCCGGGGGCCAAAGCACAGAACCTCTGGCCCCAAAGATGATTTTGAGAAATATTATAATGCAAATAAGAGATACCTGTTAAAGTAGTGTAAAAATGTGAAATAGTGTCAGTGTTTTAAAAATGTCCTGGCAGAACATACCCCTTGGTAGGGCCACAACTAACGATTATTTTGGTGATCGATTACTCTACCGATTATTTTTACGATTAATCGATTAATCGCCTGGCTGTGAATGGTGTATGAAAATTGTATTTTTTCATTTTTTGTAATCACATAAAGCTTAAGTGGCATCATTTGAGGACGTGTTGATGGAGTAAACTTAAAGTGAGTGTTTTTGGAGGCTCTTTCTGCTGATTCTGCTTTATGATTGGATGAGAAACAGACAGACATTTATGAAATTTTCAATGTACAAAACACTAAAGACCCTAACCTAGAAAAACAAAGTAGGTTTCCATCAAAAATAAAAAAAATGTTCATGTAATTTTTGCTCTTTTTAAGTCTGTGTTTACTGGAAAACAATTAATCGATTAGTAAAATAGTTGACAACTATTTCAATAATCAATTAGTTGTCGATTAATCGATTAGTTGTTTCAGTCCTACCCCTAGCACCCCCCTAATATGACCAATATTATAAAATGTAAAGTGGGGATTCTAGAGCCAAAAGTGGGTCGCGGAACCATTTTCTGTGGGTCGCGAGTCTTAAGGGACCTTTTATTCAATATTTTCCCTCTGAACAGAGTTTGCATGTTTGTTATTGTGTTGCTATGATCATAACTGAAAAAAACTGTGTGGAAAATACAATATTTTATAGGATATATGACAAACTACAGTTTTGTTTGGGGTGCAGGTTGTCATCCTGGGGTAATGTTGGGTCCCGAAGCCCCACCCCTTAAGAACCACTCATGTAAAACATTGGTATTTGCAGAAAAAGTTCTTTACTTTCGGCTACAATGGTGAGGTTCGGAGATCGGCCCTCCACGATGCAAACTTGACTCCTACCCCTGTGCTAAGCTCTCCCCAGAACATCAAGAGTGAGATTTCTTGATGTTCTTCTTACTGCAGACTTTGTCTTATCATGATACAATACTTAATTTATCTGTAGTCTGTTCATCACTATTCACATGGTGTCTCCTGTCCCCCCCCCTCGGGAGTGCCTGTCTATATCGGACGGAGGAACCTGCATTCTGGAATCTGAGGACTGGACGGTCTGTGATCTTGGCCCGTCCGCTGAGGGATCCTTCGGCCCTGGGTCTCTATAGCCTGTCCGTCCATGGGAGTGGATCTCTCCTCCTGTGGTTCTCCCCAAGGTTTCTCTTTTCTCCTGCCGGGTTTTTGAGTTTTTCCTTGCCGTGCTGGAGAGTCTAAGGACGGGGGACGCCCACGCCGCTCGTCGCTACCTCCTATTGGACATTATATTTGCCTGGATTCACCTGAACTTTTAATTGTCATATTTATTGCTCTGTTTTATTGCCTTAATGTTTGGTGCAGCTGTGAGGCCACTTCTGTTGTGATATTGGGCTATACAAAACCATTAAACTTGAAATTTGGAAGTGAAACTAAAGGATGTTTTGTGTCAGATCAATATTTCTAGATCAATATTACAGTTTCTTTCCCACCAGCAAAGTGTGACATTGTGATAAACACACTTGTATTGCGCTTTACAAGCATTTGGAGATTCTAACCATATACCTGAAAAAAGCAACAATACCTGCTCTTTAAAAACCTGAAATATCATAATTTATTCAGAATTTCTCGTGGCTCCTCAATATGCTGCACCGCAAATCATTTTTTAAAACATCAACGACGACCATCTGTTCCTCCATTGTTTAGTCGCCGGGGCTCAGGCCAGAGCTGAAATGGTTTATAAATGCGTTTCAACTGCAATTGGCTGGTTCCAAAACAGCATTTCTCTCTTTCACATGTCAACAACAACATGGCTTCATAGGTGCCTTTCACGGCATCGACATGGGAATAGCTCTTGCCCCTCCTCTGCCTGTATAGAATAATACCCCCCCTACACACACACACACACACACATTCACCAGCTTTGACTAATCTGCCTAAACACGAGTAAACATGTCACCAACTATCTCCATGAAACGGCAACAGGAAGCGTACGGCTTCTCCTAAAGGTCACGTATGTGCGGTGACTCACGTTGACTGGAGGTACGAGGTAGAGCTTAATGAGCGGCGGAGATGGCCGAACGGAGAGAAGGGGTAATCGGAAGTGACAGACGGTTACCCACGCGGCCGCTCTCAACCGTGACGGGAAAAAATACCAGCAAAACCAGAACAGACTCAATTTACTGCAATTTACTTAAGACACTAAAGCAGTGGTTCTCAACCTTTTGGCGCCGCAACCCCCGTTTTAACAGTAAAAGGGATTCGTGACCCCTGTTAGTGCCGTGAGAAATAGAAATAGTAGCCTACATAATTCTTAACCTCTTAACTACCGCCTGAACCGAGAGGATCGTTTTCCTCACGTCATCACAGTTTTTTTCCATCATTTTTTTGTTGGGTAGTCGACTCATTTTTACATTTTTTTTCGTCATTTTTTGTCACATTTTTGTCATTTTTTAATCATTTTTTTAATCAATTTTTTGTCAATTTTTTGTCTTTTTTGTCTCTTTTTTTGTCTCTTTTTTTGTCTCTTTTTTTGTAATTTTTTGTCAAATTTTTGTAATTTTTTAATCATTTTTTTAATCAATTTTTTGTCTTTTTTTTGGTCTTTTTTTGTCTTTTTTTGTAATTTTTTGTCAAATTTTTGTAATTTTTTAATCATTTTTTTAATCAATTTTTTGTCTTTTTTTTGGTCTTTTTTTTGTCTTTTTTTGTAATTTTTTGTCAAATTTTTGTAATTTTTTTGTCCATTTTTTATCATATTTTTGTATTTTTTTCCATCATTTTTTTGTTGGGCATTCAACTCAATTTTGTAACTTTTTGTCATTTTTTTTGTCACATTTTTGTATTTTTTTCGTCAATTTTTGTCAATTTTTTGTAATTTTTTGATCATTTTTTGTCACATTTTTTGTCTTTTTTTTGGGTCAAATTTTCATCACATTTTTTCCACTTTTTCATCAATTTTTCGTCACTTTTTTGTCCCATTTCCATCATTGCTCTTAGCTTTTTTTCCAGAAGCGTTTGGACTGGGGGTAAAGCCAAACTGGAGAAAATGTGCTCGGTTCAGGTGGGAGTTACAACAAACAACAAATAAAATGAAATTCATCAAACTACAAACAAATAATGGCACTCTGGTAAAATAGCAAACACATGCTAATATCAGATTATATGCGAATGAAAATATGGCTATTTTATCTACATGATCTGGCGACCCCCCCAAATTTGTCTCGCGACCCCCGGGTTGAGAACCACTGTACTAAAGGAACCAAACTAAACTAATCAGGGAGGTTGTGAATGGTTTTGCAGCGACGAGGATACGAATGGTAATGATGATTATTATTATTACATGTAATGGTTACTTTATAGTATAGCGTAATGAGCTACTTGCTGTAATTATGAGCTCCGTGTACACCGTGTTGTGGCAGGTCAGAGGAGCTGCTGTCAAAACATCCTCCCACAGCTCAGAGCGGCGGCGGCGGGTAGTCATAGGGTGACTATGGTTAGCAGCTCCTTGGATCTCCTCGCCCGCCGCTTAAACGTCTGCCACTGGTGCAGACTTACTGTAGATCGTCACGGCCAATAATCGTCGGCGGGAGCGGCTCGTCAGAAGAACCACAGCAAGAAAACTCAAGCCTGATATTATGTCGTCCCCCAAAAGCACAGCCAGTACACTCCGGGACACAAAGTGATCCAAGAGCTGGAGCTTTGTACAAACTCATTATGCCGAAAAAGTCCCTTGGCTTTGGCTTTGTATCTTCTAGTTCAGTACACTTGCTTCCACCTGGTGATGTCACAAGGCGGTGCCCTTTCTCCGGATCATTGCTTCCTCTACAAAGTCCTACTACTGGCCAAATGTCAAGAAGAACCGGTTTTACGATTACCACGATCATAAAAGAACATGGTAGGTTATGGTTTACCTCTTAACACGCTCCCCTCTGCTTCTGGAGTCCGCTCCTATAGTTTAATCCAGTGTTTTTCAACCTTTGTTGCGCAAAGGCACATTTTTTTCATTGAAATAATCACGAGGCACCACCAGCAGAAAATGTTCTCATCAAAGTGTCTTGACTAGGAACACCGTATAGTCTCACTCGCCTCAATGCCTCAACACATCACTAATTCTCTTGTCTCAAAGAAATTAACTACCTGATGTGGAAGAGTATAAGATTGTTACTCTGCCGATCACTAGACAGCACAGACACTTGAAAACGGTACATTATTTGTGGATAATAATGCATTTGTTTAAAAAAAAAAAACATCGAGGTGAAATTGGATAATTTCCCAAGGCACACCAGACAATATCTCACGGCACACTAGTGTGCCACGGCACAGTGGTTGAAAAACACTGGTTTAATCATCAAACATCTGGCAAAAAATTCAGCACGATAGCCATTCTACCTTCATCAGGCCCAAAGGAACCAGTCACCCATTCACTCCCTCATTCACACACCAGTGTACGCAGAGACTGACCTGCTCTACCATCTGCACCGCCTCACCGAGACTGTGGCCTAATAATAACATCAAATAATTATAATAAAGCAGTAAAGTTTACTATTGTTTTGTATCAGCCTACTCAATGTCTTGAAGCCGTTGTTATTTTTAGAAACTGTGTGAATGTTTACAAGTGCAAGTTCGCATTTTACCCAGAGATCTCAGTTGTTTCATTTCATAAGGTTGAAAATCATGAAAAAAATGTTAACGCTGAAATATATTTGCAGTACGGCAGCACGAGGACAAACATTCTTACACTGACATTTGACAGCACATCTGCACAGCGCCACCTGCTGCTCTGGAGTGCTCATTATTTGGCTTTTAAAGGGGGGGTATTATGCAAAATGGAATTTTTCAAGCTTTCCATCATGTTATTCTGTCATTCCCTCATTAAAAACATGCCTGAAGTGTTGCCTTGGCACATTCACGTATTTTTGAGTAATCTGTAAAAACTCTGATGGCGGCCATTTTAGGGTTAGGTTTGCCTGAGTCCTCCTAGGAACGCCCCCACCTCCTGGAGACGCCTCCGAGCTTTCGTCACCAGCCGAGTAACCAACCACTGCTCCTCAGCAGAACCCCCTCCCCGCTGATGCCACAGACAGCGTGTGGAGGGGGCGTGTCGGAAAGGCTCAGAGGTTCTTAAAGAGACAGAGGCCTATTTCAAGACATTCACTACAGCCATTTTGAGAGAGACATTTTATACAAGGCAGTTATTCTAATTTACTGCATTGACAGACCAACAGAAGGTTTGCTCATCATTGTAGTGTGATATAGACTGGTGCTATGTGATTGAAAAAAGCACAATACCCCCTCTTTAAGTTAAGTAAGTTGCAATAAAAAAGAGTCTTTAAGTAAAGGACATGTCCTCAAAAACTCTAAGTACTTCTGATTTTGAGACAAAGCCACACACAATATAACCTGGAATGCTCCACAGTTTGACCTTTTCTAAATACCAAATGCTAAGCTGCCCAAAAGTGTTTTCAAAGACTCTTTATTATCTAGTTTTCCCACATTGTTCAGCTATAATCAAACGTCCACGTCCTGGTGCCGTGTCAAACACCATCAGAAATCTATATTCTCACTGGCATTAGGTCCCGCCCCCGGGGTCGTACAGCTGTGTGCATATACTCCTGTATCCTCAGGCCTCTGGTGTGCAGCACCCCGTGACAGCTCACCCACCCACCTCTGCTTTGGTATGCCGCTCCCGGAGTCCGGCAGGTCGAGCGTGTCCGACGGGTCCGTGCCCACTGTCGCCATGACGACCAGCTCCGGGTCCAAGATGAAGACCTCCTCGTGGGAGATCTCCAGCATGTAGTTCAGGTGCTCCTACAATGGGGCAGACAGCGTGTGGTCAGGGGAGAGGACGGCCTGAGGAAAATGTCAATGAACTGTCCTGGATCTAAACACTGTCCCTCTTTGTGTCTGATATGAAATGAAATGATTTGTTTGGAGGCAAAACAACATTCACAATGAAAGGTCACGTGCTGTTTAGGCGAGACTCAGCAGGTGAAAACATCCATTTCTTCACACACTGGTCCTTTTCTCCCTTTCTCCATTAACATCTTAGTTTTCAGAATAGTAAAGAGACCAAACCCTCCCTTTACGACGCTTATGGTGCGTTCCAGGCAGCTGGTAACTGGTAAATTTCCCACCTCCTACTTGGAAAAATGCCTTGGAACGCTGCTCGGACTGGTAATTACAACTTGTAAACTCGGAAAACTCAAGACTGCTGCGAGTTCGTGTACGAGATGAAGACAGTAACGGTGCTCCCCAGTGGAGGAGCCGTTAATGATAAAACTGTAACAAAATCACAGCATCAGTGACGTGAATGTTACTGTAGGTCACAGCTCTCAACATAACGTTATGTTGCATGATTTAAATAATGTCTGGATTGGAGAAACTTTCATATAACGTTAGCGTTATCGTATGAGCTAACTGTTGTAGCATTAGCCGTTTTGCTACATACGAGTTTAATCACGGTGCTAGATGGTCTGCTCCAGAGGGACAGTCTGCTGTGAAAACGTGAGATATCATGACACAAATTAAGGTTAGGGCCAGGGAAATGGTTAACCTCTTAACTCCCGCCTGAACCGAGAGGATCTTTTTCCTCACGTCATCACATTTTTTTTCCAACATTTTTTTGTTGGGTGTTCAACTCATTTTTGTTACTTTTTTGTCATTTTTTATCACATTTTTGTCATTTTTTCGTCCATTTTTCGTCAATTTTTAATCAATTTTTTGTCACATTTTTGTCACATTTTTTTGACAATTTTTAATCAATTTTTTGTAATTTTTTTGTCACATTTTTGACATTTTTTCGTCAATTTTTTGCCACTTTTTCATAAATTTTTTGTCACATTTTTGACATTTTTTTGACAATTTTTTGACAATTTTTAATCAATTTTTTGTAATTTTTTTGTCACATTTTTGTCATTTTTTCGTCACTTTTTTGCCACTTTTTCATAAATTTTTCATCACTTTTTTGTCAATGTTTTCTCACTTTTTTGTCACATTTCCATCATTGTTTTATTGCCATTTTCACCGCTTTTTTCCAGAAGCTTTTGGACTGGGGTAAAGCCAAACTGGAGAAAATGTGCTCTGTTCAGGTGGGAATTAAGGGGTTAACCTTAAGGATTAGGGTTAGGATTATTTGTATTTTTAGACAAACCAACTCATAGATCTATACAAACTCACAGCAGACCCCTCCGGAGCAGACGATCTAGCACTAACCTTTAATCACCCTGAACGCTCTGGGGTCGCAAGTCGTCATTTTCAAGTGGGTTAGATACCAGTTACATCTGGCCTGTTACCAGACACTCTTATTTCATGGCGTTTGGCATCAACGTGTAATCGAGACGGCGCTGAAATCCAAATATGGTCATTTCCTTTCTGGGAGACAGCGGCGGCAGAAAGAGCCGAGACACAAAACTCTTAAAGCCTGTTTTCTCAATGTGAGGTTCACTTTACACTCTTGTAACAACATCTCCACCTTCACTTTCACAGTTGCTTGTTCTTAAAAGGAAAGTGGAAGGAAGTGAAACTAAAAACATCACAAAAATGGACAAACAAGAGAAAAATCTTAAATATAATTGTGCTAACTCTGTTTCAGCCTCGAGAACATCAAAACACAGTGACCGGGGTTTTCTGTTTAAAAGATAGTGTGTAAAAAGAAAACACTGTGTTGATGAAAACCTACCTGTGCTCGGTCAATCCTGTAAAAGCGGTCTGCCGTTGTAGCTGAAAACACAGAAAAGTAAACCATTAGTCAAAACTGACACAATATTAGGGCATTTGATAAATGAGTGTTACAAAGCAGCAGTGTAGCTCCACATGAAGCCATCAGAAGTGAGCATAGGAGAATAAACAGGGTTAGTGTGACTTGGCAGCATAAAGGCTGATTTTTTTTGAAAGTGTTGCCTTATATTGAAGCAGGAGCGAGTCTAACTCCCCCTGACACCTCCGCACGGGTACACTGAAGTCGTCTTAAGTCTCCCGAAAGCCGGCGAAAGTAGAGCAAAGTGCAGGCAAAATACTTTCCGTGAGTATCAAGAGGTTTACAAACTAGATGCAGGATAAGGCACGTGATAAATCAACATGGCACCTGCGATGGCGAGGGGGAAAAGTTTACAAAAAGTTACTGTCCGCCGGATGTTTGTTTGAATTGGTCGCAAAAATATTTAACTTTGTTTTGTTTAAGATCTTGAGCAAAAGCTGTTGATACAGACAGATGTTTCTCTGATTGGTTAACCTTCCTGTCAGTCACGCCCACTGGAACAGACGGAGAAAACACCAGGTCCCCTTTGAATACCCACATTTGCGAGTGATCGTGCTGAATATAATAAAATCTATGAGGTGGGAAGGAAGGAGCATAAAGTTTCATCGATTGCAATCAGATTAAAGACGAGGAAAGCAACAGCTCACAGCGATTCAAATGAGACTGAATCACCGTCCCATGAGTGAATTTGCTCACTTCACGTTATTAGAGGAAATAAATATCTGCTCCACATGCACAGACAAAAAACAAATACAGAGGCGTGTCATTCTGGTCTCAACAGGCTCATTTTGAATGGCCTCAACATGTAAACATTCACGGGACAGCGTGGAATAAGAGAGTGAACCTCCTGGCTAAGGATCCTCCAAGAGCTGATAGACAAATGTATGCAGACATTTAGAGTCAGGTATGAGCCAAACTGAAGTCCCATCACTGAGGTGTGGCTTAAAGCTGCCCTGTCCACTGAAAAACACACACTAGTTAAGAATTGTCTCTTGTCGAGAAGCATTGTCTGATGTGCACCCATGCCTCACTCAAAAGAGCATCTGAAGACGTACAATCGAGAATTGTTGATTTGTATAAAGGTGGAAATGGTAACAGAACGATCTCTAAAAGTCTTGATCTTCAGCTAAAGACTGACGGAAATCACTGACACATACCAACATCTCTGAAGAAGAATGGGAAGAAGGAAGAATGCCACGGAGGAAGCCATTACTGTCTAAAACAACAGAGCTGCATTTTGAAGTTTGAGAAAGAGCTCATGATGCTCCAATAGTGGAATAGTTGAGGCGGAACACACGACATCATCCGTGAAGGCAAAATGGAACAACACACCAACATCAAAAGTCTGGAGCAGGAGCATCGTGGTGCGGGGCTGCTTTGCTGCCTCAGGACCCGGACAACGTGCTATCATCAATAAAAAAATGAATTCACACGTTTATCAAGATATGTTGCAGAAAAACCTGAGACATTCACAACAGGAATAAGTAAGTGAACCCCTGTATTAAATATCTGCTGATCCTTCTTTTTCGGCATAGCCTTCACCTTTTTTCATCTCCGAACCACAGTGTGTGCCTAAGTGAGTGTTCTAAGATGAAAAAAGAATGATCTGATGAAGGCTAATGACGAAACGTTCTCATCCTTGATTATTATTATAATTATTATTATTATCGGTTACTTGAGTGTGTCGGTTACTTTGATTTGTTTATGCCCCAGTCAGATCAGTAAGGTCTGCGAACCAGCTGTCTTTGAACGTGCCCAGATCCCGTTTAAAGACGTGAGGAGATCGAGCGTTTAGTGTGGCTGCTCCAAAACTCTGGAACAGTCTCCCCCTAAATGTCAGAGCTGCTCCAACCATAGAAACCTTTAAGACTGCCCTTAAAACACATCTGTTTGCGTTGGCGTTCAATTCAAGTTGAGCTGTATTATAACTCTATTGTGTGTGCTTGTCTTGTTGCTTTGTACTGTTATTTTATATTGTGTACCTGTATGTGAAGCACTTTGGGCACCGAGTGTTGTTGTAAACGTGCTATACAAATAAAGTTGACATTGACATTGACATTGACATTGATTTATGAAGATTTTCCTCAACATTTGCACCTCTCAGTACTTCTGGTGTGCGTTGCTTCTATTTTCTCAATTAAATTTGACAACATGTAATAGTTTGGATGGTATTAGCTTAAGCAGACACTGTTCGGACCACATTTTATGAACAATCTAGGCAGAAATGTAAGAAATTCCAAAGCCTTCACATACATTTACCTCCCACTGTAATCTGACCACTACAAGGCTAGTTCTCATGACTAAGTTCATCAGTAAACGACACAAAAGAAGGACGGCACCGGTGTCTAGAGCTGGAAACGGTAACACTGGTTTGGTCAACTTTGAAAACGGATTGGACAGCACTTTGAAAAGCGTGTGTTGGCATTTTGTGGGATCCTGCGGGCCATATTGAAAAAAAGCAGCCGAAGCTATGCATTTAAAATGAAAGCTATTAATCTGAGATAGTGCAGGGTTTTTCGGGGCGCGAATATTTGGTTAATCCTAAAAGGAAATTGTTTCGTTCCATTTCCTCATCATTAGAGGAGCACAGATGCATCAGTGCAATCGAACTCCTATCCACTACACCAGGGGTAGGCAACGTCAGGCCCGGGGGCCAAATTAGGCCTTCCAGCATAGCCCCGCTGGCCCTCAAGATGATTTTGAGAAACAGTATTACCCAAATCAGAGAGCACTTTTAACATTAGAGTTAAATGGGAGAAAAAAAAAGTAGAAATACTGTCAATACACCCGATTAGGTCATATGTTATGTACAACACTGGCGTTTGAAAGAAGTGCACTGGGACAAGAATAGTTTTAAGGAAGAAATGACATAAATCTACTTGAATTAACAGATTAAATCTAAGGTTTGAGTAGATTTGGTCTGGTCTTAGACAAGATAAAACCTCTAGTAGTAGTTCTCTTAATTCATTTCATTTTTCATTTTATTTATTTATTTCATTCAAAAGTGATGTTATGCAATCACAATAAAACCGCCAACACAGTATGAATGAAACGGAGCAAAGGAGCAGAACAAGTCTTATAATATCTGCCCCTTTTGTCACTTCATACTTTACACTTCACACTGTTGTCCTTTGGAAAATGGTATGTATTTATGTCTACATACATATTTACAGTATTAACAGATGTGTTTGTATTCTATATTCAGTTTTTCAATATATAAAATACAGAACCTTCGTAGATAATTCGTCAGATAATTTTGTGTCATAGCATTTGTATCTTGGATTAGTTCAAACCGACTCAAATTCAACATAGAAGAACTTTAATTCAAGCAATTTTATCTCATTTAAGATGGTCATTTTTCCAGTGTTGTGCTTTAATTTGGACTAATTATCAGTGGCTTCGGCCCTCGGTCTATCTACAATAAAGAAAATCGTCCCTCCGCCAAGAAAACTTGCCTACCCCTGCACTACAATATAGGGGGATTTTGCTAAGTGAATGATGTAAGGAGATGATATATTACTAAGTAAATTATGACATATGAGCTAAAAATTACACATACATTTGCATTCTAAAGATTACGAATAGAAGTAAATCTTAAAATCCAATCCAGATACTGTGCAGAACCTCCAAGGCCTCTCTATATTGTTATAAACCTCGGCGTCAATAAACAAAAAAATATTCAATCAAAACTTTCAAACATCAGGCTCAAAAATCAAAAGTTAGGAGGGCCTTTGATGCTCGGCTTGACAACCAGACAGCCACATCGCCTCAGATCAACATAGAGCAGGATACCGGCCTGAAAAGTAACAATTAGTCTCAATGTAAATAAATGATGCGTTTGACAGTCTCTCTCTTCATCTGAAACACCCTGATTCAATTGCAGCCTCAGCAAATCGCAAATGATTCCAAAAATGATTATACTTCAAAGTGATTCACACTTGGTCTTAGCACGGCTCAAAGTGTGGGAACAACTGTGATTAAGGGCTAGCCAAAACGCACAGCTGCTAATCGCTAGCGCACATGCAGGGGGGGGGGGGAGACTTGTGCCTGCAAAAAGATTACTCAGACGTATTCATAATTCATTCATATTAGCTCCATTTATGACTGTCTCTTCAAGCTGCTTTTTCAAGTCGAGCAGCTGTGTGTGTGTGTGTGTGTGCGCGATGTATTTTTGGGTCTTGGATATTTTTGGCATGTCGCGGTTGTGTAAGATTGATATGCATGACATTCGGAGGGAAAACAGGATGTTATTTAGAACAGTGGTTTTTCAAAAAGCGGGACGGGACCCGAAGGTAGGCCAAGTATTTTTGGGTCATCACAAAAGTTATGTAACAGATTTTAGCACGTATGCTTACTCATATTTCTTGCAATAATGACAGAAAGCTTTTGAAACCACAGCCTGGGCTTGCATTGCACAGAGTACCAATCAGCAAGAAGTACTATTATGTGATACAAAAAGCTACTTTAGTAAATATAATTGAGTAAATCCTGTTTCTATAACCCCAACTTCGCAACTTCACAACTGCTTCCTTGTTCAGCTTTACAACCTACTGCAATGCCAACCCCCACCGAAGGCCCATAGTTGCAAGGATAGAAGCTCCTCCATCATGACAAAAGCAACAACATTCAACATTCAACCCACCAAACCCCTATCTCATCATTACCTGTCAGTTTGTAAATGACGAGGTAAGAATAATGGCGGGGAGGAAACTGTCCCCTGAGGGCTCCTGTTGCTGCATAGATAATCATTCTTGTGTCACAGCCGTGAACAATTTACAGAGCCCCACACGAAGCACAAAGGCATCGATCAGGGCACACGGAAGAGAGCCAGGAGTTATCGATCGGTGAAGTCCCCATAGAGTTGTGCTGTTAGGGCTGATGTGCTGTATCTAAGAATGGGGGGGATGTGAGGATATGAGAAGCACTGGGAGGAACTTTCCACTGGATGTCTAAAAGCGATTTGATAAACACAGCTAAACAACAATTGACATGAGTGACAAGAAGGCAACGGAAAGGTCATAAGAGTTCCGAGTGGTTCGTTTGGCTAGCACTTAGCCCCGCGGACAGAAAAAATGTACTTCCACCACTACGGTGATTGCTTTTATTGCTGTGGTTGTTGTGGGAAGAAAGGCTAGAAAGCCACAGCAGGTCTCTCTTGTTGTTATAGACTCATCCAGCATTAGGTGACTCACAGGTTGCACTATTCACAAAGAGCAAAGTGTTTCCAGTAAAGCCCTGTCAATGTGAAAAATGTTCCTTTGCTGAAGAAACACATTCACTTTTGGATTTGTCCCTAATTACTTCCAGTCTGCAACTTTCTCCAAATAACTAGGGGATACATGTCTGATATAGCTTTGAATGGTGAGCGCTAAAATATATTGAAAACCTTAAAACAGACCTGTGGCAATGAACAAATCCTCCTTGCCTCACTGCCAGATCGCTCTATCTGAATACGCGGGACATTGTACTGAAATGTAATCTTAATAGTGTTGTCAGTGGCTTTTCTCACCCTCTCATCTTCCGTGGCAATGCTCATTTGTGTCACTGTACCGTAAGAGCAGTCATTCTTCTGCAGCTTTTGTTTGCCATCTTCATTCAACGCAGCACATTCAGCTCAGAATAATTGTAAGTATTGCAGTAGCTCTCTTCAGCACTGTCTATTGTTCCACGTGGCGCTATAAGCTGCTCTAATACAAAAGCGTTTCATTTGTGTTCGCTCACTTGTGTACATACGCCTCCTTACATGGATTAGACGTATTGTCCTCTCTGACTACAGTCACATTCGATATTACATTCTCTTTGCTACAGTGCGTGCTCCGTCGGCGTGTGTTTGGGGCCTTGTCGTGAAAGGCTATTGAACGGAGTGAACTTACAGTCAAGGAAACACCACTTAGGAGACAGGCGCTGCGAGGAGAGGATCTTAGCTTCTTCCTGGAACAAACAAACAAAGATTAAACTCAGAGGAGCACCGTTCATTATGGAAAGTACACGCAGTGCACAAGGAGACACAGGCACAATGAACATGCAACAACACTGGACCAGATAACGGCGTTGTGCTGCGTATTGGATGTGGAATTGAGCAATGTATGGAACATAAAAGCAATTTCAGAGGTCACTAATGGCGAGCTGACTCTGCGCGACCACACAATGTATTTGCCATGCAGCATAGTCCATATGAGAGGACTGCAGGATTCATCGCATAAACAATATTAATGGTAGCTATAAACAAATCCCAATGGCTGCAATTATTTAGGGAAAATAACACCCTTTATTACCAACATTCACTCGTGCACACCATTCACGAAGGCACTGTGGAAGACTCAGTATTGTTCAAAAATACCAGGAGTCTTAGATTAAGATGTTCCTGGAATCACCAAAAATAAAATAGTATTTTTAGATACTAAATTTGAATCAGGGATGTCAGGATAAACCGGTTTTAGAATGACCGTGGTTCCAAAAGCTCACGGTAGGTTCATCGTAAGAATTTTAGGACCCAAAGTAAACCGCTGTAAATGTTACAGTACAGGCTGAAAAACCTGCCCGAAACACATGATGTCAGCGGCAGGTTCAGTAATACCCTTGCAGAGCAAATAGGACCCATGTTCATGATAATAATCCCACCTCCTGAAAGTGCACACTGTCGTTGTGTCCTTGGGCAAGACACTTCACCCACATTGCCCCCAGTGTCTGTGTACATTGGTGTATGAATGAGAGTGTGAATGGGTGAGTGGATCCTTGCTGTAAAGCGATTTGAGTGCCTAATGTAGGTGGAAAAGCGAAGTTGAGACCATTTACCATAATAAAGGAAGAGTCCCAAAAGGAGCATGCGTTTGTTATGTCGCGGTAAAAACGAAAGTGAAACTGCAAGCGCTTGGAAAGCGAAGACCCAGGGCTGGGCGGAATTTATGCTTTTAAAAACAGCCGATGTGGAAAATGGCGTGATCGTAAAATGGCGTCTCCCACTCAGAGCGGAGACAAACATGGTGGGGTCACAGCACCATTAACTCCGCCCCTTTCCCCTTGGGTCTCCAAGGAGACGGTTGTCAATCAGAGCAGAACTCGAGGCATGAGGATGAGAAAAACTAAAATGCTTTTGAAAACTCCATGGCAAATGAAGAAGTTTTACTTTTGAAAGCAGACAAGGAATATTTAAAACAGAAATAATTATTTTTAATGGGCCTGATTGTGGATTTATTATAAATTATAATGAGCAGGACTCTGAGCAGTTTCTTCATATGAAAGAACAGGAAACCTTCTTAAGTGTATTTCCAGTCAAATCTATTAAAATTGTAATCGTCCAAACTGAATTTTAAATTGTATTTTTGGCCATAAATGGTGGGTCCTGAGACAGTATTAAATAAAGTTACTTGGTTATTCCAGCACCAATAACTAACTAAAAATAGAAATGTTTTGTATATGGAATTAATGCACTATATTGTTCTGTTTTCTAGTTCTATATATAAACAATATTGTGGTATTGGTACAGAAAAAGTGTAGTACAGGCACTAGTACCATTAAAGTACTGGTATTAAATAAGCCCTAGACTCCCTCCTGTAGTTCAACCTTCTTCTGCTCTGAAATGCTTTATTGTTTCACTTTTTTTCCAAATGTTGACGCCTCTGTTTGTGCCGACAACGGGCTGCATTTCGATTCTAAAACCCGAACGCCGACTCTCTAAACCTGCGGAGCGACCGACGGCTGATAATGCGCTCGCGTTTGCTTCTGTTCTGAACGACCTTGCAGACATGTTTGTTTGGCTCTTCCATCTGTCGGTCTCCTGCTCGTCAACATTTAGCCGGGAGTTCCAGATTGACAAAGCGAGACGACGAGCGTAAATGCGGCCTGTGAAGAAAGAAGTTGGACAATTCTTGTTATTAACCGACCGATGGGACGCATTCTGGAGGAGAAGAACTGCTCAGAAGTAAAAAAACTGCATCTAATCTAATGCAATTTTCAACAGCCTTAACATCCAATACTGCCTCTGTAACGCGGGGAAATGACTGCTAATAACAAACCCATAATTAAACTCATGGTACAGTGGAGCTGCGACTGTACCCCCCGCCTCCCCTCCCCTCCACGCCCCCCCTCCCCCCCCCCGTTTGTGTCCCCTCTCATCAAAACCACAACACTGACTTCACAGAATCCACTAAATCTGCAAAAATCTGCCCATTTTCCCTCCGCACTCGGCGCCTTGACAAACAATAAGTGCTCCCTAATTAGAGGAAATCTCCCCTTCCCCCCCTCGTCACATCTCCCCCCCCCCCCCCCCCCCCCCTCGTCACATCTCCCCGCTCTGTTGCAGCTTCCGTGTCCGGACTAGTTACCCCGAACTTCTTTTTCCCTCCACGACATTTTGGCTGCGCCGCTTCTTCTTTTCTTTTTTTTTTTTTTTTGTTTCGTTATTATTCCGATGTCTAATTATGTCAGAGCGCCGCCGAGGCGAGCGCGAGGAGATCAGAGCGTTCCGGGAGCGCCGCGGGTAAACCGGCCCGGGCCCCCCGAGCGCTCGGCTCTGTCAGCGCTACCCCCCCACCCCACCCTCGCCCTCAGATCTGGCATCAAGGGGGTCCGGGAGAGAACACATAGCTGCCTCAGCCAATGACCACGGCCGGCGTTCAAAACTCCACACGCCATTTTGATCTCGCCTCAACTCTCGCCGCTAATAAAGAGTATTTATCTGTGACTTTCTGGAGGAGAGTTTGCACAAAGGCGGCGGCGGCGGTAATGGGCCCGGACGGCTGGGGCGTTTTTGTCAACAGAGAAACAAAAACGTCTCGGTGTGTATGTTTTATAACGTTTCCCAGAGTTTATCCAGCGCAACATTAAGAAAACATCTCACACCCCCCCCAAAAAAAAACATGGAGGAGAATGTGACAAGACTCTCTCTCCTGATGAATATGGTGATGCGGGGTGAGTCTGCGTCGGAGTTTTCGGCAGAGTTTCTGACCCCGAGACCCAATTAACTTGTGCAGTTCCCGCCAGCGGTTCAAGGCGATTTGTGGGCCACTGGAACCGGCCCCCTGACAGCCAGCCGCCCCCACCCCCCCCGACCAAGACCCACAACACTCCTAGTTCACAAAAAAAACTGTTAATGATGGCTCCGGTGGTGGAAGACTTCATCGTCTCTGTCTGAACTGCGTTTCAGGGCACCTTGTCTTTTAATGAGTCTGTTTCAGCTGGAGACGCATCTGTAGGTTTTCGGACGGGACGGTCCCGTGTGAAAGGGCACATACGTGTGCTGCTGCCGTGTCCAGGAGCGGGCTGTTGGTTCAAGCTCGGACCTAAGACTTGAGACATGCTCAGAATAACCTCAAAACCTACTTACTTTTTTGGACACTGCGCACGGAAAGTTTCAAACACTAACAGCCCGATTTTGCTAGAGGACGATTTATTTTACATTAAAGGGACTATAGGGAGTTTAAAAATGTTAAAATTCAGAATTTTCTTCCCCCTACATGTTCCAGCCATGTCCTAATGTGTAGAATGCCCCTAAAATCCTGCACTGTCACTCAAAAAGGTGTCACTTCGGCCCGAATCGCCGTCATGCACGAGCTTGATATAGAAGGTGCAGTTACACATATGGCCTGAGGTGGCTGTAGTGAGTATAAAATGGCCAACTTGCATCTAACCCCTTTAAGTTAAGGCTCGGCATTCTTTCTTTCAGGATGTCACGATTCTAAATCAATTAAGGAAAGAAATCTGGAGAATTTCTTAAAACCTTTACAAAACAAAAACATGTGTACACTTTGGTAACACTTTGTAATAACTACACCTTATTTAGCCTCAATAAATGATCACTAATCATCATTAACACAAGAAGTCGACTGATATATGGCCAGCCAATACTGGGATTTTACTATATCGGTTATCGGCCGATCTAGCGCCGATATCTCCAGCACCGAGACTTCCCGTTTTTTGTGCACTGGAAAGAGTAAAGTCCAGGCTTTAAAGTGAGTCCTACTAGTCAGTTTCACTAACCCTCAGTCAACATGGACCTGCTGCATGTCCTTTCGAAGCACAGAACCTGGAGAATCCAATCGCTGAGCTAGTTTTACCTCCACAATTGTATTTTTGATATCCGCGCACAGTGCCACGGCTAGCAACAGCATGCTAATGCTAACGACAGCTAATCAAAGCTGGGACAGAAACTATGATCGAATCATCTAAAGTAATCACAGCTGGGGTGGCCAAGTATTTAGTAAGTAAGTAAGTAAAGTTTATTTACAAAGCACTTTTCACTGATAAAAATACAAAGTGCTGTACAAGTTGGTCATTTTATACTCACTACTGCCACCTCAGGTCTTACGCGTAACTGCAGCTTCTATATTAAGCTCATGCATGACGGCACTTTAGATCTGAATTAAAACTTTTTGAGTTAAGGATTTTAGAGGCAGTTGTGGTGAACAGGTCTGAGCTCATTCTACACATTAGGACATTGTTGGAACATGTAGGGGGAGGAAAATACTGAATTTTAACATTTTTAAACTCTGTATAGTCCCTTTAAGTGTGACAAATTCACATTCAAAATAATTTGCCTCATCTAAAGGAATCTAATTGGTGTCAATCTTTTCAAAAGATATCCTATATTAAAGCAGTACTAAGTAACTCTTCCCCCTAGAGGCCATAAGCGCAACTGCAGGTGTCGTAGCAAGTTACGATTTTTTAACTTATTAATTGTCTTGGAGAGTAAATACTACACTGACAGAAAAGGCGAAGGGAGAGAGGGTTACTGTGCATCCAATTATACAATGGATATTTTTTTTCACTCAAACTTGGCTGTAAATACTGTTTAAAGTGACGTTAGCCCGCAGTTAGCTTTGCCCGTTAGCCTAGCTTCTTCTTCGTGATTACATTAGTGTGTATTGCTTTCTCCGCACCGGGGGCAGTCAAGTTGCAAACATGGTTTTCTGGCCAGAGATGAAAGACCCTCCAATCATCCCATAAACACTTGTATTACCCCCACAGGGACTACGGAATGGATTTATTAAGGTAAAAAAGTTACTTAGTACTGCTTTAACATCTCTCTGTTGTGTTGTTTCATGGATTCACTATATTTACAAAAGAGTGACCGAAACAATTGAATGAATCAGCACAGTTTCACTTTCGTCTTTACGGCAACATAAAAAAACACAGCTTCACAACATGCTTCTTTTGGGACTCTTCCTTTGACCTCATGTGTTTTGAGGTGGATTTAAACATTTCCTCAGCCTTTACCAGTGAGTTCGACATCCTTCGCCGCCTCATCTTACGTTCGAAGTACGATAGTTGTCAGTCAATTTCCCTTTTTTCTTTGACATTTGGACTTTGGGAAAACATCAACAACCGACTGAAATACGGCAGCGAGTGGAGTCTTTGTCACGTCACGCACCTTCATTTCCATTTCCAGACACAAACATCGCCCTCTGCGTGTGCCATTCCTGTAAACTCCGCGGTCCGCCTCGGAAAATGAGTTTGACACCGCTGACATGCAACACCACATCTAATCAACCCACCCTCTCCAGACTCAATACATACAATACAACACAGGTGATGTTGTCAGTGAAGTGGTCCTTAAACACGAGGTGAAGGGGAAGCTCTGCGGATGTTAGAAAGTCCCAGAATTGTTTACCTATATACAGTGTGATGATGAAGGTGAGCAACATAAAAGCACGTTCAGAGTGTTCTTAGCTCATGCTTCATGCAACAAGAACCAGACACGTGGGAAACCAGACTCTTTGGGAACATTGTGCAAAATAAGAGTTATTAAACTGTAGATGGAGTGTTTTTCTCAAATGGTTGTGCCCATCAAAGCAAACATGGCGGCCCGTGCTCGAGATAAATGTTTCAGACGGAGGACAGCGAAACGTCTGTGTATGTCTAGAAAAATGACAAAGTAGTTAATAACCCCTTAACTCCCGTCTGAACCGAGAGCATTTTCTCCAGTTCAGCTTTACCCAAATCCAGTAGGCCAGTGAAAGTCAATTGAAAGCTAAGATCTACAAAACTCATCTAAATGGATCTTTTTCCTCACGTCATCGGATTCTTTTTTCCATCTTTTTTTGGGGGGGGTATTCAACTCATTTTTGTAACTTTTTTTGTCACATTTTTTGTCATTTCTTATGTTATTTTTTTGTCATTTTTAGTCTTTTTTGTCTTTTTGTCTTTAATTTATTTATTTTTTGGTCATTTTCTTTTCTTTTTTGTCATTTTGTGGTCACATTTTTTGTCACATTTTTGTCATTTTTTTGTCATATTTTTGTCATTCTTTGGTCTTTTTTTTGTCACATTTTTTGTCACATTTTTTTAATTTTTTTGTATTTTTTTTAATCTTTTTTTCATTTTTGTCACATTTTTTGTCACATTTTTGTCATTTTTTTGTCATTTTTTTGTCACATTTTTGTCTTTTTTTTTTTCATTTTTCATTTTATTTAATTTTTTTCATTTTTTGTGACATTTTTTGTCTTTTTTTTGTCACATTTTGTTCATTTTTTTTGTCTTTTTTCATTTTTTGTCACATTTTTGGTCACATTTTTGTCATTTTTTTGTATTTTTTTTAATCTTTTTTCATTTTTGTCACATTTTTGGTCACATTTTTGTCATCACTTTTTTGTCTAAGCTTTCTCACTTTTTCACCACATCATCATTGCTTTCGTCTCAGCTCTGTCTCTATTTTCCCACCTTTTTTTTCCCCAGAAGCTTTTGGATCGGGGGCAAAGCCAAACTGGAGAGAATGTGCTCGGTTCAGGTTGGGAGTTAAAAGTTTAAAGTGACGACTTTTCAAACGTGCCCAAATCTTCAACGACGTTCGGGGTCGGGAGCCGGCGAAGGTAACGGCAAACGCCTCGCGCTCTCGTAGACGTCATTTGCTTTTTTTTTAACTTCAGCTTGGCCTTCACAGTCTGCTGACCCGAACATCATTGAAGATACTCACCACATTCACGGGGGATGAGGTAATAACTCAGGGCCCAAACACTGAAAAGTAACTCTGTCCTGGGGTTTTTTACACTTAAATTAAGCATAAAACATCGATGAATGAAGAGGTTTCTTGAAATGAGTTCTCAAATCAAGTCCAGATCCCCTAAATCAGAAGAAGCTGATCCACAAACTGAGCTGCCCTTTGCCGTGCGCTGATATTAATACTCCGTGTCTTACAGTGGAGGTATTTTAATCCTCGGGGCAGAGTTGTGTAAGGCCGAGGTGCTCACATTTTGTACTTGTGTGTAGCTGTGAGCGTCCGCTGTGCTCGACGCGTGGGCGGACGCCGGTGCTCCGAGCCCGCCTTTTACGTAACCACTATTTGCATGCGCTTTATCAAACATTAGAGAAAAAACACGGGGGGGAAAACGTCGGATGGCTCACGACAGCGTCTTCCTGTCATGACTTACAGATTACTCCAAGTTTCTTTTATTTCGCGGCGGTGTTTCGAGCGCCTGAAGCTCTGCCCGTCACGTGACCACACGCTGCGGCTGAAGGAGGCAGCGTGGGCGAGGTGTCTTGCCCAAGGACACGAGAGCATAAACTCAAGTTGACATAACTTATGGCTACTACTACTGTGAACACTTTTCATGACAAGAAATACAAGCAATACCTGAAGGTTTGCACGTTTTTTTGCAGAATAAATGACAAAAATGAGCAATAAGCGTCGTGATGGCTGAGTTTGGTCTATTTTTTCTTAAATTATGGTAAGATAAAATAAGATAAACCTTTATTGATCTCACAAAGGAGAAATTCACTCGTTACAGTCGGCGTTCAAGAAGAAGAAGGGAGTAAACTGAAAAAATATATTTTCACCTGCAGCGTCTCGCCTGATATATTTTCATTTCCTAGTTATCCAGGGTGTTGCTGATATTTTTTTTGTAATTCATGCAGTTCTTATGTTTGAAGAGCTATGTGGCGCTAGGCTAATGCAAGGCTAGCGCATTTCTACAGTAACACTGCACCTGAGGCAAATCATTTATAAATGTCTGTATCGATAGAGTAATTTTAACCATTTTAAATTTAAAATAACTTATGTTTGAGCAGCATCATAAGCTACGTGGCGGCGGAGTGATCTGCTAGAAAATAGTCCCTCAAAATGCAATAATTCATGTGATGCAGGTCAGTTGTATTCCAAAAATGATTCTATGGACACAGACGTTTATATGGTTAGTCTGGTGTTAGAAGTGATTTGCCTCAGGTGCTCTGTGGAGCGGGTCACACTGTTTTTAATGCAGGCTAGCTGATACCATAGAAATGCGCTAGCCTTGCACTAGCCTAGCGCCACGAAACTCTTCAAATATAAGAACTGCATGAATTACAAAAAACAATATGTCCAGAAATCAACAACAACTAGGAAATGAGGCCCTTTGTCAAAAATCCTGAAATATCCCTTTAAAGTGATCGTCTGGAAGTCTAAACGTTTTACAAGTTTTATAAAATGTGCAAACTTGATCACCCGGTCTTGCATTTTAATGTAAAGTAAGTAGTAATATTTAAAAACATTTCTTTGTAAAGTCCCTCCATCCCAGATCTCAGCAACTAATCCTCCCGCTTTAACCAATGAGACGAGCTCTTCCTGTGAACCAGCCTGTCAGGTCCAATCAGGAGGAGGGGGTGGAGCTTGATCGTTTACTTTTGAAATTTCAGTTCCTGTTCTCCTCCCTTCGCAAACTGAAAGGGCTTTCTGGAGGAATTTGATTGTCTACTTTCAAATTTCACTCTATCGTCATCCTTTTTGTTTATCTTACAGACTGTCACTTTAAGGACAATTCTTAGCAAACCCTTCACACGTGTTTTAGATCAGACCCTTGTTCAAAGTCGTCTTCTTCTCTCGGTTTAAACTTCAGATTGATACCATGTGGCTTTAGTGGTGGATATATTGGGGCGGAGAGAAGAACCCTGCAGGTGTTCAGTCCGGTGACCTCACACCACAGCGTCTCCAATGGTTTAAGTGTGTCAGGACGATTCTTAAGGCGACTCCCCTTCTCCAAACACCGGGCTACACCACAGGGAAGGTGCTCTTTCCAAATGGACGGCGAGGTTGAAATAAAGTGAACACCATTTTTAGCTCAGCCCTCATGACAGCACAATTTGGCCCGGGATAATTGTAAGCACATCTTTGCTCCTCCCCGGGCGGCGGAGCGGTGGCATTGTCCTGATTTATCCCGGTCTCGTTTCAGCTGTGTATTCAAATGACGGAGGATGGGGGGGAAGTCATGCATGGCTAGACCCAGTTACAAGATCCACCGAGACGGAGACACCTGTCTGCTGCTCATGTATTCTAATGGAGCGAGGATCTGGATGTGTTCTGCTATGGTAATGACTTAGTGACTAAACTAGTGCAGTCTGTGTGGGATCAGCCTCAGGAGGTCACAGGCAGGGGGTTCTTTAGACTGGATATATGGACGGGGAAGGGTCGGAATGTGCATTTAGTTTATGCAAAATAAACAGGCAATTACATGACAGAAAGGTCACCCGCATAAACCAAATGCATTATGTCCTCTTTTGGCTGCGTAACACCTCATTTGAAAGCTAAGACCCACAAAACTGATCTTTTTCCTCGCGTTGTTGGTGTGTTGTGTCACCTTTTGTATGTTTTTTTTTTTTTTTTCATTTTTGTCACATTGAGTTGTTGTCATTTTTTTGTTGAGTTTTTGTCATTTTTTTGTTGAGTTTTTGTCATTTTTTTGTTGAGTTTTTGTTGAATTTTTGTTGAATTTTTGTTGAATTTTTGTTGAATTTTTGTTGAATTTTTGTTGAATTTTTGTTGAATTTTTGTCACATTTTTGTTGAATTTTTGTTGAATTTTTGTTGAATTTTTGTCACATTTTTGTTGAATTTTTGTTGAATTTTTGTTGAATTTTTGTTGAATTTTTGTCACATTTTTGTTGAATTTTTGTCTTTTTTGTTGAGTTTTTGTCACATTTTTGTTGATTTTTTTCCACATTTTTGTTGAATTTTTGTCACATTTTTGTTGATTTTTTGTCACATTTTTGTTGAATTTTTGTCACATTTTTGTTGCATTTTTGTCACATTGTTCTTGCGTTGACGTCCTTCTTTTCTTCTCATTTTTTGTGGCTATTTTTGTGCTTTTTTCCCCAAGAAGCTTTTTGATTAGGGTAAAGCCAAACTGGAGAACATGGGATCCGTTCAGGTGGGAGTTCAGAGGTTAAAGTACGCAAAATATAGAAGACGTAGGATTGTTGAGTAGTATTTGTTTATCCAACATGAGGTGCTCTTCAAAGACTGAGCGTATTTAGTTGAACCACCCAAAAAATTACACTTGCAAATAAAACCTGTGTAAATAAATAATATATATATAAATATAAACTGTGGCAAGAGCGGTCAAGAAAAAGAAAACAGATTTTCCATTTTCGACACTGCCAGGAGCGCCTTGGACGTTCTTTATTGACTTCCCCTATGCCGCAGTTAGCTTTTATTAGCAAGTCTAATTACTGTATATTTGGCGATTCTACTGACAGGTAATTAAATGTTCCTACTTTAAATAAAACATAAGATCGTTAAATTCAAGCACTGCAAATGTGTTATGCCAAGAACAGCCTTTTCACAAACTAATGTGAAAATATAGCCTGCAGTAGAGCTTCAGCAGTTGCCAGTAAACATCCTCTTGAGACATTAAATAGTTAAGGCTAGTGTTAGCAGCTCTACAATCCATCAGTGAAATGTGAAACTGATTCAGCTGCTCAGGTCTAGAGGGGAAGAGTCATTGGAATTGCCATAATTAAGTCGTGTAACGTTCTGTTGTTAAGCCAAAGGTTAAAGGTTTAGAATCGTAGCAGGAATCAATACCTAATGCAGTATTTATTTTCTGGATCGACACTGATACCTAATCCAGTACTGCACTCTGCAGTCATTTGTCATCATTAACAAAAGATGATATAAATCAGGGGTCCTCAAACTTTTTTCTCTGGGGGCCACATTATTGTTCCTGACTGTGATGGGGCCCGGGCCGGGTTGGCTATAACATAGGACTGCATGACCCAGACCAAAATGCAGCAGCCTCATTGTGAAGTAGAGATTACTCGCCTGAGATAGTTGTCTCCACTACTATATCCACACCATATATAGTGTATGTATATATGTATGTATATATGTATATATGTATGTATGTATATATGTATGTATGTATGTATGTATGTATATATGTATGTATATATGTATGTATGTATATATGTATGTATGTATATATGTATGTATGTATATATGTATGTATGTATATATGTATGTATGTATGTATATATGTATGTATGTATATATAGATGTATATATGTATGTATGTATATATGTATGTATATATGTATGTATATATGTATGTATGTATATATGTATGTAGGTATATATAGGTATATATGTATATATGTATATATGTATATATGTATAGATAGATAGATAGATAGATAGATAGATAGATAGATAGATAGATAGATAGATAGATAGATAGATAGATAGATAGATAGATAGATAGATAGATAGAGATAGAGATAGATAGATAAAACATCATTGTGTAATGTGAAAGTAATAACTGCTTACGCTTGTATTGCACTTTACAAGCCTGTGTCACAAGTTTCTCAAAGTCCTGTAGTCACTATTCATTCACTCCACACTCTGTGGTTAAGCTTCATTTACCACGTGGCTGTGATGTGTTGTTTATATCCTGATCTCTTATGTCAGTGGCCCTGCTGGACATGTGTGGAATTCTTTTATTATTTATTTAAGCTGCCCCCTAGTGGCTGGAATGAGATACTAGTTATTTAGTATAACTCCGCACAGGAATGGGCTAGAGACTTCTTTTTTTTTTCTACATACTTTGTGCTCTACAAGTCAGGGGCCGGGTTAAATCATCTCATCTTGGCGGGCCGCAGTTTGAGGACCCCTGATATAAATGAACACAATCTACACAGCACTGGAATTTAAAACAATGCAAGTTCCTGCACTCATTGTTTTGCATACTTTCAAACTACAACTGATACCTTTTAATACCCAACACGTTCCTTCTCGAGTGTCTAGTTTCCCACGTGTCTCTCAACACTTTCCACCACCGTTTACCCTTCCATCCACCCACCTGTCGTGCCAGACCGGAGCCGCAGACGTCCTGAAGGGAGGGAGCGCGACAAGGTTACACCATCTCCCCTCCGCTGTTTTAAAACTGTCCGCCCCTCCCTTTAGCATCACTGTCGCCTAGCTTTGGCCTCCTCTCCTCAGCCCCCTCTTCCACCTGTCATGTACGCTCACGCCCGTCCCCTTACCTCCTGCAGGCGCTGGATGTGTTCTCGGCACGTCTCCAAGTCGCTGTCGCCGGGCACCACGATCAGTCCCAGGGGTATGGCTGAGGGGAGAGAACAGAGGAGCCGGGGCAATTATCGGCGAGCCTTTTGATATGTGGTATTAGCGGAGGAGTGGGAGAGGGAGAGCCGAACGCCGTTACAGAGGAGAGGGGAGGAGAGGGAAGGGGAAGTGTGGACAGCCGCAGTCATTAGGGGGCATCACAGGCTGGAGACAAAGCTCGGGAATAATAATAGAGCGGGGGGATATGGAGGTAATTGCGAAAAGTTGAGACAGTGGTAGGACTCGGAACAATTGACCCCGACCTGTGTAAGATGTGGTAGCATGAACTGTGTGTAATTTAAAAGGAGCGTTCATGCAGTCGGAAGAAGAAGTACATTTACTTTAGGAGCGGATAAACACTAAGGGGGAAAAGCAGACTTCATTTCACCCACTCATTCACTTTATAAACTAAACTGAAATCCGAACTGCTAAACTAATACATGGACTGCATTTCAAAACGTGTTTGCGGTCCTGAATGCTTTTTGACTCGATTACCCCTCGGGCCTTTCATTTTTCACAGTAGCATCTACCTTGAGGTTAGTGACGGTTAATTAGGAGGTGACCCTGTGAAAGCTCTTACGTTTTACAGCAAATAATCATTTAAATGGCCTCACTTTGCAAAATGACTTGCAAATAGTATTCGGTTTAGTCTTCTTTTTGGATGCAAAGCGATGCCAGGCACCCCCATGTACCTCGGACTGTTCAAAACTGGTCTGAACAGGATCAGCAGGTTTTACATGTATGTACTTTAATATTTACCCACGTGTTTAAATTCCAAAGGTCTGAGCCAACACAATCAAAATAAATACATTGATTGGAAAAATAATGCATCTGAAGAAAAAACTCCAGGAAATCACATTGTATGACTTTTGCAGAATATACTTCTTGCAGGAAATAAGTATAGGGGAAAATAGAAGTGAATATTTGGTACAGGAGGAGGTTTTTACCCCAAATCTCACCACACTTGGCCTCTCGTCAATACAGGCCAGTCGTCCTGTCCTGCACCTCTGATTAAAATGGCAGATCTTTCTAAGTGGGATGAACTTGCAGAATGAGTGGTGGATCAAATACTCATTGACCCCATAGTGTAATAAACTGTTATTAACCTCTTAACTCCCACCTGAACGGATCCCATTTTCTCCAGTTTGGCTTTAAGCTAATCAAAAAGCTTCTTGGGGAAAAAAGCACCAAAATAGCCACAAAAAATGAGAAGAAAACAAGGATGTAAACGTAGCAAAAATGTGACAAAGATGTGACAAAAATGTGACAAAAACTCAAACAAAGAGTGACAAAAATTCAACAAAAAGTGACAAAAATTCAACAAAAATTCAACAAAAATTCAACAAAAAGTGACAAAAAACTCAACCAAAAAGTGACAAAAATTCAACAAAAATTCAACAAAAATTCAACAAAAATTAAAAAAATGTGACAAAAAACTCAACCAAAAATTCAACAAAAATTCAACAAAAATTCAACAAAAATTCAACAAAAATTCAACAAAAATTCAACAAAAAGTGACAAAAATTCAACAAAAAGTCACAAAAACTCAACAAAAAGTCACAAAAATTCAACAAAAAAATTGCAAAAATTCAACAAAAAGTGACAAAAAACTCAACCAAAAAGTGACAAAAATTCAACAAAAATGTGACAAAAATGTGACAAAAATTCTACAAAAAAATGGCAAAAATTCAACAAAAAGTGACAAAAAACTCAACCAAAAAGTGACAAAAATTCAACAAAAAAACGACAAAAAACTGAGAAGAAAAAGAAAAAAGAAAAATAAACATACAAAATATGACACAAGACAGCAACAATGCAAGGAAAAAGATCAGTTTTGTGGGTCTTAGCTTGGAAACTAGGTGTTACACAGCCAAACGAGGACAGAATGCATTAGGTTACGGCGGGTGGTAAGAGGTTAACTGGCCGACTTCTTTGTGCCCGTGGGCGCCCTGGCGGTGACCACTGCCTCAGCACTTCTTACCTGCTGTGAGAAATGTTTAGAAATGTTCCACCACAGCACAATACGAAGCCGCTGGTGCATAAATATATCTACAACCCCGCAGTAGTTTGACAGACTTCCTTCCATTCATTGGGAATTTGTAAACTTATCCTCAAAAAATAGTCAAAGGATTTTGTATAAATCACGTACAGTCTGTTCCAAAACTGTGCGCGTCGGAAATCCAAATTTGGTGGCGAGGCGACTGATTGGGCGGCGTGTAAACCCGGCGTCTGCACCTGCCACCGCACGCTGTAATGAACACATCCAGGTTCTCCCTAACCGCTGCGAGCTGGCGGAGGCGGACATGTTATTTGGACAATGTAACTATTATATTTTTTTTTCGCCGGGGCCTATTTCCTGCGCGCTCGCTAATCCGCGCCGAGTGACAGCGTGTAACCTCCGGGATGGCATTTTTGGCACCTTGTTAGCACTTGATGTTTAGCGCTGCGCGGCGTGACGGGGGGGAGAGAGCTTTTACCGTCTGTGCCGGGACAAATGATCCACTCGGTGCCATTGTTTTTGCTTCTGAATTCAAAGGCTAATGGAATAATGGGTTATTAAATTAGAGCACAGGCATTTTCTAATGTTGTGTTCGTGATGGAGGGTAGAGGGAGCGGTGGCGCTGCACCAGTCAAAACAATGTCCCAACCAGTCATAACATGAGTAACAAAAACAACATAACTATGAGCTACTCCGGGCTAGGGATGCACCAGTTCAGCTCTTTGCTTCCAATATACTGCATTAACAGCATTTCATAAACGACAACACAAACACTCGGCCACTTATTCTATTAGGTGATCCAATCATAGTTTCTGTCCCAGCCTTGATTAGCTGCAGCTATCATTAGCATATTGTTGTTAGCCGCGGCATTTTAACCTCTTAACTCCCGCCTGAACCGAGTCATCAGATTTTTTTCCCATCATTTTTTTGTTGGGTATTCAACTCATTTTTGTAACTTTTTTGTCATTTTTTGTCACATTTTTGTCATTTTTTTTTTCAAATTTTTTTGTCATTTTTTTAATCATTTTTTAGTTACTTTTTTGTCACATTTTTGTAATTTCTTTGTCAATTTTTTCTCAATTTTTTGTAATTTTTTGGTCACATTTTTTGTAATTTCTTCGTCAATTTTTTGTCAATTTCTTGTCAATTTCTTGTGACATTTTTGCCACTTTTTCATACATTTTTCGTCACTTTTTTGTCAATGTTTTTCTCACTTTTTTGTCACATTTCCATCATTGTTTTCGTCTCAGCTTTTTTCCAGAACCTTTTGGACTGGGGGGTAAAGCCAAACTGGAGAAAATGTGCTCGGTTCAGGTGGGAGTTGAGGGGTTAACTACCTCGATTTCAGGTTCAGAGTTTCTAAATGAGGTATAGACCATATTCCCTCAGATTGAGTCGGGAAAGTTGTGTTTTTAAAACAGTGAGAGCTAAAACAGTATCGGAGATTTGGAATCGATACCTGATATTGCATTTTTCCAGTATCGGCTCCGATATCAGTATCGGATCGCCGCATCTTTTCTCCGGGTCAATACTTCTGGCTCCAATCTGGGGAAGGGTCTAACTAAGGAATCCAGCCGCACCAGGGCAAACATGTACCGTCATTTCCGGTATAAGCCGCTACTTTTATCCCACGCTGAGGAACGGTAGATGAGTAACTTTTAACATGATGAAGGCTCACTTTAGCCGAAATGAAAAAGGGCTCCAGCTCGTTTCCATGGAGATGTTGACTAAACGCAGCCAAATATGAGGTTTACAGGTTAAGACAGTCCTCGTCCAAATCCACTGCACAGAGGCCTTTCTGAGTCGAGCATGTTTTGTGTGATCCAAAATCTTACACTGTGTGCCTTTAAGTGCAAAAAAAAAAAAAAAAAACTCCCCCATGGACAGATATCTTGAAATGAGTTACTTAACCCCTTAACTCCCACCTGAACTGAGCACATTTTCTCCAGTTTGGCTTTACCCCAGTCCAAAAGCTTCTGGAAAAAAGCTGAGACGAAAACAATGATGGAAATGTGACAAAAAAGTGACGAAAAATGGATGAAAAAGTGGCAAAAATGTCACAAAAATGTCACAAGAAATTGACAAGAAATTGACGAAAAAATGACAAAAATGTGACAAAAATGTCATAAAAATTTGACCAAAAAATGACCAAAATGTGACAAAAATGTGACAAAAAATTGACAAACAAAATGACCAAAATGTGACAAAAATGAGTTGAATACCCGACAAAAAAATGATGAGAAAAAAAAGTGATGACGTGAGGAAAAAGATCCTCAGGCGGGAGTTAAGAGGTTAAATCGAGGGCAAATGTACTTATTTCAAGAATATTCCATGTATTTCGAAATAACTTTTTTGGTATGTGGGTGAATGGACAAGTTTGCGAACAGAGGCGGAACAGACAGCAGGCAGAGACATTTGGCCACCGTTCGACCCAAAGCAACAGTGCCAGGGTGAGTTTCTGCTGCCACGCGCTCTACCCAACAAACCATTACACAGAACCACAAAATACTGATATCATTCAGCTCTTCAGTCCTAACTCCATTTGCCAAAACGTTTAAATCCACTGCTACAAAGTGTGAACTCTGCCATGATACTTTTCCTTTACTCTTGCGGTTTCTCCAGCTTTCTGGTGACAGCAGGTCCTGACAAAACTGAAAGCCATAAACAATATCTTTGCCTCTGTGGTTTGTCTGTGATTGTGGATAATGAGCAGTGCGGAGCTGGACGGTCATCAGTGGGAGACAAGGGGCCCCCGGGAGGTTCAGGGCAGCTGGACACAGACGAGGAGAGGAAAAAACAAAAAAACAACTGGACTAACTTCACACATTTGAGTTGGGAACGGAAAAAGAGTGAGGCGGGCCCGGGGAACGGCAAACTCTGCTAACTCTGCTAACAAGCGTATACATACATCATCGGACATTTGAGCACTTTGAAATATTCATACTCCAGGAAAAGGAATGTGCAACTTGAAATAGCGATGTAAAAATCTGATGTCCGAAGCAAGATGGATGGCGCTGGCAAAAAATAGAAGCAGAAGTTATGGGAGAAGGAGAGGACGGAGTTGCTGGCCTGTCTTCGAGAAGTCGGAAAGTCTGGGCTGGTCTCGGCTCCGCGGTGTCACTTTCAAGGTGGGACTAACACCAATCAGAGAAGTGTGGCGTGCGACCGGCTCAACCCCTCCCTCAGCACGAGCGGTCAGCCATTATGTCCAAATCCAAAGGGAAAGAGGTAAAGGTTGCCAAGGCCCGACCGATATGGATTTTTGGGGTCCAATACATATACTTATATGAAAGGGGATGGCCGATAGCCCCAATTATAGGCCGATATTTTAAAGAGGGGGTATTCTGCTTTTTTCAGTCACATAGCACCAGTCTATAGCACACTACAATGATGACCAAACCTTCTGTTGGTCTGTAAATGCAGTAAATTAGAATAACTGCCTTGTATAAAATGTCTCTCTCAAAATGGCTGTAGTGAATGTCTTGAAATAGGCCTCTGTCTCTTTAAGAACCTCTGAGCCTTTCCGACACGCCCCCTCCACACACTGTCTGTGGCATCAGTGGGGAGGGGGTTCTGCTGAGGAGCAGTGGTTGGTTACTCGGCTGGTGACGAAAGCTCGGAGGCGTCTCCAGGAGGTGGGGGCGTTCCTAGGAGGACTCAGGCAAACCTATCCCTAAAATGGCCGCCATCAGAGTTTTTACAGATTACTCAAAAATACGTGAATGTGCCAAGGCAACACTTCAGCCATGTTTTTAATGAGGGAGTGACAGAATAACATGATGTAACGCTTGAAAAAGTCCATTTTGCATAATACCCCCCCTTTAAGTAATTTAATTTGATGTATTTTTTTCACACTCTCAAAAAGCCAATAGTTAAACATAGAAATATGAGGTCAATGTGGGTTTCTCTAAGGACGATGCCAATGCGCACCTGTCTTCTGGCTGTTTCCCAAAGCTCTTGCCTTGGTCTGAAGTGGGCGGGGTCAGGCGTCTTACATCATCACTCGCCGCCCAAGTGCTGTTCCCTCCGGAGGCATGAGTCCTCCCTTTGGTTAGCATGTGGCTAATATACCAAGGACACATCAGTGTAGCCTTCACTGCCTTGCTCCAGCCAAAATCACCCATAATGCACCACGACTCATATGAAAAAATGAGGGGAAGGGTGGTGCTGGCTTGTGGGATTTGTTAAAACACTTACATTCCACTTTTTCAGTCACTAGTTTTACAGTTCTGCAGGTAGTTTTTGTCAAGATTCGGTCAATAAAAAATGTTAGGTTTTGGGACTTTTTAGTCAACAATAGAAAAAAATGTATCTATGATTTCTTTTGTTGACTTGAAATGCATATATTTGATTCAAACATTCAAGCAAATGAAACATATCTTCCTTTACACTTTGTGATGTCACTTCCTGTAGCTCTGAAGTGTGTTCTATTCGAGACCGCGACACTAAGGGTCCGCCATTGCTGTACCTCTATATAGCAACTAGTCTCCCATTGGAAAGCATTGCACTTTCGACGCCTAAAAAAACATCTTTAAAGCCTGGTTTCTAATTTCCCTAAACTTTCTCCAGCTAGATATAGAAGAAGAAAGGCTGGTTTTCGCAAGAACATGTTTAGAAATCTCGTATACTAATGAGGGCCTAGCATTAGAGCTAACGGCGTGGGCGTGGCTACGACCGAACTCAGTCTACAGTGTAGATCCCGCCCTTATGCCCTTATTAGGAACATGCTCGTTCACAGTAGGGTAGGAGGAGTCTGTAAATCCGCCATGTTTTCCTCCTCGGACGTGGTTATTATGGCGAACGGGGAGCAGTGAGGAGGAGCCGTCTGCTCTTTTTTACGGTCTAAGGTTCCATTAGCTGATCTTTTTTGGACCAAGGCGGGACACTTGCCTTGGACTGGAGGGAAGTGAGTCAAGTGAGGAGGCAGTACCTTCAACACCAAGGCAAGGCAAGGCAAGGCAAGGCAAGGTTCAGAGGGAGCTTGTTTGAAAGACAATGAGCAGATTCCAAAACAAAAACGCCAAGTCTTTATCTTTTATGGCTCGGAAATTATGCGCAAAACATATAATATATAAAACAGGTGCACAAACTTGTGAGCGATTTTCACTGCGATGCTTCTCTGCTCCCCTGAGGCCGAGGTAGTTGTGGGGGGGGCTCATTTTAAAGCTCTGACTCAGCTCTTTCCAGCATAAAAAAAGTCTCTATCGCTTTCGCTTCTGGAGATATTCACCCAAATATGGACCTGATACATCGGCCGGGCCCCTGTAGCTCACGTAGGTTCTTTGTCATGAACCTGATCCAGATGTAAAGTCAATTTCAATCAATCTGGTTTGTCTGAAACAGGAGAAGGAGGAACAGAAGTTTGGGCAGCATAACTGTGAGCGAAGAGGGGAAGATGGAGGAGGAAAAGTGTCCATGAAGTAGATTTTTGGTCGGGCACAGCACAATGAGCCACAGCGCAGGCACGAGCGGATAAGTCTGTCTTCTCTCTCTCAGAAGCTGCATTTTAGCGGCTGTTTAACTGTGAACAGCCGCTTTCGGAGGGAAAAGTAGATGCATTTACATATGTGACACCTCAGCGTGCGCACGGAAGCAGCGCTTTAGTATGCAGCGCTTTAGTGTGCAGCAACGGCAGCTCGCGGATTAATCCATGACAAAGGTGAGATACTATAGCTTCTATTCTGTTGATTGGTTTTGTTTTCTTATAGGAGCAGCAAACAGGCTCAGGAGTGGATGGATCAAACACGAGCCTCATGTCAAAACTGCAGGTCACACTACAGGTCACAGGTCACACTACAGGTCACACTACAGGTCACACTACAGGTCACACTACAGGTCACAGGTCACACTACAAGTCACAGGTCACACTACAGGTCACACTACAGGTTACAGGCCACACTTGCTCTGTTTTATTGCCTTAGTGTTCGGTGCAGCCCTGTGAGGCGACTTCTGTTGTGATATTGGGCTATACAAAACCATTAAACTTAACTTAAACTTAAACTACAGGTCATAGCCCACACAACAGGTCACACGACAGGTCACTGGTCACACAACAGGTCACACTACAGGTCACAGGTCACACAACAGGTCACACGACAGGTCACTGGTCACACAACAGGTCACACTACAGGTCACAGGTCACACAACAGGTCACACGACAGGTCACAGGTCACACAACAGGTCACACGACAGGTCACAGGTCACACTACAGGTCACACTACAGGTCATAGCCCACACTACAGGTCACACTACAGGTCACTGGTCACACAACAGGTCACACGACAGGTCACAGGTCACAAACCAGGTCACACGACAGGTCACAGGTCACACAACAGGTCACACGACAGGTCACTGGTCACACTACAGGTCACACGACAGGTCACAGGTCACACTACAGGTCACACTACAGGTCATAGCCCACACTACAGGTCACACTACAGGTCACTGGTCACACAACAGGTCACACGACAGGTCACAGGTCACAAACCAGGTCACACGACAGGTCACTGGTCACACAACAGGTCACACGACAGGTCACTGGTCACACTACAGGTCATAGCCCACACTACAGGTCACACTACAGGTCACTGGTCACACAACAGGTCACACGACAGGTCACTGGTCACACAACAGGTCACACTACAGGTCACAGGTCACACAACAGGTCACACGACAGGTCACAGGTCACACAACAGGTCACACGACAGGTCACTGGTCACACTACAGGTCACACGACAGGTCATAGCCCACACTACAGGTCACACTACAGGTCACACGACAGGTCACACGACAGGTCACAGGTCACACAACAGGTCACACGACAGGTCACAGGTCACAAACCAGGTCACACGACAGGTCACTGGTCACACAACAGGTCACACGACAGGTCACACGACAGGTCACAGGTCACAGTACAGGTCACACGACAGGTCACAGGTCACAGTACAGGTCACACGACAGGTCACAGGTCACACTACAGGTCATAGCCCACACTACAGGTCACACTACAGGTCATACTACAGGTCACAGGTCATACTACAGGTCATAGCCCACACTACAGGTCACACTACAGGTCACACTACAGGTCACACTACAGGTCACAGGTCACACTACAGGTCAGTGCATGTGAAGTTGTTGGTTGGTTGGACATTAAAAAGTTCCATGGAAAAACAAAAGCTGGATAGATTTCTTCTCGGTATCACCTTCAGTCATATCCAAGAGTCGGGGCGAGCCATACGGTCTCCATGACAACAGATCTTAATTGTTTTGACGGTGTGCAGATTCAGAATATCAAGAAATTGACTTCCAGCTTGAGAGCGAGAGAGAGACCGGGGCAGATGAAGAGTGGGAGGTGCAGGAAAGAGAGAGAAAGCCCTGGGTCGTTCCAGAAGTTGAGCGAATGCAGGTTTGCATAACATTTCATTAAAAATGTTCAGGGTTTGATTATTACTAGAAAATGTTTGGGGCACGTCCCCGTCACCTGTGACTCATCATCCTACACAAACCCCTCTGAGAGAAATACGAATATTCTGGCCAGTCGCTGCAGATGTTCCAAAAGCATAATAACGCATTGATCTGGTGCGGAGGTAAACAAACGGGAGCGAGCACAAAGAGAATGTTTCTGTGTGAGTTTGGAGAGAAGCTCCTTCAACTGTGTGCACTCTATTGTCATCGCACTTAAAACCAGTGGAAAAAGCCACGGCTGACTGCGAAGTGTACGGGTGATAAAATGGACCTATAAAAATGATAATTGTTGGTCGTCTGATAGTCTGTTGGTCATAGCCAGAGGAGATGAGTCACCTTGACGGCTCAGTTTGCATAAATATCGCAGGAACAGCAGACTCACTCGTTTTAGTGACAATAACAATGTGTTTATTCTTTATCATGGGCTTTTGCTGCCAAGAAATGTCATTTAAAAGATTTAGAGTTCTTTTTTAAACATTTAGAAGGGGATTTTCTCAGATAAAATATAGATTCTTTGGGTCACCAGCTCCTGAGTAACTATGGTAACCTGGTTTGTTTTCACATATGGCACCATTAACGCCTCAAGTGCCTGTGCTTTTGGATATCTGTGAGTCGCCAGTGCAGTCACATCCCTCCCCGATGTGGCTGCGCTCCCTTCACTTGCTCCCAGTACGTGTCGGGGCTGATTTTAAACTTTCGGCGTTTGCTTTTAGATGTATTCATGAAATCGGGCCTTGTTGTTTTTTTGTGAACCGCACGTCGCGTTCAGCCCAGCAGAGCGCTGCGGTGCCTGGTGAGTTACGAGCCGTCTCTGACCTGCTCCTGGTCAAAGATTTAAAGACTGCGGTTTGTTTTTTAGTACCGCACGCACGGAAAGCACTTTAGTTCAGCAGGTGCGCTTTAAAGTGCTTTGTGTCGCTTGTTTTTACATAATGAGCCCCAGTGGACATCCAGAAGAACTACAACCCCGGGACATTACAAATCAAAGCCAAGTGTGTCATTAAAAGAATTAAAGTAGATTCAAACTGGCATGAATTCATTTTTTATTGTATTGTTTTTATTGTATTGTATTTATAACTACACCTTATTGAGCTTTAATAAATGATGAATTAAAAGCAGTTAAAGTTAAAATCTACTTAACTACTACAGTTAATGCCTAACTCATCATGAATAGTTCTCAAACTTCACATATTCATTGTTAAGTAGTTATTAAAATATTAAGTTATGGCTGAAATTAGGGTTGGGCGATGTCCACTTAATGGGCAGTTGACGAGGTTTACAGTGAATCATTGTGATGGACGATTATGTCGGCATTAGAAGCATTTTTTAAATACATTTACAAATCCTATATACACTAAAACAAATGTAAATCAGAGCTTAATATTTGTATTTGCTCAATTTTAACGTAATGCTTAAGAAACAGCCTACGTTATTGAAGCTGCTCCACGAGCTGCCCGGTCCGGCTCGTAGCCTCGTACCTCCTGCACTCCTCTCTCTCCTCTCTCTTCTCTCCCTTTTCTCTCTCTTCTCTCTCCTCTCTCTGTTCTCTCTCTTCTCTCTTTTCTCTCTCTCCTCTCTACCTTCTCTTCTCTCTCTCCTCTCTCTTCTCTCCCTTTTCTCTCTCTTCTCTCTCCTTTCTCTCCTCTCTCTGTTCTCTCTTCTCTTCTCTCTTTTCTCTCTCTCCTCTCTACCTTCTCTTTTCTCTCTTTTCTCTCTCTTCTCTCTCTCCCCTCTCTACCTTCTCTTCTCTCTCTCCTCCCTCTTCCCTCTCTCTCCTCTCTACCTTCTCTACTCTTCTCTCTCTCCTCTCTCTCTCCCCTCTCTACACTCTCTCTCCTCTCTCTACCTTCTCTTCTCTCTCTTCTCTCTCTACTCCCTCTTCCCTCTCTCTCCTCTCTACCTTCTCTACTCTTCTCTCTCTCCTCTCTACCTTCTCTACTCTTCTCTCTCTCCTCTCTACCTTCTCTACTCTTCCCTCTCTCCTCTCTCTCTCCCCTCTCTACACTCTCTCTCTCCTCTTCTCTCTCTTCTCTCTCTACCCCCTCTTCCCTCTCTCTCCTCTCTACCTTCTCTACTCTTCTCTCTCTTCTCTTTCTCCTCTCTCTCTCTCCTCTCTACCCTCTCTCTTTCCTCTCTCTCCTCTCTCTTCTCTCTCTTCTCTCTCCTCTCTCTCTTCTCTCTCTTCTCTCTCCTCTCTCTCTTCTCTCTCTTCTCTCTCTTCACTCTCGGTCCTTCGTGAGAATATCCAAATGAGCAAAAACTGTTTTGTTTCCGTACGAAAAGCAAAGTGAGACCACGCGGTGATAAACAGTGAAGCTGCGTGAGAGAGCCCCGCACAGTCAGAAGTGCAAACAGCCCTGCGTCTTCACGGCTAACACATCATGTCTTCTGGCTTCTGGCAGGCTACTTAAACTAGCGTGCATATTAGTTATATTTGTGATTTAATTTATAGTGCAATCCCGGCAAAGCTTGAAGGTTTTACAAGGCCCGCAGAAGATCAGTGTGTGTTTCTGACAGGAGGGGGGCGTGGCATCGCGATGGTGGACGATGACATCATTGTCCATCCATCAGATCAACCCTGGCTGAAAGGACACATGTCTTTGCTCAAAAGTTTCCCGTTTTGTTCAATTCTCTTTCCTCGGTTTGATGAAATGTTTGCAAAACTCAGGGAATGAAATATGCACAGACTTTTTTGTCTATTTTTAAAAATAGTGTTAAAAAAACATTTCACTTCACTTGCTTCAGCCTGTATAAACTACACAAATATCCTGAATTTTGAATGTAGAGAGCGCACTACTAATGAATCATTTAATCATCACTGGTACAGCGGTTTCACTTGTTGACCTCAAACCCTAAACCTTATACCATAAGACCATAAGACAATGGGTCCAATACTTTCTAATTGTAAATAATATCTAAAGAAAAGAACTTAAACTGTTGAATAATAGCTGTGTCGCCGCGCGCTCCTCTTAACCAGGCCTTTATGTGCGCGGTTTATGTTTATTTGAATGTAGATGTGCATAATTTGGAGCTTCTCATGCGGTGGGCGGTCGACAAGTGAGCATCAGCATTCAGAGCGCAGACATCAAAGCCTCTTCACAGAGAAAAAGCACAAGTGCATTTAGTCATCTTCATTCTGCCACCGGAACAGCAGCGGGGGAGGGGAACAGTGCCCCCATGTGGACAGGAGAGGGACTCGGATATAAATCAACAACCTCACGAGCGCACAAGACACAAAAGGTTGGAAATAGGGCTGGGTACCATTACATAACGATGTCAGAAATGAACCTTTATGTGAGCGATTACTAGTATATCACATTATTCTGGGATGTAAGAGATTTTAAAAGCCTCGTTCAGCAGAGGTGGGAGTAAGTCACTAAATGCAAGTCTCGAGTCAAGTCCAAGTCGTGATGGTTCAAGTCTCAAGTAAGTCCAAGCTAATCGGTCATGGGGTCAAGTCAAGTCAAGTCATAGCTTTTGTCAAGTCAAGTCAAGTCAAGTCTTGCTTTAGCCGGCAAGTCACCTCAAGTCACAAACGCCAGCGTGTCTTTTCATGTGTTTAATCTTGAAAATAACAAGTGCTTTCTCAAGATACCGTAATTTTTAAAATTTAGGCTAAAATCAAACTTTTAAAAACTCATGGATTTGGATTTAAAGTCTAATTAATATTTAAACACCACAACAGTCAAAATATATGTACAAAATTGCTGGGACAGCATTTTAAGGAAGGGGGCCCGGGGGGGGGGGGGGGGCGACTTCAAAAATATTAAATAGAGTATTTTAAATATGAGCTGCTTTTCCCTGCAGTCTGAAAGATAAATATAAAATAATATTTTTTATTTTTGTTAGTTTCTGGCAGTTTTTCTGTCAGTGGTTCCCCCTTAATGCCCCAGCCCCTGTATACTCGGATTCGCCCCTGCTCAAAATAGATTCTGCGCAGCCTTCAGTCCCGCTGTCACTGGGCTGTGTGCGGATGTGTAAAATAACCTCTAGATGCTGTAAACTTTGTGTGAACGTCTTAAAACATCGAAAAGCCCAAAGATTCCTGTTGATTAATCAGCTCTTACATGGTGGTTCTGGAGGCTCCCTCTGCGCTGTAGGTCCAGCCCATTGTTTCAAACGTTTTCCTGTCCGTAAATCTCCACCTCTTCACTCTGTTTAGAAAACTTTTAATGCACGTATTTCGACCTCGTATTTCCTCTACGTCCTTTACGTGCTGTGTTGATTAGAAGCGCTGTGTTGGGAAAACCGAAACACGCATGTGGATAGTTACCATAATGTAAACAAAGATGCGCCGCTTTTACGCAATGAATCCTGATCTTTCAACAGTTTCACTCAAATAAATAACTACAAAGTCACAGCGAGTCATTGAGAGTCATTGGCCTCAAGTCCAAGTTGAGTCTCGAGTCACAAACAGCAAGTCCCAAGTCAAGTCAAGTCTTTTTGCAGCTTTGGTCAAGTAAGTCTCAAGTCCCAAAAATTGCGACTCGAGTCTGACTCGAGTCAAGTCATGTGACTCGAGTCTCCCACCTCTGTCGCTCAGTCTTCTCTCAAATGTCTAGACCAGCCGTGGGAGAATGTTTGGGTTACGTGAATGAGTGTCGAGTTCTTACAGGCCTGTCGGAGCCTCTCTTTGTCATAGTGCAGCGCCTCATAGTCCGCTATCCCGACCCGGTTCACCCTGACCCTCAGCTTCTCCGGGACGGCCTGCTGGCTACAAAACACACAGGGTACAAGAAGCTTACTTATTATCCGGGACATTTCCCTGGGTCTGGTGTGACGGGTGGGGTGGACAGGATGTGTATACGCACTCGTTAAGGTGGAGCGCAGAGGTGCGTCTCTTGGTTTTCTGAAGCATGTTGGCCTGGTTTCTGAGATTGATGTGGATGATGGATGGGGACAGTTTGCACGGCTCACCGTCCACCTGGAAAACGCACAATATGTCACAAAAAATCTATTCTTATGACCTCTTTTAACGACCAAATAATAAAAATATAACCTTTATGGATGTTTAAGCTGTTTTTTCCGCTATATCCTTTACAAAACCATACCTGGAGAGATGTTTTTGTTTTACACGCTCAAAACGCCAGCCCACACTCTGGTAAACATAACACGGAGATTTCCTTGACAACTTCCCCAAACATGCACTAAACCCTAAAACCCATTTTTCGAGGATTTTCTGGTCACACATTATTTCCAAGGCTATAGAAGCGCTAAAAGCCTGAATAAAGTCTGATTAAATGTTCAGAATAGGTCAGTAGGCTGTGCATGGAATGTTTTTGGCTAACTTCCTGTTGGCCAGTGTGGGGTTGAAACTACTTCCTGTCCATATTTTAACATAAATTAAATGCAATACTTCAAAATAAGACTTAAAAAAAAACTTAAATAAACACCAGCCTGAGTGTTTCATAAAAGGTAGTTCAGATGGCGGCACTATTTCCCCCGTTGTTAGCGTTAAATTAGCTTTAGCTTCCAGGCTAAAATGGCTACACGTTATAAACACATAGTATTTACATCCTGAGTAAAGCAAAGTAGAATTTGTCGGACCCCTCAGTATATCGTAGAGCAGACATTTGTAAAAAAGGTCACTGTGCACATTATAAAGCATATTTATCGATTGTTAAAGCTAGTTGTCGTTAGCATTACCGTGACTGTAAAGCTACACTGTAAAGCTGCTCCCTGAATGTTGTGAATATTTGTAAACTCATTCCCCTGAAGAATTGGGATGAATTTGGACAACGAACATTTATTAAACAAGCTGTAGATTTTAAGACTGAAATTATGATCAAAAGAACCCAATAATTTTAATTTGAACAGACTCAATGTGTTTCCCTGTAGTTTCAGATGGAAAATATTGAAATCAAGTCCCTACAGGCTCGTGACCCACCCGTTGAGAATCACAGTTTTACATTATATATGACCAAGTGCGACGTACTGCAAGGACATTTAGCATTTTTAGAGTACTTTAACAGGTTTTTGATCCCTTATTTGCATAATAATATTTCTCAAAATCATATTGGGGGCCAGAGGTTCTGTGCTGCAGGGCCGGATTTGGCCCCCGGGCCTGACGTTGCCTACCCCTGCTTTAGGGCTAACAATCTGCTCACTGCAAATAAAATAAAACGATTAGGAAATAGCGGTACAATTTGCATGTTTAATTTGATAATAAGGGACTTTGCGGTTTTTAAGGCTTGTCAAGCAGCAGTTCAGTTATTTATAAGCTGCTTTTAGAAGAATAATAAGTGTCAAGGAGTTCAGAGGCAGCTCTTTCTCTTTCTGGCTGTAGTTATCGTCAGCTCCAGAAGGAAACAATGGAAAGAGACCATGCAGCCGCTTGACTGAGGGGATTTATAAAGTTTGGGGTTCAAGGCTTGGGTCCAGACCGGTCCTCATGTGGATCTGGACCGAGCTCTGCTAATCCCTGATCTTTGTGAGATCTCTCTAGAGCTGCAGTTTTGGACATGCTCTGTTTAGACATCACATCACAAACATAACTGTGATCATTATACACTTTGTCGATGAAAAAGAAACAAAATGGTAAACAGGCTTTCATTTTAAAGAAAGATACTGTACATATTGAATTGAGTCTAGATGTTTGGAAACCCGGATTACGCCAACATGGACAGCCCTCGAAAAGCGAGAGAACATTTCTGTTTCGAGCTTGCCAAATCCAATCGTTTTTCCGCTTCAAAGGCCGCTCGCATTCCTCAGAACACATCACTTCAACGTGTTTTTCATCTTCGGCAATTTTTTCAGATGATCGGCATCCCGCGCGATGATGCAAAACCCCATGTTCGACAGTGTGGGCTGTGGAGACGGGCGGATAACCCACGTTCAAGTACAAAACACAGACGAGGCAGTGTTTGTAATTAAATATTAAACTTGTTGCTTCTTACTGGGATCAAGCTGAATTTAGTTTTTTTTTGGTTTGTTACGTAAACAAAGCTCACAGTGCAAAATGATATCTCTGCATTCAGTCTTTATCGTGGTCACGAGCGTGCACGTGACCCTTGTGTGTGCACGTACCTGAACGGGCAGGGCCTTGCTGGTGGTGAGCGTCACTTGCCGGCACTGGTGCAGCCTCTCCCCGTGCCCCCCCACCTGCAGCGCCGCCTGTCCCGCAGACAGATACAAACACAGACTAGATAAGAGTGAGGAAGAGGGAGGCACCTGGGCGTCCCGCTACCCCCCTGCCCCGACCCACTTCTGCACCGGGGCAGACGTGATGGATGTTTCTCCTTATTACGGCAGACCCGCGCCGCCCCGGGGTCTTCCTCCCGTTAGTCACTTTCTGGGTCACGAGGAGAGGAAGGAGACGGCGCTTCGGAGAATCAACAACTTTCACAGAATCCTCACAAAGTTTCGCATTTGGACTTAAAAAACAAAGCTGTAGCGCTAGAGGAGACTGAGAGGCAGGCGGTCTGGATTAATGTCATTTATCAACCAACCAACAACTTTATGATGTTAGGCCCACCCAAGAAATAAAAGCTCATTTTTGTACATTTACAGGTTAGTGATTGTAAACTACAAAAATGATACTGATAATGCAAATGATACATGCAAATGACAACAACTGGACCAAACCATTTATTTTGAAAATAGTGGCAAAAGAGATCTTGTATACATTATTGTTTATCTTTCAGTTTAATACTTTTTAATTACACTGCAAAAAGTATTTAACTAGATCAGTATAAACATCTCAATTTGAGCATAATAATCAAAATTTTAGTTGCTTTGACTAGTTAAGAAGTTGTTGGGCATTTGTCCTAGATTATTTCTCTTGTTCTGAGATGTTTCTGACTCGTTTCGATACATTTCGTCCTTATTTCAGGTCATTTTCTTTGCCAATGGGGAAAGAAAATTGGTCTTATCTCATTGGCGAATTTTACTTTCTTCTTTCAAGCGAGATTTACCCTAGAACTGGTGTGAAATGTCCTCAAACAAGCAAAGTAAACTTGGTCCGATCAGGAAAAGTGTCTAAATGAGTGAAAACCGCTCAAAACAAGATACATTTCCTCAATTCAGGTCATTTAAGACAATGCTTGATATTCACTTTTTGCAGTGTATGAACCTTTGACACTATAAAATTAAGTCTCTTGCACTTTAAAGGGACTATACGGAGTTTAAAAATGGTCAAATTATCTCATTTCCTCCCCCTAAAAGTTCCTCCATGTCCTAATGTGTAGAATGAGCCCAGACCTGTTCACCACAACTGTCTCTAAAATCCTGCACTGTCTCAAAAAGGTGTCATTTCGGGTCTGAAGCGCCGTCATGCACGAGCTTAATATAGAAGCTGCAGTTACACGTTTGACCTGAGGTGGCAGTAGTGAGGGTAAAACGGCTCACTTGCATCTGGCACTTTTAAGCACAAAATCTGAAAATGAATGGTTGTGCGGCTGCTGTATAATAAGGTATATTAGTATGGTGATATACAGTAGTAAATGTATATAATAGTATACGTAACATACCAGAGACGTCATGGTGAATCCAATCACCTCGATGTAGCCGTCATCGTGTCTCTGAGGTTCAAAATCGTGATGTTCCCCAGGGTTCCCCCACGGAGTCGTCCCGGCACAATACCTAAAACACAACACACAGAACACTCACTTCGGGACTCTTGCTCCCCTTTGCTGTGCAACTGCTTCAATAAAGGGAAAGAATAGCCCGGGCTTCATGTGGCCGTTGTGAAGCTATGGCGTGTGTTTTTAGGATTAAAATGAGCCTTTAGGAAACACGGGCCGCTTTTTCTTCCACACGTGAAGCTCCAAAGATTACTCAAAGATGCGCCGAAAAAACAAATCCCTGGTCTGCTTTTAATGAAAGAACAACACTGTAACATGTGTGTCAGCGGTGAACATGCTTTTGTCATCATTGTGGTGTCGTTTTAAAGAACAGACCGGATTCACCGATAAAAAAAATGAAGGTTTCAAGAAAAAAACTCTTCCCACTCACACGGAGCCTGTACGTTTTCATCCCGGATTGAGACGCTCCGGAGCTTTTTGTATGTGCGCGTCGTGTACACAGACAAAAACCCGCAACGATATTACAACTGCCTTTTACCTGAGGAGAGAGTTTGAAGGACACGGAGCGACTACAAAGCTTTTTCACAGTTGTCATTGAGCGACACGGAGGAAATGTACTTTCCACGGGCTTCTTTTTACCGACTCCCTTTAACAGCTCCTTTTCTAAGTCAAGCCTGTAACTCGTGACAAGGCGGCGCCGAACTAACTGTCAATTAACGCCGGAGACGCGCGGCTGTATCTGCGGCAACAGGGAAGGCGAGCTTTGAAGGAGATTTTTATGAAACTATTTGAAAGGATTTTAAAAAAAGGGTGGTTCACGTCGAGTTCTGTGACCCTGGGAAAAAAAGAAGTGCCTTGGATTTAGCCGCAAACTAATTAAAACCAAAAACTTTTAATGAATGACTTTTAAATGAATGAACAGGAACTTTTCACTTCTGACAAAAAACAAGGATAAAATGTGTTAACACTAATGCCCATGGAGGACTCTCCCTCAGGCCAAATACTGCTGCGATTAACGGGTGATGATGGAGTAGCTGAGGAGGCTGAGGAATCTGCTGCTGTGGAGGAGGAGGAGGAGGAGGAGGAGGAGGAGGAGGAGGAGGAGGAGGAGGAGGAGGAGGAGGAGGGATGCTTAATCTTAAAGCATCAAAGTGGCGTATGTGACCAGAGAACAGTACACTGTAGTTATGATTTGACTCCATACTTGATGTTTAAAGGTCCTATATCATGCAAAATAGACTTTTTAGAGCTTTTAGCCATGTTGTTCTGCTATTTCCTTATCAAAAACACCCCCAGAGTGGTTTGCAGCTTCATTCACGCAGCTCTCAGTAATCCTCCTGAATCCTGCTCTCTGAGCAGCTGCTCCTCCCTCTCCTGGTGAACGACTGAGTGTTCAGTTGTGTCGTAACAGCGGAACAGAAGTGCTCGACGTCTGTAATGTAATGTCTTAATTCTATGCTTACGGCCTGATTTTAATTTGTAAAACAGCGTTTTCATTATTTCTGTTGTAAGAGAGAAACAAAGAGAAAAAAAAGAAGAAAAAAAATAATTAAAAAAATACAAAAGGATGTGCCCGAGGTGCTTCCAGGTCAGCTGTGGCCAAAACAAACACATCCCCTGAGCGTCTGAACAGATCAGTCATGTTTGCGCTGCAGCTGAAGATGGAGCTCGTTACCTACTCTGGACACACATGTTCTTTATTCTACCTAACGATAATGTCACAGACGGAGAAAAAGAAGTGCGTTTGGCTACGGAGTTTATTCAACCTTTTTCATTCCAAAAATTGGTCTGAGGGCCGCATTTGGCCACCGGGCCGCACTTTGGACACCCCTGGTATAACTGCATCGTGAAGTAACTTCACTTATTGTTGTTTATTTATATTACGGTAAAGTTGTATGTGCGGAGAGAGGGGGCGGAGTTAACTGAATCGAAGCGTTGTGTCTTCCGGGTTCGAAAAATACCTCCAGAAAACACTTATATTTATCACAAAAATGAGTGCTCCATAGTGGTAGAGGTACAACATATCATATACATGCCTATACTTAACTTTGGAATGGCTAAAATAGCATGATATAGCTCCTTTAAAGGCACACTGTGTAACATTTTGGATTCTACTGTGGCCAATACAAAACATGCTCCTAAAAACCAGCTCGACACAGAAAATAGTATTTTTGCAGTGGGTAATCAAAGAATGGATATGAATGAGGACCAAGCCTATTTATTATCACTTTTGACTGCCTTTAATCAACATCTCCATGGAGACGAGCAGGAGACGTCCCGCTCCCAGTAAAGTTACTCAGGTCTGAGGAGAGCTGAGCAAACACACATTTTTAAGGTATTTTTCAACTGTAAAAATATCTGTAATAATATAAATGTTCGTATTTTATTCTACATATTGAGTGAAATGTTCCATGACGTTGCTTTAAAGTGACACTCTGTAAGATAAATTGTGTATAATTGACCATCTGGGCCTGCAATCGGCCTAAGAAATATTAAATAATGATTCTCTTTGTAAGCCCCGCCCTTTGCTGATCTTTGCTGATCTCATTATCTAATCATAATCCCGAGTGCCATAATCTTGTCCAATGAGATGAGCTTTCCTTTGAACCGGCCTGTCAGGTCCAATTAGGAGGGAAGAGGGACATTGATTGTTTACTTTTTTATTCCATTTCTCTGTCCTCGCTTTGCATTCTTACAGACCGCCGCTTTAAATGAAGACCTGCACCGGACAGGTAATCCGGCGGGTCCCCGGGGACTCGTCACAGGACCTTTGGGATCTGTCGGGCTTGACGGGGCCTCGGGCGAGAGCGGGCGGTCAGGCAGAGACACCTCAGACTCCCACACGTCCCGGATGACAGAGAACAAGCCCCGAATGGCAGCGGGAGAAGGGTCGGGCTGCGTGCCTCCATTTCACTCCTGTCTGACCCACAGCACAGCACAGCGCGGTGCCGGCTCAAGACTGACCAGCGGGGCATGGGGGGCATGGGGGGTGTGTGAATTTACATGGACAGTATTTGGACCCTAAAATGTTCCTGTAAAGTTTTGTCTATTATTTGCTGGCTGCTTCTTTGAAAACTAAAGCATCCAGGCTGAAAACAGTTCTTTTTGCCCATTCATGACTGAAAATATGTATCTACACTCTTGCCTTTTACTGTAATTGATACATTTTTATGTTGATGTCCAGAGGAGAAGGACGATAAAACAGAGGCTAGGTAACTATGTGTGAACGAGCAAGTAAAAATAGTGCTCAAGACAGAGCGAAATAGTGCTCAAGACAGAGTGAGTCAAAACACGACTTAAAAATAGTGCTCAAGACAGAGTGAGTGAAAACACGACTTAAAAATAGTGCTCAAGACAGAGTGAGTCAAAACACGACTTAAAAATAGTGCTCAAGACAGAGTGAGTCAAAACACGACTTAAAAATAGTGCTCAAGACAGAGTGAAATAGTGCTCAAGACAGTGAGTCAAAACACGACTTAAAAATAGTGCTCAAGACAGAGCGAGTCAAAACACGACTTAAAAATAGTGCTCAAGACAGAGTGAGTCAAAACACGACTTAAAAATAGTGCTCAAGACAGAGTGAAATAGTGCTCAAGACAGTGAGTCAAAACACGACTTAAAAATAGTGCTCAAGACAGAGCGAGTCAAAACACGACTTAAAAATAGTGCTCAAGACAGAGTGAGTCAAAACACGACTTAAAAATAGTGCTCAAGACAGAGTGAAATAGTGCTCAAGACAGTGAGTCAAAACACGACTTAAAAATAGTGCTCAAGACAGAGCGAGTCAAAACAAGACTTAAAAATGCATATAACTGAAAGAATTTTATCTGCACTCTCGCCTCTTAGTGTAATTGATTAATTTCATGTTGATGTTTTTATTGATTGTATTTGTTTTTCTTATATTTTATGCTACTTTAACTGTGAAGCACTTTGAATTGCCTTGTGAATTGTGCTCTACAAATAAACTTGCCTTGCCATATGTTTACTTCCTTGTGTTGGTGCTCTGACCTTGGGGACGCTTGAGTCTCAACAGAGGCGAAATATAATTGCTTTTCAGTCTAATTATTTCCTGATAAATGCTGCAACTGTGATTATAATAATTACAATACACGCGTACACTGCACAGTCATTCTAATCCACAGACTCGCCATTAAAAGCTGTGAAAATGCTGCCGTATTTACACCATTTGCTCCCTCTGTAATGTCTTCATTTTGTGTGCATTATGATCATTCATCATGTGCTCTGTTTTTGTACTGTGCAGTGAATTTTGTTAAAGGAGCAAACACTCAGACTGGTCTTTGAAGCGTTGTGTCTGATGTTTGCTAAAAACGCCAATTATAATGTTGTTGAGGCATTTCGTATTCATATATTGTGAAATAAAGTTTAGGCCGCAAGTAGGAAGTGCCTTTTTCTCTGGGAATGGAAAACAACAGGGAAAGTAATTAGTGAGATACAGCGACTTCACTCCGATCATCAAAAACTACGATGTCCTACGATCTGTGTGCAAACCGACACACTGGGTCCTGTTCTTTTCACATGTTTTCTTCTCTAAAGTGTCCCCAGTTGCTCCCAGGCGTGCATTTGAGCGGCTGCCTGATGTTTGCCCCTCAGGACGGCTGTCTACCTGATGCGTTGATAACAGTGTTGTTCTCCAAATCACTACGTTGACGCGCCTTTTTTTTTAAACGAGCTAAAAATAGCTGTTTGGCGACTAAAACATGCGAAAGGGAGAAAGTGGTTCGTCAGATTGAAAACGTTTGCGACTGAGGCACACCCGCTCTGTATTTTCACGGCTCCCCGGAGGCGTAGAAGGGCTCGTTTGAAAGCCTGAAATTTCTAGTTTACAACAACAACAAAAAAACGCAAGTCTCCATCACTTTCTGTTCCAGGGTTCGAAAATCAGCGATGTTGTGAATAGTGGCAGCATGGGGTTAAAACTATTAAGGAGCAATTTGGCGCCCCCTCCAGCAGATGGGTCACGAGGCGGCCAGCAGGGTCACCTATGACCAAGGTCAGCCCCGGAAATAAGGGACATTTTCTTGATTCGAGTCTAATTTCAAGACCGAATTTACTTTTTATTTTTTTTACTTTATTTTTTTTCGAGAAAAAATCACTACAAGCAGTACTAAGTAACTCGTGCCCCTAGAGGCCATAAGCGCAACTGCAGGTGTCATAGCATGTTACGATTTTTTAAAGGCACACTGCGTAACATTTTGGACTACACTGTTGACATCAGTACAAAACCTGCTCCCAATGACCAGCTCGACACAGAAAATGATTTTTTTGCAGTGGTTAACCAAAGAATGGATTTAGATGAGGATCTATCCTGTTTAAATCTCCAATTCTGCTGACTTTAGTAGACATCTCCATGGAGACGAGCTGGAGACGTCCCCACTCCCAGTAAAGTTACAGTCATGTCTTAGGAGAGCTGAGCCGCTCACAGCAAAAGCTCATGTTAGTTTGTGGATTTATTTCAATGATGAAAATATCTGTCATGAAATAAATGCTTGTATTTCAATTTTATTGCTGCTTTAACTAATTAATTGTAATGTCCGTGAGAGTAGATGCTACACTGACAGAAAAGGCGAAGGGAGAGAGGGGTATTGTACATCCAGTTATACATTGGTCTGCGAAAAGGATTTATTAACCTCTTAACTCCCACCGGATCCCATTTTCTCAAGTTTGGCTTTACCCTAATCAAAAAGCTTCTTGGGGAAAAAAGCACCAAAACAGCCACAAAAAAAGAGAAGAAAACAAGGATGTAAACGCAACAAAAACTCAACAAAAAGTGACAAAAACTCAACAAAAATGTGACAAAAATTCAACCAAAAAGTGACAAAAATTGAACAAAAATTGAACAAAAATTCAACAAAAATTCAACAAAAATTCAACAAAAATTCAACAAAAATTCAACAAAAATTCAACCAAAATGTGACAAAAATTCAACCAAAAAGTGACAAAAACTCAACAAAAATGGGACCAAAAAACATTTAAAAAAAGGTGACACAACACAGCAACAACGCGAGGAAAAAGATCAGTTTTGTGGGTCTTAGCTTTCAAATGAGGTGTTGCACAGACCTATATAATGGCCAAAGAGGAGAGAATGCATTTGGTTCAGGCGTGTGGTAAGGGGTTAAGGGGTTTAACCTTAACCCCTTAAGTTACTTAGTATTGCTTTAATTCAAGATGACTTTTTGCAGTGTGGACTAAAACCATCGCATTCACACATGGCTAAAATGTGACTAAAACAAAAGACCTAGACTTAGAGGGCTGCCGAAAACAGCACTAGTTCATTATACGCATTGTCCCCACATTGACTTGTTTCCAAACACACACACACACTCAGCAAACACACACTGACACATTCAGCATTTATGTGAAAAAAAACAACCCTGAAAAAGTTTGTTGTTAGGCCTCCTACAAACTTAACTGCCTTGCGTTGGCGTGTTGGAGGCGCTTCAGCGTTTTCTTGCTTGTTTTTACTTCAACTAGTGTCACCGAAAACTATGAATAGACGCCCGACACGGCAATCCAAGCGGGACGTGTCATACTTGAATCTTCCGCCGCTTGTATTAAATGTCTCCTGTCAAAAACGGCTGGTGGGGGGATGTCTACCTTTTCTACCGGTGTCTGACTATAACTGCACAAACCTGGGGATGTTGAGGAAGACCAGACACTGCAGCTTCAGCTCCTGCACCTTGGACGTCAGGTCGGTTCCGTCGCACTGGAAAACAAGAACGCGGTGAGAGGGGGGAGACCGTGGACCGAGCGTGATGCGTGTCGGGACTCACCACCACTTGGATGTGCTTGGAGAGATCCTTGGAGCTGCCCATCAGGAAGTCAGAGAAGGCCGTCTGGAAAGAGGAGGAGAGGGGACTTGAAAAAAAAAAAAAAAAGAACATGACAGCGGAGGGGACGGGAAAGCCGGGGGGGATAGGAGAGAGCGGCTTCGGGAAAGGGGATGTGATTGGCAGAACAAAGCGCCGTGCGAAGGAGGAAGGCAGGGGAGCTGTGTTAGAGGAGACTTTGTTACAGTAGAAGTGGCTTTGAGCTCTCGGAAGAAGTCATTTTGAAGCGGAAAAAACGGAAGAAAGCCCGTGACTGATGTTCGAATGAATCTATTTCACGTCGACTGAGGCTCGGCTTTGTTCGATATTTTAGAATAAGCTCTTTAGGAATACATTTGTTTTGGTTTTCTCGTTTAAAAAGACCCTATTATCCAAAATCATAACGAGAGAAGGTATTTTTCTTTTTGGGGAAGATTCAAAGATTACTCAAAGGTGTGCCAGCAGCTTGAAACATGACTCAAAGTTTGTTTTGGTTGACTTTTATGCAGAAAAATATATAACTATAACTAGATATAATGGATGGAGTGAATAGAACAAAAGTGTGAGTTTGTTTGTTCATTCTATGTCTGCGTTGGTTTCCTCCAGGGTGAGCTCTGGTTTCCCCTGTCGCTAAAAAACATGTACAATAGGCTCCCCTCTGGAATCAAGACTCCTCTTTACGAAATGTCAGTGGGACTTTCCAGCTTAAAGGTGCATTCTGCAACCTTTTATGCAGAAAAATATATAACTATAACTAGATATAATGCTAGGAATGTGATTCATGTTCATTCTGTGTCTAGGTTTCCTCCAGGGTGAGCTCTGGTTTCCCCTGTCGCTAAAAAACATGTACAATAGGCTCCCCTCTGGAATCAAGACTCCTTCTTTACGAAATGTCAGTGGGACTTTCCTGCTTAAAGGTGCATTATGCAACTTTTTAGGCAAAAAAAAAAGTTGATATTTGTGTGTTTTTGACCCAGCGGCTGCATGAGTGGTCAGCGTGGCGCCTTTACTTTTGATCACAGTGGTCTCTGGGACGCTCCAGGATCAATTGTTTGGAAGGTTTTCACTGCTGACGGAGCCTCTCACCAGAAAAACCTACAAGATGACCACTCATACAGCCACTACAAGGTCAAATACACACAAATATCAACTTTAATTTTGCCTAAAAAGTTGGTTCTCAAAGTTTTCACACCAAGCACCGCCCTCGTCTCCGATTTTTGACCTTCCAGGACTAAACCTAAACTAAACCATGAGTAAACTACGTCTAAGGCATAGATACATTTGCTGGATTTTTGTCACTTTTTTGCTGGATTTTTTGTCATTTTTTTCTGGATTTTTGTCATTTTTGTCAACATACATCCTCATTTTCTTCTCGTTTTTTGTCGCCATTTTGAAGAAGCTTTTAGATTTGGAGAATGTGGAGAACAGGAGAAAACATGTTCAGGTGGGAGTTAAGAGGTTAATGTTCTATGAGAAAAGATACTGGATCCAAATAAGTATTTTCCTCCTCCTACATGTTCCAACAATGTCCTAAGGTGTAGAATGGCAGCAGTGAGTATAAAATGGCTAACTTGTCCCTTTAAAGGTGCATTATGCAACTTTTTAGGCAAAAAAAAGTTGATATTTGTGTGTTTTTGACCCAGCGGCTGCATGAGTGGTCAGCATGGCGCCTTTACTTTCGATCACAGTGGTCTCTGGGACGCTCCAGGATCAATTGTTTGGAAGGTTTTCACTGCTGACGGAGCCTCTCACCAGAAAAACCTACAAGATGACCACTCATACAGCCACTGGGTCACTACAAGGTCAAAAACGCACGAATATCACCTTTTCTTTTGCCTAAAAAGTTGCGTGTTGCACCTTTAAGCAGGAACGTCCCACTGATATTTCAGAAAGGGATGTCCTGATTGGTGGAGTCTCAAAGTTTTCACACCAAGCACCGCCCTCGTCTCTGATTTTTGACCTTCCAGGACTAAACCTAAACTAAACCATGAGTAAACCACGTCTAAGGCATAGATACATTGGATGAAATTAAATCAAATGACGCCTGGAGTTATAAAGGACAGCGAGAACCACCAGAATCCCGTATACCACCGTTTAGGAGCAGCTGGCAAAATCGCACTTTCAAAGCACCATTAGTCTTAAGCATGGGCCGTGAGCTCAATGAAAAGATAATTGAAGTATTACGGAACGAGGGCTCCCGCTGTGAGAGCTTGATTGGCGCATTAGCGCAGTAATCCCAGCAGGTGCACGTGGACACACTTACCCCGGCGTAAAACATCTTGTTCTTGAAGCGGCTGTTGAACTTCTCGGGGTTGGCCTCTGGGGGAGAAAAGGGGGGAGAGAGAATTGAGAGGGAGTTGAGTGTTAGTCGGGGGTAACTCTGGACGCACCTCGGGACTCGTGGAACTCTAGTGTGACATGGGCGTCGAATCCCAGGCTGAAGTAGTTGTTGAACACGTCGAGGGGGAGCTAGGACAGCAACAAAAAAACTCAGAATGAATAATATGTATCTTGGTAGTTTTGTGTACAATATGGCATCCTTAACTTTAACCTCTCACCACCCGCCAAAACCAAATGCATTCTCTCCTCTTTGCCATTGTCGTCACTTTTAATTTCCCTTATGTGATTATGTCACTTTTTTAATGGCACTTTTGTTGGTTTTTTTGTTACTTTTTTGATGCATTTTTGTCACATTTTTTGCTGGATTTTGGTCATTTTTTTTGCTGGGTTATTGTCACTTTTTTGTCACATTTTTTGCTGCTTTTTTGTCACTTTTTTGCTGTATTTTTTGCTCATTTTTTTCTGGATTTTTGTCATTTTTTTTGCTGTATTTTAGTCTTTTTTTTCTGGATTTTTGTCTTTGTTTCTGGATTTTTGTCTTTTATTTCTGGATTTTTGTCTCTTTTTTTTCTGGATTTTTGTCATTTTTTGCTGGATTCTTGTCATTTGTTTCTGTATTTTTGTCATTTGTTTCTGTATTTTTGTCATTTTTTTTGCTGGATTATTGTCACTTTTTGTCACATTTTTTGCTGCTTTTTTGTCACTTTTTTGCTGTATTTTTGTCATTTTTTTCTGTATTTTTGTCATTTTTTTCTGTATTTTTGTCATTTGTTGGGGATTTTTGTCATTTTTTGCTGGATTATTGTCATTTTTTTGCTGGAGTTTTGTCTTTTTTTGCTGGATTTTTGGCATTTTTGTCAATTTACATCTTCACTTTCTTCTCATTTTTTGTCGCCATTTTGAAGAAGCTTTTAGATTTGGAGAATGTGGAGAACAGGATCTGTTCTCCAAACATGTTCAGGTGGGAGCTAAGAGGTTAATGTTCTATGAGAAAAGACACTGGATCCATTTCGCGCCTCTCTCTCAAAAGGACAAATGACCACCGCTGTGCCCTTTCATCCGAACTCCAACCAACTTGAACATGAGCTCGTCTGTTATCCGGGTGTTACCGTGGCAACCATCTTTCGCGTGACTCATCCGTTAATAAGTTGACTCACGCCCCGCCGGAGGAGATTACCCCGAGCTAATTGGACGCGAGCCTGCACCTTATCCGTCTGCTGCTCGTCCAGGTCCGCGGAGGCGCCGGGGTTCGGCTCCACGCGGAGGTTCCACCGGTCCAGCTGCACCGCGTCCCCGTCCTCCACGTGGGACAAGATCTTCGACAGCGGCTCGTCCGTGTAGCCCTGGGGGGAAAAAGCCCGAAAGCGAAGAAAAAACAAAGCGGCGTTGAGGTCTCGCTTTGTGTCACCACAGAAAGGCATTTTTTTGGGGGGGAGGGGAAGAATCGAACAATTGGTGATGTTTATTGTGGATTTTACCGCGCCCCAGTTGAGCGTCCGGGCCAGGTCGTTCCCGGTCCCTAAAGGCAGCACCGCGACGGGGGGCTGGGGGTTTAAAGAGAGCTCTTCGAGACAAGACAGGATCCAGCCCACCTGAACAAAACAACAGAATTCGATATACAAGTCAAATAAGTCGAGGAGTTTAAAATGAAGAAATGATCAGTCTCTCGTTTAAAATAATCTTCAAGTGCTGTCGGTAACAATTTTCATGCACGGGTGTTGGACGAGTGGAAAAATTGGCTTTGTTGTATTTTTTATGTCGCGCGTACGAGAAATTGGAGTGAACCAAGGGCGCGGGATTATCATTTCAAACAGCCTTGATACCTTTTTCCTCAGCGCAAATGATGAATGCTTTTTTTTTTTATCTTCAGTGAATAAACTGATAATTTGATGAGCAACCACCGGTTTCTCTCAATTATTCCAAAAAAGATAAAAGAATCCAGAAGACGGTGTAAGAAGGCTGAATAATCTTAAAAGGGCAAACAAACAGAACACGACGGGTTTTGGGAATGTAAAGGGCTGATTGAAGGAAACTGGCATTGAAGCTCCACAATGAAATTTCCATATAATACAGAACAACAAACCACCGCGACATCTAATAACTCCCATCATTCATCTCTTTTTGCATCAAATAAATGTGTTATGCCAAGTTAGCAGTAAACATTTAGGTAAATACGGCAAAGTGCCAAGAGGAAACTGAATTCATAAAGGTACATAGATACAAAATGTCAAATAAAAGGTGGAAAAGAGATATCAATTCAAAACTTTTGCTGTGAATAACTGAGAAACAATACTCCACATAAAAAAAAGCATCATAATGGGTGTTTGGTCTATTTTATACTCAAAACTAAAATGTTGCCTGGTGAAGAACAACTGTGGCCCTAGTATGAAGCCCTGTGGAACCCCATCATGTTTTACGAAATGTGCAACTGAAGAAAATGTAAAAATGTAAACTTACTGTGCCATCACCGCCACAAGCCAGAATCCTCAAGTTTGGCACTTTACGGTACAGCTCCAGCCTAAAAGTACAAAGTACAATATACATTAATTGCATGCTTCATTGTGAATCTGTATTGTTCCTGTGTGGTGGACCTACCCCTCCTTGGGCCCGCCGTTGCTGAGGTCAAACACCTGTCTCGGGTTCAGGTACCACATGAACGACTGCATGATCTTTGTGCCCTATCAGGGATGAGAATACAATCACATGACCAGATTAATGGCAATAGATGTGCTAAAGAGAAAGTTAATATAAAGCGTCACTTCGCTGTTGCTGCTTTAATCAGCAGATGGCCATGTTAGTTAAGAGGATCATATGTTGCACTGATGGCAGACCTGTTTACTGACTTAATGACAGCACGACCTACTTCATGTAATATAGCGCCGGCCTGATTTTAATCCAAAAGCACTCCTCCCTAAGAGCAAAGTAGGGCAAGATAATACCTAAAGTAAAGGAATTTGAATACAGGCGAAACGATACACGGATCATTTTCATATCCAAATAAGTGCCGTCTTCTCGATTAGAAAACGATTCAACTGGACTTGCCTTTTGGGCACTTCCGTTGAATTGTTTTTTAAATATAAAAGACAGGATTTGCACAGATTTCTCTAAGTATGTGCGATAAAAACTAACTTGATTGTGTCAAAGTGGAAGATGGACAGAGTATTTTCATCCAATGGCTGAAAAATTTAAAATGAAATAAACCGGCATTTCCTGCTTTTCTGCTCCGACTGGGACAGCATTTTATTTATTTATTAACTCTATTGTTATTATTTCGACTTTAATGCATTAATTCTGAGCCGCCCCTGGTCTGTGCGCTCTCTGCTTGCAGCTCGGTCCTGGCTGGTTTGCAAACTTTAATCAGGAGCGTCTGGAGGCCGTCTGAGTCTGCTTCATGTTGTATTTGATACAGTTATGACCGGTGAAAGACTTTGCTTATTTCCGTGCCATGATGTCGTGCTTTGCATCATATACGTCGTTAGAGCTTTTTTCATTTCCTACTTTTGATCTTTTTTGTGAATATGAGTGATCAGAAACTTGACAAACACAGAAGCTGTTGCTTGAGGCTCGATCTGCCTGACTGTTGTTTAACCTGCGTCTCGCTTTGAGTGAGGCAACACGGGCACTTTTCACACGCCGCCTCCAAAAGGAGAGTGATACGGACTCTCATTCATGTGTGTAGACATGAAAACCAGGTCTGTAGGATGGATGTTAGGTCAAGATTCTTAAAGACCGCCACAGTTTATGAGAAATATACCAATCATGCAAAGAGCCTCACTCTGATTGGCCAAGAGCCGCATGCGTATTCGCCACCCCAGGCTTATAACAAATGTCATCAATCTAAATAAGTCAGACTTTCAAAAGTGCTAAAACCTGCCATATGCACTTTGAGAAACTTTGTGTTGCATAATCTTGAGAAGGACAATTATTGGGTATACACAGACATTTCTCCATTCTCACAATTTGCAAAGAAATCATGTACAGGTGGTTTAAATGCCAACATATTGCAGTGTTGGCACAGCCCCATTTGACCCTTTTTGTCCATTTGAAACCATTCTAATTTGCTATGCCCTGTGGAACTCCACGGGGACAAAGCTAATTCTTTATACATAATAGAAACATAATTAGAATTCCTGGCCCAATGCTACCTTGCAAATTGTAGCCTAAGTTATTAATGGGACTGCTTTAATTGCAACACTAACAACCTCCGAAATGAGGCTGTTGTAAGGAGGGAATTTCCCCTTTGTGCGCTAAATGAAGCCCGCCTTAAGTCCCCTCACCTGGTTTCCCCCGCTTCTCGGATTGACAAAGACCAGCAGAGGTTTCATCAGCGGCGAGGGCACGGGGCGGATCAAAAATGGCTTCCACGGCCGCCCCTCCTGCGGGAAAGTCAACACAATCTCAGAGCCAGACAGAAAAATAATCGATAATCGAGGGAAGAGCATCGGAAACTTTTCTAGCTTCAGTTAAAAATGTCTAGATAGTTTTCACACAATCAAATTTTCCTATATGGTCCCACATTCGGGGCACGCACACAGCTGACACGACACAGACACATACATGACGTCTCCGAGGAGCCGTTTTGATGTTTACTGATTTCAAAAGGGGAAAAGCTGACAGCCCTGACCTCCGGGGCCCTCTTGCTGCTCTTCCTTTTGAACGAGGCTCGCTTGTTCTTCTTGCTGCTTTTCACAGACGACTGTCAACGGCACAAAAGGGCACAGGAAATGTTACTTTGGCAGCGTTCGGCGCAAACTCCTCGCTTCTTTTTCAGAGCGCCGAGATCAAACGGCGACAATGTGAAGGCATGCGGGTGCGTAGATTTAAAAACACTCGATAGCTGTGAGCTCGAAATGCTGCACTCCTAAAGCAGGAGGCGGAAAAATGACACAAAACTATCAATATGGAAACTGTACTTTGTGATTTAAGTGTGTAGAATGGACATCAAACACTTCTCTGTTTTTTTAAGGCGAGACACTGCAGGTGAATCAGATGAAAATATAATTCAGAGACGTCAATCTGAAACTTCTGCTGTGACATGAATATGAGGAGAAAATATTTTGTGTCACTTTGTGTTTAAAAAATGCCTATATTTTCAGTGGATGGAGCCAAGTTTAGAGCTACACTTTTATTTTGTTAACCTCTTAACCACCTGAACCACATAAAAGCTTAAAGGGACTATACAGAGTTTAAAAATGTTAAAACTAAGCATTTTCCTCCCCTCCATGTTTCAACAATGTCCTAATGTGTAGAATGAGCCTCTAAAATCCTGCACTGTCACTCAAAAAGTTGTTATGCGTCATGCACGAGCTTAAAGAGGGGGTATTATGCTTTTTCAATCACATAGCACCAGTCTATATCACACTACAATGATGAGCAAACCTTCTGTTGGTCTGTAAATGCAGTAAATTAGAATAATTGCCTTGTATAAAATGTCTCTCTCAAAATGGCTGTAGTGAATGTCTTGAAATAGGCCTCTGTCTCTTTAAGAACCTCTGACCCTTTCCGACACGCCCCCTCCACACGCTGTCTGTGGCATCAGTGGGGAGGGGGTTCTGCTGAGGAGCAGTGGTTGGTTACTCGGCTGGTGACGAAAGCTCGGAGGCGTCTCCAGGAGGTGGGGGCGTTCCTAGGAGGACTCAGGCAAACCTATCCCTAAAATGGCCGCCATCAGAGTTTTTACAGATTACTCAGAAATACGTGAATGTGCCAAGGCAACACTTCAGGCATGTTTTTAATGAGGGAGTGACATAATAACATGATGGAAAGCTTGAAAAAGTCCATTTTGCATATTGCCCCCCTTTAATATAGAAGGTGCAGTTACACAGATGACCTGAGGTGGCAGTAGTGAGCATAAAATGGCTAACTTAATCTATTCCCTTTAAAAAAGCGTAAAAAAAATATATCTACGGAAACGAAGATGAAACAATGACAAAATAGAGACAAAAACATGTAACTTTTTTTCTTGCTTTTTGATGCTTTTTTGTCATGTCATCGTCGTGTTTTTGACACTTTTTCATTGTGTTATTGTTGCTTTTCCAGCTTTTTTTCCCCACTTTTTTTGTTGTATTTCCATCCTAGATTTCGTCGCTATTTTGACGTTTTGTTCAAGAAGCTTTTAGATTTGGGTAAAGCCGAAATGAGGTAAATGTCCTCGGTTCTGCTGAGGGTTAAGAGGTTAAAACTAAGATGTTACGGGAGGAAAAAACTCAACTTTGACCCCTGTGAAAAAGTTGTTTATCACCTGCCGTGTCTCGCCTGAATTTGAGAAAGTGTAGTAGTAAAAAAAAGTAGAAGAAAATCTGCTAAAAGTCGATCCTTGTAACATCTCCATGGTTACCTGGTGGCGACGGACGCGCACTATCCACGTGGGCGGGACTATGAGCGCCGCGTGCGCCCCTATTGGACAGGGCTCCTCTATGTGCTGGAGCATGAAGCAGGAGACCTTATTGTGGTACTGCGGAGAGAAAAACGAGCTCATAAACATACGCCGTGTTATTAGACACATATTTCAGTCCGTGATCGCTGCTGTGGGAGAGATCTCCGTGATTGCTGCAGTAAATTTGGATTTCTTTCTGCTCTCCGTGCCCAAAAGACGTGTCATATTAAAAGATGGATGCACATTACTGCGTGTGCATCCTGATTATCTGTCGTGTGTGTGTGTGTGTGTGGGAGGGGCTGACTCACGGCCTGCTTGCACCAGGAGCAGCTGATGGCCACGATGTCTTTGCTGTGGAAGGTGAATTTCTGCTGGAAGCCCTGGACACAAAAGACGAGGGGGGGGAAAGGGTTTCACTCAGCGTGAGGGAGGCGCCGTATCGAGCCGTGAGCGCTTACACGAATGGAAGCGGTTCTTACGGGACATCAATCAGACTTTACCAACAAGACAAGCTGCCGTTTATTTGTTTTACACGGCTGGAGAAAATCAATTAAATAGGCTGCTTTTAATATCAAGCTTCAATGCGGGAGAGGACTGAGGCTGAAATAAAATAAATATCCAGTAGTTTCACTTCCTCACCTCCTCTTGCTCCCCTGAGAACAGCCACAGGTTACGATTGAACCCCTCAACTCCCACCTGAACCGAGCACTCTTTCTCCAGCTTTACTCCAATCTAAAAGCTTCTGGAAAAAAGGTGTGAAAATAGCAACAAAACTGAGACGAAAAAAACGGACGAAAAAGTGACAAAAAATGAACAAAAATTTGACAAAAAAGTGAGAAAAATTTGACGAAAAATGGAGAAAAAATTGGCAAAAAAATGATAAGAATTTGACAAAAAAATGCGAATAATTTGATGAAAAAGTGACAAAAATGGACACAAATTTGACAAAAAATTGACAAAAAAGTGAGAAAAATTTGACGAAAAATGGACAAAAATTTGACAAAAAAGTGAGAAAAATTTGACCAAAAATTGACAAAAATTTGACAAAAAAGTGAGAAAACTTTGATAAAAAATTGAGAAAAAAATGGACAAAAAAGTGATAAGAATTTGACAAAAAAAATGTGAATAATTTGACAAAAAAGTGACAAAAAATGGACCAAAACAAAAATCGAAAAAGTCACAAAAAAGTCACGAAAATTTGACAAAAATGAGATGACTGCCCAACAAAAAAAGTGCTGGAAAAAAATCTGATAATGTGAGGAAAAAGCTCAATTTAGTTTTGTAGGTCTTTCAAATGAGGTGTTACACTGGCCTACGGGATTTGGGTAAAGCTGACCTGGAGAAAATGCTCTCGGTTCAGGCGGGAGTTAAGAGGTTACTCAAAGATGTGCGAGTGGCTTGATCAGAGACCGCTCTAGTTTCAGCTGCTTTCACATGCTCTCACTCAGCCACGTGACGTTTAGATGACATGACAACGGGCCCTGTGAGCGTGCGCTGCCCTGGAGGCGCTGGCAGAAGATGGAGGGCCTCGTCAGAACAGTGATCAAAACGTCCTGTCATCGTTTGTCTATTTAAAATAAGCTCTTTCTTTGCTCAAAAAAAAGAGGAATGAAAGCGAGCCCAGTTCAGCCCGAGGTCTTCACACCAAATGAGCTGCATTACTCAGACTAAGTCACGGCTGAGCGTAGACCAGGGCCAGAGCGGGAGAGCTGAGCTAAGGAGAGAGAAGGGTGAGGAGGAGACAGAAGGGTGAGGAGGAGAGAGAAGGGAGAGGAGGAGAGAGAAGGGAGAGGAGGAGACATAAGGGTGAGGTGGAGACAGAAGGGAGAGGAGGAGGCAGAAGGGTGAGGAGGAGAGAGAAGGGTGAGGAGGAGAGAGAAGGGTGAGGAGGAGACAGAAGGGTGAGGAGGAGAGAGAAGGGTGAGGAGGAGACGGAAGGGAGAGGAGGAGACAGAAGGGTGAGGAGGACAGTGAAGGGTGAGGGGGAGAGTGAACGGTGAGGAGGAGAGAGAAGGGTGAGGAGGAGACGGAAGGGAGAGGAGGAGACAGAAGGGTGAAGAGGAGAGAGAAGGGTGAGGAGGAGACAGAAGGGTGAGGAGGAGACAGAAGGGAGAGGAGGAGAGAGAAGGGTGAGGAGGAGACGGAAGGGAGAGGAGGAGACAGAAGGGAGAGGAGGAGAGAGAAGGGTGAGGAGGAGAGAGAAGGGAGAGGAGGAGAGAGAAGGGTGAGGAGAGGTGCCTGGGTTCTGGACACTGTGCCTTGTGATAGATAGGGGGGTAGGGGGGTGGGGGGGTTGCCCTTTTGTTTTGGTTGAGCACCTGCCCCTCATAATGTCTGTGCACGCCACTGCTTCACACCATGCTGGCTCCGCCCCCGAGTGTGTGTTTCAGCCGGTCTCAGAGCGCCGCTCTCGGGTCGAGGCTCTTTAGGACGACCGAACCAGTGCCAGAGACTTTCACGACCTAAAAGTACAGAGTTATACCTCCCCTTTAAGAGTCGGTTTCCTTTTGGCTCAGACTGGGTCAGTATGACGGTGTACGACTGAAGGACTGCTGTATCAGGAACTCTCCACTTTCCTTCCCTCCCCTTGCTGCTGCGTATTGTGTACATAATGCTGATCATTAAAATTAAGCTTTGTTTTCCTTTACATCAAGAGTTTGACAAATGTAATTTCCATGAAGATAATACAAAATGTTCACAATATTGAGTTGAGTTTTGATTAGGGCTGACGATCGACGACTAATCGATTATTGAAAGAGTCGACAACTATTTTGGCAATCGATTAATCGTTTTCTGGTTCACACAGACTAAAATGGAGCAAAAATGACAAAAAAAAATAGTATTTTTGATGAAAACCTACTTTGATTTCATATTTAGGGTCTGTAGTGGTTTGTACAATGTACATTTCATGAATAGAGCCTGCAAAAAACATTTCCCTTTAGTTTACTCCATCAACACTTCCCTAAACACCGCGACTTAAGCTATAATGTGATAAAAAAAATAAAAAGAAATTTTACTTACTACACGATTCACAGCCAAGTGATTAATCGATTAATCGTAAAAATAATCGATAGATTAATCGATTACAAAATAATCGTTAGTTGCAGCCCTAGTTTTGATATTTCTAAATTTCGGTCCTGCTTAAATTTGTATTTTTTATTATTTATATGAATATTTATATGCAAATGTATATATACTTCGCCCTTTAAAGCCTTGTATATGTGCATGTAAGATACAGCCAGTCTGTTTTGCACCCCCAGTGTTTCCTGAGAGCTGATAGAACAATGTGAGGTCAATAATAAAGTCTTCTCTGATCATGCCTCACCTTCCCACACTGCTTGCACTTGCCCTCCTGTCTCCTGCGGTGGACCCAGTGATGCCGGACCACCAGAGGCTGCAAACACACCATCACAGGTCAGTCTGGTTCTAATCCATAATCATTATTGACGCAGAGTGCTGCGTTTACCTCTCGATGGTTCCTGGGGCCTCCTTCTCGGAAAGATGGTTTACATCGAAAATTGATCTGGGAAAAAAATAAAATAATACAAAATAAAAACATGATGTGATCTGCGACGATGAGCAGAGGGAGGTCATAGAGTCAGATCTCAAAGCCTCCTTGTCTGAAACACTGGACAGTTAGGAGGTAACCATAGTGACCCCAGGTTTATGAATGTGCTGCCACTCTTTCTGACGGTCATGGATCAATTTCCTTTATGGGTTACGGACAGAAAGAGTCGCAACACATGGATAAACCAAGAACAGAAGAGCAGGAAGAGAAGTGGTTTCATGAGTGTAGTTGTGATTTGGACTTTTTACACTGTATGCGGCAAAGATCTGTTATTACATCACAAACACGATGTTGTACGATAAACAAGGAAGCGATCGCTGATTTACCGCTGCGGTTGATTTGAACTCACTTTGATCAAGACGTCAGAACATTTCAAAGCAACATCAGGCGTGTGTCCGCGATCAAAGCAGCTCGAGCGTGCGCCGGTTCTGTATGGATTTCACTCAATCTATACCGAGTTCTGAAGAGACGTCTTGACGTAATGTTTGATCGCGCGATACGGGGCTGCAATGTACGGAACAGAAGCACTTTGTATTACCCGGGGAAACGCTGCAGACAAAACGGTTTGGGGACTTTGAGCCCGTTTCTCTCTCGTGTTTTCACCCAGAAACAGAAGAGAAATTGTCAAATCAGCCCAAGGCTTTATTGGTTCTGTGAGTCGACTTTCTCCAAGAACTTTAGATGAGATTGTAACTTCACAGGCTCTTAAACTCTTAGGGACAACTCGGGGTGGAAACCTCACGATTCGATATGATACACGATACATGGCTCACGCTAACTAGAAACTTATGATACGCCGATACTGCGATAATCGATATATCGCTCAGAAAAAACCTACGATGCATGGGCCTTGTACCCCTTTTTAAGTCATTTTTAAGACATTTTTAAAACACACTGAAAATGGACCATTTGATAAACAACTAAACCAACAAATTAGTCTACCACAAATTCATGTTATGTACAATGTAATGGATTATTTATTCATTTATAATCATATATTTACATCAAATATATTGTTTGCTTGTTTGATTATCTATTTATCAGGACAGTATACAATTACATTATGCTGGAGAGCAAAGATAACCATACCAGACGGTCGCTTCTCAAGCTAACCTGTAGTCCTTAGGGGGAAAGTGTCATATATACAGTATATACACAGTGAAGTTAAGGGTCATTTATCAGCATCACATCCATAACAGGCATTATATATCAGGTAAAAGTAATATATATAATATCATTAAAAGTATTATAATTGTGTGACAGTGTTTGGTCCAAGTGCTTATAATTGTAGTGCTGCCCTCTGCTGTTGCAATGCTACCTCATTAATATGCATGCCAGTGTTCATTAATATGCATGATGTCATCAATATTATCGATATCAGAATAAATCGGTATCGTCCCGCAATGCCTCGTCTTATATCACAAAAATGATATACTTTTTGTTGTTGGGGCCACATTGGGTTTTTGGACTTGGATTGGGTTATTTCAAACAAGCACAATTCTCAAATAGACTGGATAAAATGTAATTGTCAAAATAGTAACACAAAGCAAAAAAATAGCTGCAGTTTTGCATTATGGATGAAAACATAGATGTCTTTCCCCTGTTGGGAATGCACATTGGGCTTTATCATCTTTTGCGGATGACACATTTGGCCCCTGAGCCTTACTTTTTCCACCCCTGATATATACTCGCACGCCTATGGACGACATCATCTCTTAAAGTAGCACCTACAGGCATCCAACTTTGTGTACCGCACCAGAAATAAGTTCTTAAAGAATATTTAATCCCTAAAAGTTAGAAGTAGTTTGCTCAAAGTTAAGATAATCAAAAGCCTCTCGAAAATAAACCTTTTTATTGTATCTAATATATCAACAGAATGAATCCAGAAAGCACCCAACTGTGATTAATTTAGGTAATCAGTTATAGATCAGGATCAGGATAGGGATGAGGGTCCCGAGTAACCAGAGGAGAGGGGGGAGGAGGTTTTGTGAAGGCTGGGGGGGTCTCACTCTAAAAGTGGGGTCATTGAGCGGGAGCAGCGAGTCCAGCAACATGGCTCTGGAGCTGGGAAACTGGAAAAAGTCAGCATTTAGTTTAGTCACATGTGCCTTAGTGTTGATGCTTCTCTTGCTAATCCTTCAGCACATTCCATTCCCCTAATGTAAAAAACCAAACGTACCTTCTCTAACTGTTCTATGCAGACGGTGTGAGCCATGATTTTACAGGCCGCGCACTTCCTCCGACTCGACGACTTCTGCTGTAGAGACAAAAGACAATTCAAACATCTTCTTCAGTCTCACTTCGACATGCAGGTGTGCAGATTAAGCAAAGAAAACGAGTCGAAAGCAAGAATGAAAATGCAACAAAAGAGCGACAATGATCCGTTCCACTGGCCTATAGACTGTAACCTTTTAGATTTGGGTAAAGCTGAACTGGAGAACATCCATTTGGTTAAGGTGGGGGTTTGACGCAGTGCATCGTCTGCGCTAAAGACAAACTGTCCAAGATGAACATTTGGGAAGCTTTTTTGTCATGGTTTTGTTGCTTTTTCGTCGTTTTTTTTCCATTGCCTTTGTTGACACTTTTTTTTTTGTTCTTTTGTTACTTTTTTATTGTATTGTTGTTGCTTTTCTAGCATGTTTTTGTTGCTCTTTTATTGCTCCTTTGTCACTTTTTGGGTCACTTTTTCATTGCTTTTTGTTGCGTTTGTCATGTTTTCGTCAATCATTTGTCACATTTCTGTTTGCATTTTCGTCCATGTTTTCGTTGCTATACTGACACTTTTTGCAGGAAGATTTTAGATTTGGGTAATGCTACAAATGGAGAAAATGTGCTGGGTTCAAGGGTTCAGAGGTTAAGAGCAGTGTTCATTTCGTCGACTAAAATATTTAGTCTTAATTTTAGTCAAAGTGATATTTTTGACGACTAAAATTGGACTAAAACTAAATTAAAAGTTTTTCATGAGACTAAAACTGTGACTAAAATGTCCAGATATTTTAGTCGACTAAAATAAGACTAAATAAAAATGAAAAGGAGAGATCATCCAAACTTCTATTGAGCGTCTGAAAGAGCCTCAGATCATCTAAATTCTCTGCCAAAGGATCAGCTCTGAGCTTTGTTCATGTGGAGCAGCTCCATGAAGCAGAGGAACAAGATTAAATATGATTATAATGAATATTATCAATATAAGTCGACTAAATTAGTCTTAAATTTAGTCGACTAAATTGACATGCAATTTTAGTCGACTAAAACTAAAACTTTTTGACTAAATCTTGACTAAAATTAAATTACATTTTAGTCAAAAGACTAAAACTAAAATAAAATATGTTGTCAAAATTAACACTGGTTAAGAGCTTAAAAAACAATGAAATGATAAGTTTTGTAATATTTGCAGGAAGGCGCAATCCCGTTTGACACCCACTAGAGGGCACTGTCACATAGAGCAGGAACAAGACTAAACTGTGGAGAGAAAAGAGTCTAAGGGTAAATAGTTTAACATGTGTTTTGAGTTTGGACTTTGGGGAAGCATTTGTGTTTTTTTTCTTCTCCACATTGATTTATCATGATTACAGAAGTGTTTTGTTATGTGTGGGTGTGCTCATTTTGGGATAGTCTCACAGTTTGTTTGTTTGGTTGATGATAATCCATGATTCCTTCTTCTTCCAGTGTTTACTTTCCTCTAATAAGCTCTGCTGCGTTTCCATAATAAAACGCTCCATACTTTCCCCCAAACAAAGGGCGCAGACGGTGTCCAGTCCTCACCTGAGCTCGGGCCACACAGTCCTGCTCCCCCAAATAACAGGAGTCTCCGGAAACGTTGGTCTCAAACCACACGTGCTCCCCGTACATCGCCGCCTCCTGCACACAAGGGGGAGAACATCATCCTGGGTCATCTACACGTGAATAATCAGGTCAATAATGATTGAGTGTTTTCACAGACCCACTTCACATTATATTGAATGATGGACTGTTGAATGTATGTGGCTGTTGATGTTACTGTTTATAAACTCGACTGATTCTTTAACATATATCTAAATGTGTGCTCACAGTCCAGTCCACGGCGGAGCGGAGGTACTGCTCGGGCTCCGTCCTGCCCAGGTAGGACGTGCAGGGGTCGCAGGGCAGCTGACGGAGTCCTGACCGGGCTATGGCTTTCCTGTCGACACAACAACACGACAACAGAGGATTCAAACTTTTATCACTGCTAAGATGAAGATGAAGGTTCCGTTTGAAATCACACTGGTCATACTGAGAGGGAAGAGCTCCAGTTCATTGGTGTTGTTTGGACTGGATTATGGTCTGTCTGACTCACCCGCTCTCTCCTGACAATGTTATTATGTCTGTGATGTAACTATGATAATCATCTCTGCTCACGACGGGGCGCGTGTGCTAAAAATAAATGACAAATAAAGAGCTGGTCGTGAGGGTCATCAGTGAGGGACAGTGTGGGTGACCGTGAGGCCTGGAGGCGCCTGGAGGAAGAGTCAGCTGGTCATCATCACCAGGAATACAACATCCTGAGACTGAAATGAAAATACGATTGGCAGATTGGCCCGGTTTTAGTATCTTTAATGTCAAAATAGAGGAGGTCAGACTCTGGAAAGAGCAAAAACAGAAGTGACCGAGAGTGTTTTAACAACAAACACATGGACCCACATCCACTCCCCATCTCCTCAGGTGAGTTTCTCAGTTTAAAGCGCCCTCACTGACAGTACTGGACAGACCGGCCTTTAATGTGTCCTGGTTCGCCTTCAACACTTCACTTTCTTTGCAGTTGTGTTTTGACGTAACTTGGATTTTGTCTCTTCCCAAGTAAAAAAAGCAACAAAAAAAAGCGAAATGTCCAGGTAACCATGGCCTGTATCAAAACAAACATGGCAGCTTATGTGAGCGTAAAAGAATGGGATTTTCACACAGGCAGTGGGAAACAGCGCCATCTTCAGCCAAATCAACAGGCGAAGCACAACAGTAGTTAAAGGGATACAGTTTTATACCCACAGAACTGCAAATCTGTAAATCGACCAGGACGGGACAGTTATTTCCGGTGCTTGTACAGCCTGAGCTCCTCATGCACGAGATAATCATTGAGGCTGCAGTTACGCCGTTTGGCCTGAGGGGGGAACTGCGAGGACAAAACTGACAAACTCCACAAAGCCCCTTTGATCAAACGTCAGAGATTTAAAGAGAGATGGAGGATATTTGAGAGGAGATGTCTTCATTCCCATTTTAGTGATGCATTTGAAATAGTGGAGCAGAATAAGGCCATTTTTTGACCAAATGAATCACTTTTTTATACAAGTCACAGATTCGCAGCCAAAAAAATTATCAATGTCATTTTCACAGATGGTTTCCGATGACACCTATACTGTAATTTTGAGTTTGATTTGACCTCAGCCTTTTAAAACATTAGGATCTTTTGCTCTAGGTCCCCCAAAAAGATCCTTTTTCAGAGCCGCTTCATTTGAAGTAGGTTTTGGGGTCCGATATGACGGGTGTTGGAAAGTCCAACAGCTGATGATGAAATGATTATTGGGGCGGCACGATAGCGCAGCAGTTAGCGCCTCCGCTTCACAGCTAGAAGGTCCCAGGTTCGATTCCCACCAGGACGGGGCCTTTCTGTGTGGAGTTTGCATGTTCTCCCCGTGTCTGCGTAGGTTTCCTCCGGGTACTCCGGTTTCCCCTACCACTAAAAACATGTGCAATAGGTGAATCCTCCAGCCAGGTGATTCTGACCACCAGCCTAGCTCCACATCATGGAGATGGGTCCCTGGGCGCGACCACCGCTCCTTACGGGTTGCCCCAGCGGCATGGAAGGATGGGTTAAATGCAGAGGACAAATTTCCCTACGGGGACAATAAAGTAAACCAAAAAACAAACAAACAAACATTAGTGTTTTCATTTCAATAACATTGATAGTACATCTTTTTTACTTTGTACTTTTAGAGTAGATCATTAGATTTGTTTTTATGTAGCTTGAGGAGCTACACAATCAAAACACGGCAAAACCACCATCCATATTTCCATTATTGCCACTTTGCTTCTATAAACAAACCTTTCATGTTCCATAGAAACAAGATGGAACCCGACCAGTGGACACATTTTGAAGATGAAAAAGTTTTAGACCAAACAAATCCCCAAGTATTGATCTAGTATTGTTTAAATGCATTAACGCGATTTCAAACAGCTTCCTGACACATTAAGCTGAAAATGACCACGAATATCCTCGGAACTATTGGGAACTAACGGACTGAGCATTGATCTTATACACATTAGTTATGCAGCCTGTGTATTACAAGCTGCAGGCCACATCATTAGGACACTTGTGTTCCAAACTCCGCAAATCCAACACCTGCTGTGTAATAATCGGATGATGAATAATGTAACAGCACAAATGGTTTCAGATTTGTGTCAAACCGAGGAGCAGATCTGCAAATGTCATTTCTCTCATTGTCTGCGGCTCCTCGCAAACAACGGCGTCGCACGATGTTTTACGGCTTCTCCTTTTTTACACCGCTTCTCAAATTTAAAGACACTTGAGGGCTTGTTTATGCAACAACACATCCTTCACCAAACGTGTGGGGATTTAGGCAGAATTACTCGCATATATTGTGTGCATGAACCCAAACAGCCACTCGCTCACACGCCTTTATATTAAGGTAAATAATCTCTGTCAGCGTTGAGATTAGAGTCATATGGGAGCGGTAATCCTTCTTAGAATACTTCAGTCCAGACGTCTACACTCTTCCAACAACCACGTTCGTTTGGTCTATATCTACAACGGAAAATAGCCAAAGACTCCTCTGTGCCTCCGATCTCAAATGCTAAGACTTAAAAACAATCTGACCAGTACAGCCGATGGGAAGACTTTTCAAAGGCTTGTACTTCTGTGTGAGTCCTTTTTATAAACCAGTTCCTTCACTGTCAATATTATTTGTCTTGAATATTGATGACTGCATTATTGCAATATGTTACTAAGCCATGGATCCCAAAGGCGACTCTTTGTCTGCTCAGGTTTCCTCTCGTCTGCAACATCGACACTGAAGCGACCTGAGGAGGAAGAGGAAGGAGGAGGTGGAGCTGACCAGTGCAGGACACCACGCTCCGAAACAGGGGCAAACCCAGGAGGCGCTGCATCGTTTCAGAGGATCAGAGGAGACGGCAGACAGTCAGGTTTGCTCCGGGTGCTATAGTCTCCTCTACCTCCAAAAACATGCTGCTCAAACTAAACTCAACTAAAATAGAACACTTACTTACTAGTGCAGCGACGAGAGATGCCGTTTTGACGCAAAAACAGACCAACGATGTTGTCCACACCAAACACACGCCCCATCTCGACCAAAACCTGCCCAACCAGGACCGGCTGGAAGTGATATGCACTGTCTGTGGCCCTCCATGCTGTAAACGCTTCAATATGTGGCCCTTGATGAAAAAATCTCCTGTACAAAACCATCTCACACAGTGTCATCCACTAAATGTAAACAAAAAACAAAAGCAACACGAGTCAAAACAAGAAAAAATACTGTTTGTTTAGGCTGTGTAAGCAAAAATGTGGAACGCCTCAGTGATTTTGTGACATATATCTCACAAAATGGATATTGCGATAGCGGTTATTTGGAGATATATTGTGTAGCCTTAATATCAACTTCACTACCATTATCACACCTAAACGAGAAACTGACCAACATCTGACCACTAGAGGCTGCTGTGTGTGCACATCCGCTCATCATGTCTATAAAGAGATTAGATTAGATTGTGCTATTTTTAACACCGGTAGTGGGCCCATGTGTGAGGAGTGGGCCCTGCTGGGAGGATTAGCCGCCTATTAGATTAACTGCGGTCAGTGGGACAGACAGAAACAAAACGGGGCTCGCGGACGGGGGCGAGATCCAGGTCTGTGGGGGAAATGAATTGGAAGTTTAATTCCACAACCGAAAACAGGCCTTAGAGACATTCATAATATATTTACGAATCCCACAGCAATGCCAGTTACAATCAAAGCTGAGTGATGTCTACGTTTGACCATAACAGTTCAGTTCACTTGACTATTTGTTCACTTCACTTGGCTTCATTTCTTCAGTTCACTTGGCTTTATTTCTTCAGTTCACTTGGCTTTATTTCTTCAGTTCACTTGACTATTTCTTCAGTTCACTTGACTATTTCTTCAGTTCACTTGACTATTTCTTCAGTTCACTTGACTATTTCTTCAGTTCACTTGGCTTTATTTGTCCACTTCACTTGGCTTTATTTGTCCACTTCACTTGGCTTTATTTGTTCACTTCACTTGGCTTTATTTGTTCACTTCACTTGGCTTTATTTGTTCACTTCACTTGGCTTTATTTGTTCACTTCGCTTGGCTTTATTTGTCCACTTCACTTGACTATTTCTTCAGTTCACTTGGCTTTATTTGTCCACTTCACTTGACTTGTTCACTTCACTTCACTTGACTTGTTCACTTCACTTCACTTGACTATATTTCTTCACTTCACTTGACTTGTTCACTTCACTTCACTTGACTTGTTCACTTCACTTCACTTGACTTGTTCACTTCACTTGACTATATTTCTTCAGTTCACTTGGCTATATTTCTTCAGTTCACTTGGCTTTATTTCTTCAGTTCACTTGGCTTTATTTCTTCAGTTCACTTGGCTTTATTTCTTCAGTTCACTTGACTATTTCTTCAGTTCACTTGACTATTTCTTCAGTTCACTTGGCTTTATTTGTCCACTTCACTTGGCTTTATTTGTTCACTTCACTTGGCTTTATTTGTTCACTTCACTTGGCTTTATTTGTCCACTTCACTTGGCTTTATTTGTTCACTTCACTTGGCTTTATTTGTTCACTTCGCTTGGCTTTATTTGTCCACTTCACTTGACTATTTCTTCAGTTCACTTGGCTTTATTTGTCCACTTCACTTGACTTGTTCACTTCACTTCACTTGACTTGTTCACTTCACTTCACTTGACTTGTTCACTTCACTTGACTATATTTCTTCACCTCACTTGACTTGTTCACTTCACTTCTCTTGACTTGTTCACTTCACTTCACTTGACTTGTTCACTTCACTTGACTATATTTCTTCAGTTCACTTGGCTATATTTCTTCAGTTCACTTGGCTATATTTCTTCAGTTCACTTGGCTTTATTTCTTCAGTTCACTTGGCTATATTTCTTCAGTTCACTTGGCTTTATTTCTTCAGTTCACTTGACTATTTCTTCAGTTCACTTGGCTTTATTTCTTAACTTCACTTGACTTTAATTGTTCACTTGACTTTATTTGTTCACTTCACTTGTCTTTATTTGTTCACTTCACTTGACTTTATTTGTACTTTTTGATGCAGTTTAAGCCTAAGGAAAAATTATCAGTGCCAGCTCACTTTTAAACCTCTTCCATCTGTAGGACTAAAACATGAACCTGCAACCCCAGATCCAGGTGGAGGCGTTGTGTTCTTCCTCTCCTCTCCTCTGCTCTCTCTCCCATCATCATCATCGTCACCACCATCATCGCGCTCACCCACTCTCATCTCCATAACAAAAAGGCCGCTCAGCACTCCCACGCTGGCCTCATTCTGCTCAGCCCCGAGAAGCCTCCTCCTGGACACCACCAATTAGCCGCAGTCGTCAACAAGCCACACATAAATCACACTCCAGAGGGACACGCCGGGGAGAGAACCGGGGAAATGGGGCAGCGCTAAACTTAAAATGACACAAACCACAGAAAAGCTGGTGGTTTTTCTGCAGATGCAACTAAAGCCAAAAGGAACGTTTCGAGTGGTTTTATTATTAAGAGAGAAGAGTCAAATAAACTGCTATTTAAATGCATTAAGGCTTTATTGTGGCTTTAGTGAAAGGAAATAAAGTGATAGTCTGTAAGTTTGCAAAGTGACAGAGTGAAATTTTAAAGCAAACAATCAAATTCCTCCCCTCTTTAACCAGAAAGCTCTTCTTAGTTTGCAAAATGAGGAGAGCAGGAACAGAATTTTCAAGTAAACGATCAAGCTCCTCCCCCTCCCTCCTGATTGGACCTGACAGGCTGGATCACAAGAAAAGCTCGCCTGATTGGTCGACGCGGGAGGATACTAGACTCTGATTAGTTGCTGAGCTCAAGGAAGGAGGGACAAAAAAATGATATCTATATTATTACTTAACATCAAAATGCAAGAGGTGGTCGATTTTGCCCATTTTATAAAATGTGTAATGTGTAAAGTTCCAGACTATCACTTTAAGGCGATATTAAGACACATGCATAAAAGTCTTTTAGAGCCGGGGTTCCCAAAGCGCGGCCCAGGGGCCAAATACGGCCTGCCAACCAATTTTTGATGGCCCTTGGTATAAAGAGATATGAGAGATGGTCCTTTTTATTTCATAGTTAAAGGAACAGGCCACCATTTTTCCATACTGAGATTCTTACCTGAGTTTAGACAAGTTGATGCGTACCTGTCTGGTCTTTGTGTGTGCTCTCAGTCATGCAAAACGACCAAAGATGTTGCTAGCATTTGGCCTCTCCCAGTATATTCCTATAGCTCCAAACGGGGGTGAAGTTAGAAGCGACCAAGCTCTTCCACAAGCACAAAGACCAGACAAATCAAAGGGAGAGAAACAGTTTTTGAAACACAGAAATGTTTTCAAACCTTGCCGAATCAGTTAAAGGTTCTATATCATGCAAAATCGACTTTTTAGAGCTTTTAGCCATGTTGTTATGCTATTTCCTTATCAAAAACACCCCCAGAGTGGTTTGTGGCTTCATTCACGCAGCTCTCAGTAATCCTCCTGAATCCTGCTCTCTGAGGCTCCGCCCTCTCCTGGTGAACGACTGAGTGTTCAGTTGTGTCGTCACAGCGGAACGGAAGTGCTCAACGTCTGCAATGTACTGTCTTAATTCTATGCTTACGGACGGATTTTAATTTGTAAAACAGCGTTTTCATTATTTCTGTCGTAAGAGAGAAACAAAGAGGGAAAAAAAAGAAAAATAATAATTAAAAAAATTAAAAAGGATGTGCCCGAGGTGCTTCCAGGTCAGCTGTGGCCAAAACAAACACATCCCTGAGCGTCTGAACAGATCAGTCATGTTTGCGCTGCAGCTGTGAAGATGGAGCTCGTTATAACCTACTCTGGACACACCTGTTTTTTATTCTTAACTAACGATAATGTCACGGACGGAGAAAAAGAAGCGCGTTTGGCTACGAGGACGAGGAGTTTATTCAACCTTTTTCAGGAAGAGGCCACTCAGCTGTTTTTTTCTCCGGGATTCAGCGACTTTCACCAAAATATTGTTTTTCTGTGACTGTCTCTGATGGATGTTTGGTGAACCTTCGCCAGAATCAAAGTGGATTAACTTTTATAACCAACGCGAGTCCCACAATGTAAACAGCGATGGACCAGAGCGGTGAGTCAATCCAAACGCGGGTTAGCATATTAGCTTGTGTGTTAGCATATTAGCTTGTGTGTTAGCCATTTATGAAGCTGTGTTGCAGATGTCAACTCCGTATAACTGCATCGTGAAGTGACTTCACTTATTGCTGTTTATTTATATTACGGTAAAGTTGTATGTGCGGAGAGAGGGGGCGGAGTTAACTGAATCGAAGCGTTGTGTCTTCCGGGTTCGAAAAATACCTCCAGAAAACACTTATATTTATCACAAAAATGAGTGCTCCATAGTGGTAGAGGTACAATATATCATATAAATGCCTATACTTAACTTTGGAATGGCTAAAATAGCATGATATAGGACCTTTAAAAGGATGTATCCGTGGAAAAATGTAGAAAAAGAGGTTACAATAATGTGGGCCACCTACATATACGTTTTGATTTTTGCATCTCTAGTGTTGATGTAAAAGAGCGACTGTCTGTCAGAGGTGAATCATTGACTCACATTGATTAACCCACTTCCTCTTGCACCCACACAGACGAAGCGCTCACGAGCCGCGGCGTGAGAGAGGCAAACATTTAAGGACTTTGCATTGTTTCCGAGCCAGTCGCGGCGAAAGCGGCGGAATCGTCAGACTGAAGTAATCGTCACCGCGTCATCCCCGTCTGCTGCCAGTTCTATCCCACCCACTGACAGGTGCCATGAAGAGATCATTTGTGGAGCTCACTTCCTGCCAGTGATGCTGTGTCTGATTATTACCGGTGCACATTTGAATAGATTAAGGGAAAAACGCTCCAAATTTCAAAAAAATGATAGACTTGCTTTGGAAACAGGAGCTGTAAACTGAGAAGAAGATTTGTGTCCGAATTGAAGCTCTCCCTCCTTTTAGAGAACTGCTCACTGCTCACACAATCGCCCATGCATTCAAACCATCCTCGACACTAAATACCAGAGGATCAGTTTGAACATAGCATGGTGGTATGAGTAGGAGTCAATAACGTAGCATACTGTATGGAGCTAAATTAGTGTCAGTGATTGCATTAACATGGAGCTCCTCCTTGTAGTTAAACCACTTGTCTCTTCTCTCCTGGCAGTGTTCAGATTTACTGGCTCCACTGTGTGATTTGAAAAGGGTGTGAAACGAGGTGGTGCATTTTCAGGCATATTGAATCAACCACTAAATAAGCTAACAATGAAAAACAATGTTTGACAAATTGGCCCTTCTTTAACTCTGCTGCTCAGAGAATAGGGCCAATAGTGTTTAGAAATACAACTCCAACACCAATACAACACAATACAACACAATTACAACCCCTCATTTGAAAGCTAAGACGCATAAAAAAATAAAAACTGATCTTTTTCCTCGCGTTGTCGCTGTGTTGTGTCACCTTTGGTATGTTTTTTTATTTTTTATTTTCATTTTTGTCACATTTTTGTTGAGTTTGTGTGACATTTTTGTCACATTTTTTGTCACTTTGTGGTTGAGGTTTTTGTCACTTTTTGTTGAATTTTTGTCTTATTTTTTTTTTAGTTTTTGTCACATTTTTGTTGAATTTTTGTCACATTTTTGTTGAATTTTTGTCATTTTTTGTTGATTTTTTGTCACTTTTTGGTTGAGTTTTTTGTCACATTATTGTTGAATTTTTGTCAAATTTTTGTCATTTTTTTGTTGAATTTTTGTCATTTTTTGTTGATTTTTTGTCACTTTTTGGTTGAGTTTTTTGTCACATTATTGTTGAATTTTTGTAAAAATTTTTGTAGAATTTTTGTCATTTTTTTGTTGATTTTTTTGTCACATTTTTGTTGAATTTTTGTCACATTTTTGTCACTTTTTTGTTGCGTTTACATCCTTGTTTTCTTCTCATTTTTGTGGCTGTTTAGGTGCTTTTTTCCCAAGAAGCTTTTTGATTAGGGTAAAGCCAAACTGGAGAAAATGAGATCCGTTCATGTGGAAGTTAAGAGGTTCATGTTTTACAAATTTCATAAAATGCCCAAAATCTACCCCGTTTTTTTGCATTTCGATGTTTAGCAGGTAATAACATAGATATTATTTTTTGTAAAGTCCCTACTTCCTTGATCTCAGCAACTTATCAGAGTCTAGTATCCTCCCACGTTGACCAATGAGATGAGCTTTTCCTGGAACCAGCCTGTCAGGTTCAATCGGGAGGAGTGGGAGGAGCTTGATCATTTATCTTTGAAAATCCTGTTCCTGCTCTCCTCATTTCGCAAACTAAGAAGGGCTTTCTGCTTAAAGAGGGGAGGGATTTGATTGTTTACCTTCACATTCCCTCCATCTCTCCTCACTTTGCAAACTTACAGACTATCACTTTAATGCAAAGAACCAAAACAAGCTCCTCACTATAGCACAGTAAATGTTTCAGGAAATAAAAATGACATCACTAATCATATAAGCCTATACATCGGCTATAAATCCTAAACGGTCAGCAGGGTCAGCACGTTCAGCAGGTTAGGCAGGTGGGGTCAGGCCAGTCGAGCCGTTGACCCGCAGACAGACTGACTGCGTGATTACTGAAACAAAACAACCCCTGTCACAAACAAAGACGGCGGATCCAGATCTAAGTGTTGTTCTGTAGGTGCGCTCGCAAGCTCCAGCTGATCCTTATATAACCCTCCATGAGTCTGTGCCCCTCCCCCAAGCGCCCGGCCGCTCACTGCCCCATCAGGAGACTCGCGCGACGGGATTACCGGCGCTCTGGGTCGTACGGAGAGGCCGGAGTTTGGCGATGGGGATGCTGAGTCCATCGATAAAACAGTCACTCACGCCCTTCGCTATTATTGCTCCGAAGAACAAGTCACAGTTTTGCCATATTTAACAAGAATCTGTGGAGATTATGAGGTGCGAGTAAAAAATATGGACAGAGAAATCAGATTATTGTCCGCGGTTCTCATGGTGACACACATGCACAGTGTCAGCCATGACAGGACACATATCTGGACTCATTAAAGGCAACAATATGAAGCCAACATGAGCAGACCTTCAGGTTAGCCTCTTAACTCCCACCTGAACATGCTTTCTCCAAATTCTCCAAATCTAAAAGCTTCTTTAAAACAGAGGCAAAAAACGAGAGGAAAATGAGGATGTAAACACAACAAAAAAACGCTAAAAAGTGACAAAAAAGCGACAAAAGAGCAACAAAAAAAGTGACCAAAAAAACCGCAAAAAATGACAAAAATCCAGCAAAAAAAAGACAAAAATCCAGCACAAAATGACAAAATTCCAGCAAAAAAAAAGACAAAAATCCAGCACAAAATGACAACAATCCACCAGAAACGTGACAAAAAAGCGACAAACTCAACAAAAAAGCGACAAAAGAGCAACAAAAAAGTGACCAAAAAAACAGCAAAAAATGACAAAAATCCAGCACAAAATGACAAAAATCCAGCACAAAATGACAAAAATCCAGCAGAAAAATGACAAAAATCCAGCAGAAAAAATGACAAAATTCCAGCAAAAAAAGGACAAAAATTCAGCAGAAAAATGACAAAAATCCAGCACAAAATGACAAAAATCCAGCAGAAAAATGACAAAATTCCAGCAAAAAAAATGACAAAAATCCAGCACAAAATGACAAAAATCCAGCAGATAAATGACAAAAATCCAGCAAAAAAAATGACAAAAATCCAGCAGAAAAAATGACAAAATTCCAGCAAAAAAAGGACTAAAAATTCAGCAGAAAAATGACAAAAATCCAGCACAAAATGACAAAATTCCAGCAAAAAAATGACAAAAATCCAGCACAAAATGACAAAAATCCAGCAGAAAAATGACAAAAATCCAGCAAGAAAAATGACAAAAATCCAGCACAAAATGACAAAAATCCAGCAGAAAAATGACAAAAATCCAGCAAAAAAATGACAAAAATCCAGCAAAAAATGACAAAAATCCAGCAAAAAAAAAAGACAAAATTCCAGCAAAAAAAATGACAAAAATCCAGCAAAAAAAATGACAAAAATCAATCAGAAAAGTCATAAAAAAGTGACAAAAACACATAAGGGAAATTAAAAGTGACGACAATGGCAAAGTGGAGAGAATGCATTTGGTTTTGGCGGGTGGTAAGAGGTTAAAGAGCTGTCCTCAGAGGGCACTTTTGACCCAGCGTGTGATGTCACTGGAGAGTCCTGTTCAGAGTGGTGTGAGGACAGCGCCTGGGGATCCTTCTCAAGAGCGGGGCAGGCTGATGGGAGATTGATGAAACTTACCAAGAGGTTCAGGGGAAAACTCCACACAGAAATGCTCCAGACAGTTCAGGAATCAAGGGATCTTCTTAAATTGGGGAGAAATTGCTTTATAGTTTGCTGACCTAACCTTCAGGGCCGTTGGGGTTCCCAAACTGCAGTGTATCGTCTGTTCAGGTTTTCACTGAAGCCAATAGGGAATTCACTAGATCGCAAGCAAATATATCAATATCCCAAAACGCGTTGGAAAGCAAGTTTTAGCTGGATAACCACTGAGAAGAGATTCAAAACTATATGTAGGATGTGAAAAGTTCCCTCCACGTTTAAGAAGAAAGGGGTTTGAGCGCCCGAATGATCAGGGAGCTCTGAGGTCGGGGGCTTCATGCCCCTGGTAGGGTCTCCCATGGCAGACAGGTCCTAGGTAATGGGTCAGACAAAGAGCGGTTCAGAAGCCCCTTATGAGACCAACAGGCCCGGTTAGAACCATGAGGCCGTCCTTTTGTGGACCCACCACCTGCAGGAGGAGCCATAAGGGGCTAGTGCAATGCGATTTGGGCAGCTCCAACGACCCGGCAACGGAAAAGTGGAAGAAAATGGATGGATGGATGGGTTTTCATGAGAACTGTGTCTTGAAACTCATTATAAACCATGAAAAGGGCCTGAGAACCCGACACAGAGAAACAACAACCTTGTGTTGAGTGGCTGTGATTGGCTGATCCATTCGCAAGGTGAGGAAACTGGTGTCAAACTCCTTCGGGCTCCCTCTTCCAAGCTATTTTCTATCAAGACACTGTCCCGAAGCTTTAGTGCTTTTGTGTTTTATGTTTGTCACTAGCTGAGACCCGGCCTTCGGCCGGGCCTCGCTAGTTTCCACATTTGATAGTCTGAGATTATGAGTTATTACAAAGAAATGTCCAACCCGTCACACAGTTCAGCTGTAGACCAGTGGTTCCCAACCCATTCCAAAAACTATGGCCACTACAAATGTTTAAAATAATTAATGCTAAAAATAATTTAAAACAAACTGCAATTTGAGTGCTTGATGCACCCGTACTCCTTTCTTATAAACTACAACCACAATATGTTCGCTAAAAGGGAGTAGAATTCAAGAGACAGTGGAATAAGCATGGATCAATATTAGGGGTTCAGCTCTAACGGTTCGGTCCACGGTGCAGGACCCGTGGTGTGGTGCATCACGGTAGTGTACAATGTAAAAAAAAAAATAAGTTGGTTTTGAACTGAAATAGCCTAATGATTGTTGTTAGACAGTATTGATAACCTTACAATAAAATTGGCAATGCATTCAAAGCAGCTTTAGAATCAAATGTACCTCTGGGCTCACAATACGTGAAAGCAAATGACACACATCGCCCTGTATGCGCGCGCGCGCACACACAGACACGCACGCACACGCACGCACACACCGCCCTGTTGTGATGCACGCGCGCACACATACACGCACCGACGCACACACAAACGCGCGCACGCGCACACACACACACACATCGCCCTGTGTGGATGCGCGCACACGCACGGCAGTCAGATCGCGTGCATTCGCGTTGTTGTGACGGCGGGTTGTCCTCGGACAGCAGCACCGCGGTCCATATGGACCCGTGGTCAATGCCCTCGGGCGGCGGGACCGCAACGTGGGGGCCGGCACCACGCACAAACTCACTACTGTCGCCAGGCTTCCTGATGTTCCCAAACGGTCTCCCATCCCAGTCCTAACCAGGCCCTTCCCTGCTTAGCTTCGGAGGAACGGTCTCCCATCCCAGTCCTAACCAGGCCCGTCCCTGCTTAGCTTCAAAGTCGGTATGGGAAATAAACATGGCGGCGCCCAGGCGGCGGCCATTGAGATAGCGGTTTCTATAATAGATTCTTTTTTAAAGATAATACATCACAGCGTGAACGCACATGAGAAAGGCAGAAGTTCGAACAATTTGACACCGGGGTTACAGTCGTCCCCAAAGACGTTAACTCAGCCATCGCCAACAAAAGTAAAATAAAAGGAGTAGATAGATTTGAGTGTTGAGTGCCTCCCGCCATTAAGCAACAAAAAGAAGAAGCACATTTTCGGTTTTAAGCCGAGTTACCACAGAAAGTGTCGATCTCAGTCAGATGACTTTAGTGATCAGTGATACACTATGGCATCACTTCTTTCTGGAACACCATATTCTTTGGTGATATACATCGTGAAGCTACAACATGGTGCTCCAAATGCTGTCTTACCGCTGAACCAGATGCTAATAGGCTGATAGAGGATGGAATTGGAGAAACATAGTGGCCGGGGCAGGGCCTATACCCACACTAACCACATTACAAATTCACTTCCTCCTACTCACCGCCTGACAGGGCAACACACACCGCCACATAACCAACCGGCAAACAAAGAAACAATGTTCTATCTGAAAAGGAAGAACTGATGTGATTGATGCTCCGGCTAATGCCGCAATCACAGAACCAATCTAAATATAATTGGCTTTCCTTGTGCCGGAGCAGGGATTTCCAATTACACTCATCAGGCCTAGTGCGGTTTGAATAGAGCCTCACGCATAAAGTCTCCATTTCTATTCGTGTTTTCAATCAGAATCATAATAATAGAATAATCAAATGTCATGTAAGAGGATTGGAGCGCTCACGACAAAGGCAGATGTTTGCATGACACAGGGATCGCAAACTTTGCCGTGTGACGAGGATCTGATGCTCAGTCAAAGTACATTTCGAGCCCCAGTTTGCAGTCCGTACCTGTAGGATGACTGTTTCCTGAAGTTGAGGTGAACAAAATCCGCCTCCGTTTGGGACGGCGCCCCGCCCGCTCTGTTCGGACCCTCGGCTTCCCGTTTAGGGATCTGAAAGGCAGACCAGGATGTAGTCAGTGACACGTGGAACAGTCATGAAAGTACAAATGATTTCATGTATTAAGGAGAGGTCTCAGTTTCACACCTGCCCCCTGCTGGCCAGCCCTCACACCTGCGCAAGCAAACTGAGCAGCGCGGCCTGATGACATCATCACACAGAGTTGTTCGTTTTTATGTCAGGCAAAGGCATGAGCCGTGGCACGTGAAATGCGAAGGGGAAATAATCCCAGCGCCATGGAATAAAAAAACAACACTGCATAAATCGGTAAATATTGTATTGTGGAAAACAAAACTTTTCCCATTTCCACGATTAAAATCAAAACTTAGCTTAAATATAATGAACTACAAAACGTTAACCGAGCGCATTTTCTCCAGTTTGGCTTTACCCAGATCTAAAAAAACATATTGAAAAAAAAAAGCGTCAAAATAGGGACGAAAACGAGGATGAAAACGCAACAAAACAGTGACGTGCTGGAAGAGTAACAACAAAGCAACAAAAGAGCAACAAAAGAGCGACAAAACAAGTCACAATAGCGCAAAAAAAAGCTCTCTTTCTCTTTACCTTTACTTTACTTTCTCTTTTGTAGAGCTTGGCTTTCAAATGAGGCGTTACTCTGGACTATAGGCTGTAAACACCAGTCAAGAAACTTTTAGATTTGGGTAAAGCCGAACAGAAGAGATGCAGGTTAAGAGGTTAAATAGTTTCAGGCGATGTAAATGTCCTTCAGAATATTCAGAATAAGGTTTTCACAAGAAAGATGTGTGCATGAATGGGTTACACCTTTACTCATAAAGAGATGATAATATTGACATAAAGTAAACAGCCTTGCAAGGTAAGGCATGTAACTTCCTCCTACAGTGTAAAAGTGGCCATGTTTGGATTTTACTGGCAACATGTAACAAGTCAACAACACATTTCAAAATAGTCTGAGAGAGTCATGTTGTTTCCAGGTCTGAACGCGTTCATTTCAGCCGCATTGTTTTTGCCCTGATCTCGGGCAGGTGGAAGTTGAACCACGGCTACTAAGTTGAGCTCGCACGCGCCCACCTCCACACGACTTCTTCCTCTTCCCACCTGACTGCAGCTTCCGGGCTTGGGGGCGCTCGTGGAGGCGCTCTCCCCGGCCAGCACGTCCTCCTCCTCGGCCACGTCCTCCAGCCCGAGCCGCTCCACAGCCGGTGCGTCGCAGCCCCTCGTCATCATCCCTGCGCAAAAGAAAAAAAAAACTCTCTTCGCGCTTTCACCAAGTGGCCGTCGTCCCCCCGCGCTTCTGGACGAACTGTGGTGCGCTCAAAAGGTGACCTGCCCCATCCATATGGCGCCCCCGGGGCTGACAGCGCACTCCAGTCTCGCGCTCAGAGAGGGCTGCGCAGTTTGCGTCTCGTCCTGGCGCAAACAACGACAAAACGCAAAATAATGAGCGGCATTAACTTGGAGAGACGAAGGCGAGACACGGCTGCGCTTGGCTCAATGTTGCAGGAAATCATCTGGGAGTTCTCTCTCCAACCCCGCCCCCTTTCACTTCAAGCCGCTGTCTCGACGAGACATACCAACAAGCGGTCTAGCTCCGCTGGAGGGCGCCAGAGTCCAGGGGAGGATGTTGGTGTCCCTGGTCCCCCTTAATCCCCACGTTTTCTCCAGTTTGGCTTTACCTAAATCTAAAAGCTTAACGAAAAAAATCAAAATAGCGACAAAAATGCCACAAAAATGTAATAAAAAAAGCACAAAAAAGTGACTAAACCGGGAAGAAAATGTGACAAAAAAAACGTGCTGGAAACAAAAGTGACAAAAATGTGACAAAAATGCACCAAAAAACAACAAAAGAGCGACAAAACCATGCCGGAAAAGCAACAAAAATACTCCAAAAAAGTGAGAAAAACATGGCATGGGTTTGTCCCTGTTTCAGAGCGTGGTGTCCTGCACTGATCAGCTCGTCCACCTCCTACTTCCTACTTCCTCGTCCTCCTGCGCAGCTCCCTCCGCTCCACAACAGTCTTGACCATCTTCTGGGAAGAGCTGAGCTGTGAGTCTCGCCCGGATACCTCCTCGCTTGTCCCTTTTTTTGTTTCTTGCAGTCCCTTTTGTGATGCCTCCACTGAGCTGCAGGTGTGGGGGGGCGCTGGGTGCCTCTTCAGTGTCTCAGAAGAAGACATTTTTTGAAGAAAAGCGACAAAAACACACAAGTGAGGCAGTGACGATGTGACAAAATCGTTAAGATCACTTTTCAGCTTTCAAATGAGGCCGTACACTGTTGCTTTCCAGTTCCTATATGTCAGAGTAACGCCTCATTTGAAAGCTAAGACCTCCAAAACTACTACTACTAATCTGTAGATGAATCGATTACGAAAATAATCGATAGTTCGCAGCTCTCCGAGTTCTCTTTCGACCCCTGAAGTGTACCTAATGTGTCGCGGTGCCCTCTTGACCCGCCCTCCATTACCTATCCTGCTCCTCCAAACATGCAGGTTACCGTGACGACAGCCTTTCAGCGCTCCATCCTTTGTGGGCGTCTGTCTCTCCTAACACCCAGAGAGCTGACGGTGCTGAACCCGGGCCATGGCTAACCCACATGCATGTCCGGTCTGCTGCCCCCCTGAAAACCCCAGCAGACAGACCCAGTGCGGTCAGCGGCCTCCACCGGGCCGGTCACACCCAGGACCGCTGCCCCTCGCCTGGACCAGAGCGCCAGATAAGCTCCTCTATGTAGGGTCAAAGCCCAGCGGGGTTAGCCGGATGCCAGACATGAGCTGCTGGTGTCAATGAGCCGAGAATGAGCTTACGTCTTACAAATACATTCCAGGCATGACTTCAATTCTTTTAGTCGGTCAGTTAGTAAACAATAAGGACCGGAACATTCATCAAAAGCTTTATCAATTGAAAAGGTCAAAGCATTTCACCAAATTTTCATGCATTTCAGATTCAAATGTGGAATCTGAATGGGAAACAGACTCCAGGAATCAGAGCAGGTTTCAAAGTGGGCGGGTGTTTAGAAGGATAACATCAGTTGCGTAATTATCATTGTATTTCAGTGAAGCAGCAATTTTATCTGAATTTTTTAAGCTGCTGACAGGAAGTGACATAGACAAAGTTCCATAGCAGTTTGACTCACTCATTTCCCATTGACTTAACATGGTCTGCACGGCAAGTGTTTAAAATTTGCCTTCATCTATGTCACTTCCTGTCAGTGTCCAATAAAGAAGTGAAACTATAAATACAACAGAGTAGAAGAGTATGTCGTGAACACTGCATAAACTAGACCTTTCTTGAGCGATGGAAGAGATAGAATAAAGATAGAATCTAAATTAGGGGTGGGCCATATCGTATCGTCATACCAGTATACGTTTTTTATATCGTTATCATTTTTTATATCGTTGTGGACGTAATATAATTTGCATGTGCACTCCAGCTGATTTTGACTTAAGTCCAAACCAGGGAGGATGTAAATTGCTTGAGTAGATCATATTTGGGAGGAAATTAGCATGTTATTGTTCCTTTAAAGGGGGGGGTATTATGCAAAATCGACTTTTTCAAGCTTTACATCATGTTATTCTGTCACTCCCTCATTAAAAACATGCTTGAAGTGTTGCCTTGGCACATTCTCGTATTTTTGAGTCATCTGTAAAAACTCTGATGGCGGCCATTTTAGGGATAGGTTTGCCTGAGTCCTCCTAGGAACGCCCCCACCTCCTGGAGACGCCTCCGAGCTTTCGTTAACAGCCGAGTAACCAACCACTGCCCCTCAGCAGAACCCCCTCCCCACTGATGCCACAGACAGCGTGTGGAGGGGGCGTGTCGGAAAGGGTCAGAGGTTCTTAAAGAGACAGAGGCCTATTTCAAGATGTTCACTACAGCCATTTTGAGAGAGACATTTTATACAAGGCAGTTATTCTAATTTACTGCATTTACAGACCAACAGAAGGTTTGGTCATCATTGTAGTGTGATATAGACTGGTGCTATGGGACTGAAAAAAGCATAATACCCCCTCTTTAAAGGAATAGGCCACCGTTTTTACATACTAAAATATGTTCTTACCTCACTTTAGACGTGTTAATATATCCCCGTCTGGTCTTTGTCCGCGCGCTCTGTCACGCAAACGGAGCACATACGCAGCCTCTCCCACATGTCACATAGCTCCAAAAAAGCTCACGATAGAAGCTACCAAGCTCTTCCGCGTGTTCCCTATTTAAATAAAGTTACGTGAAGTGTTTTCATGCGAAGTATATTTACACAGAAATGTAACATGTCGATTTTATAAGCAAATAAAAAGGGGGACTATATTGTGAGGCGTAATGATACGAGGAGTAAAACGTCCGCGCAGTAACTCCTAAAGGTTATTGACGGAAGTGAGCGGGGGAAGTCTTTAGGAGTTACTGCGCGGACGTTTTACTCCTCGTATCATTACGCCTCACAATATAGTCCCCCTTTTTATTTGCTTATAAAATCGACATGTTACATTTCTGTGTAAATATACTTCGCATGAAAACACTTCACGTAACTTTATTTAAATAGGGAACACGTGGAAGAGCTTGGTAGCTTCTATCGTGAGCTTTTTTGGAGCTATATGACATGTGGGAGAGGCTGCGTATGTGCTCCGTTTGCGTGACAGAGCGCACGGACAAAGACCAGACGGGGATATATTAACACGTCTAAAGTGAGGTAAGAACATATTTTAGTATGTAAAAACGGTGGCCTATTCCTTTAAGACTGGGCCACATTGAACTCGTTATATCGTCATTGTAACCGTTTTCTTTTCTTTTTTAATGGTCATTTATTTGCCTCGGGAACTGGAAAGTCCCACTGAGATTTCGGAATCTCATTTTCAGGGGAGTCCTGGCCCCAGGTGGTTGACCTATTGTGCATGCTTTTAGTGAAAGGGTAAACAGAAGCACCTGGAAGAAACCTGCTCAGACACAGGGAGAGTATGCAAGTACATTTCCGACATGGTATATACTGTAGAATGAGGTCCATTCCAAATTACAGCCCATGTTGATAGCCAGTAGATATACGTCTCAAAGTCCACATTAAAGGATTATGAATTATATGAATGTGCTGCATAACTATAGCCTGGTCAGTCGCCTATTCTTAAACTGGCCTCTGAGATCATTGCTACAGCACATACCTAATCCAGAAAAATAACTATTGAGATGAATACAGCGGTTCTGAATGTGTTCTATGTGCTCAGTTCGAATCGACTGTACCTGTATCAATACATTGACGATGCCAATCCCACCCTAGAGAATAAACAAAGACCGAGAGAGAGCAGCCAGTACATCTCCACCCCGCTGACTGTCTGATATCCCCGGGCCTGTGTTCCTAAGGCGGTTTATTTTGGCAGGCCTGGCTGTCTGTCTGGCGTTGGTGCTGGTGCATGGCGTGGCATCCCATTGACCTGGAGCGCCCACCCCGTCCCCGCTGCGATTCTGCTGACAGGACAAAGGCCCATGAGATAATGCCATTCCAGAGGGATCCCGGTGACACCCCTCAGGTATAAAAGAGCGCACAGGCGGGGGGCACTGGTCGAAACCCGCTTTGTTTTCTTCCCCCCGTACAGTCGTCGTCTTCTAAACAGACCTCCACCATGGACATCTCCATCCAGCACCCGTGGTTCAGACGCGCCCTGGGCTCGGCGTATCCCGCTCGCCTCTTCGACCAGTTCTTCGGAGAGGGGCTTTTTGACCACGACATCTTCCCCTACGCTCCCTCCACCATCAGCCCCTACTACAAGCAGTCGCTGTTCCGCAACTACTGGGACTTTAACAACTCCGGGGTCTCCGAGGTAACACAGAACACACTTCACCTAGAATCAACACATAGAAATCTTCATTGATTACCAAAGGGAATGAAAAACTACAACCAAAACCGTGCTTTGTTTACCATTCCCGTCGGTCATTGTTGTATCATTTTCATGTGACGTGTGCGTTCCAGGTGAGGTCCGACAGGGACAGGTTCACCGTCTACCTGGACGTGAAGCACTTCTCTCCGGACGAGCTCAACGTGAGAGTGACCGATGACTATGTGGAGATCCAGGGCAAACACGGGGAGCGACAGGTCAGAACACCGGGACATGAACACGGCAAATATGTACGCAATATAGATGATGTATACAGGCTTTGCAGTCATTCAAAGTTGTAGCTTTGTAATTAAGTAACAGTATTATTGTCCCCGTAGGGAAATTAAACAAAATTACGAGGAAAAATGATTAGGAAATGTACAATTGGTTTACAAATGAATTAAATTAAACAGCCAGAATAATCATATATGCAGTTGATTAAAAGATGGTATCAATTAATATGTAGCAAGGCAGATCTGAATTGATTTTTGTGTTAGTTTCATGTTTGCGTCTTACCTCTGGTGGATCTAATATTACCAAGTAATTAAGAGTCCAGGGCTGATGTTAAAGTTGTTTGCCCAGGACCGATGTTAGGGTTAGGGTAAGGCTGATTGGCTGGCTGTAACATTCGTCCTGGGCAAATAACTTTATATCAGATATCAGATCAACCCGTACCTCTAATGTAATTCTCCAGATAGTGAAACGTGCCTGATTCTAAAACATCAAACGCATTGCAAACGCAAAATCGTGCAGCCTTAGCAAGAGATAGCACGAGATGAAGATATCTAATCGATTTGGTCACCAGGAGTCGAAGTTGACCTGATGGATGAAGAACGAGGCGGGTGTTACTTTTGCTGACAAACAACCAGCACTTTATTAACTTATCAACAACATGAAAAAAATGTGCTGCAACACATCAAGTTTAGACTATAAACACACATAAGATGTCTCAGTACCAAATATAAAGGTTTTTTTTTGTTGTTGTTTGTAGACTTAGCTGTGATTGGCTAAAACGAGGTGCGCTTGAGCCAATCAGCATCAAGTTCTCTGCTGAAAGTCCATCCTCTTTCCAATCGATTTAACCAGGAGCTATTCCGGATTGATATTGCAGTGCTTATGTTATTCGCAAAGTAATATCAGTCTAGCTCTGAACGGGTTACCTTATTTTTGCCATTCACAGGATGACCATGGTTTTGTCTCCCGCGAGTTCCACCGCCGGTACCGTCTCCCCTCCAACGTGGACCAATCAGCCATCACCTGCTGCCTGTCGGCCAACGGCATGCTGACCCTGTGCGGGCCCAAGGTCAACGGGGGCAACGAGGCCGGGCGTGGCGAGCGCAGCATCCCCGTTACCCGTGACGACAAGACCAACGCCACCCCATCTTCCTAAAAGCCTTTACTGCCCCAGGATGGCTGCCCACAATCTGTGTTTTTTCCCCTCTACTTTTCTTCTAGTTTATTATATCTATGTTCCCATAACTCTACATTAAAACTGGATACAGTGAGGGGCAAGTAGATGTTTTTTGAAAGCATCAGATAGAACCTAACATTGGGTTTGCAAATAGTTTTTACGTCATTGTCAAATGTCTAATCTCAATCATTTGCACCCTCACTACTACCACTGTATTCTATAATCTAGCCTTGTCCTGTTCATAACCAGTGCCATGACTTTGAAATCTAGAAATAAATATTAAAAGATATTCACTCATGAAAACAGCTTTGTGTGAACTGATTCTTATTTAAAATGTATTAACAGCTTGATGAGTAACATAGAAGAACAATTTGGGGGGAAAAGTTGTTGGTTGGCAGTAAGCTGAGAAAGGTCTGAAGATATTTTCTTAATGCTTGGAGGCTTTCGAACCTTGACTCTGGAACACAAGATGAAAGAGAACAATTCATTTATTTAGAGAAAATTAGGATAACTCAACATTTTAGACACAATACTTTACTTAAAGTCAGGTTAAGAGCACTTCTGACTTTGACGCTGAATGGATTATGGTCGTAGTAACAATGGAAGTGCGTAGCAGACATCTAAATGAAGTAGCGTGGGTGTAGATGTTGGGTAAAGTTCAGCTTAAAGCCACACCGCGTAAGATTTCACCCAAAAAAACAAAACTTAACTACAAGCATTTATGATAGATATCTTCACCATTGAAAAATACCTCAAACAAACATGTGCTTTTGCTCTGAGCGGCTCACCTCTGCTAAAACATGACTGTAACTTTACCAGGAGTGGGTGCATCTCCGGCTCGTTTCCATGGAGACGTCGACTAAGGTCAGCAGAATTGAGAGTTAAACGGGTTAGGCCATCATCCAGATCCATTCTTTAATTATCCACCGCAAAAATGGCATTTTCTGTGTCGAGCTGGTCATTGAGAGCATGTTTTGTGTTGATGGTACAGTATAGTCCAAAATGTTACGCAGTGTGCCTTTAAGTTAGCTGTAAGTAGTAAGTGAACCAAAAAGGTATGCAACGCAATGGTGTGTTTCTTTCTTTGAAGTGACCACAAAAGTACAAGTAATAATAATGATAGTACTAGCTTCAGTAACATACGCAGCTACAGTATTAGACCAGAGTTTTAGTATTACTTTCAAGTTTTATAAATATATCTTCTCATCTTGGTCATGCATAGAGCACTGAGACAATCATTTTCAACATATATCTGTGTGATATCAATGGAAATGGGTAATCGCTTTAGAATTCAAATGTACAACTGTATTTCTATAAGTTTAATAGAAAGGTATACTTTCTGTAGTGCGCGTAGGTCCTCCAGGGTCTGCTCCGCGGCCGCCCTCAGGCCGGGCTGCGCGCTGGAACTCAGCCTCCTCACGCGCTCCTCCAGCTCGGGGTCCACCACCGCGGGCCCCAGCAGCAGCACAGCCTCGTCCTCCAGAACCAGGGACTGGAGCAGGCGCAGGGAGTGCAGGCACACCTCCCAGTCCCGCTCTGAGCCACAAGAGGGCAGAGTCAGACACCAGAGTGGAACTACAATTACTGTATCGAATGATCAGAGAGAGTCCAGGGAGGCAATCTGAGCGTTAAGCATCAACACATCTAGGCCGGAGCGTGGTGCTTCTTACCCTCCAGGAGGTTCCATGTAACCGACAGCAGTCCTGGGCTCTTTATCATGTACTTTAGTCCCTTCACACTGATGCTCACGTTGTACAGAGCCATCAGCATCAGCCTGTGCAAATACTTAACAGTTAATAACATTGAGCTTAAATGTATGGATACTATTATTGTTTTGTTTTTTTCAGAATTTGCATTGAATACTAGCAAATATAATCCTATTGAGTAATATAACATTTCCAAAGTTAAGAGTGTTATGGTCGCCCACACTTCCACACTTCCAAAAGTACCACATGGCCCCCCCAAGTAATGCCTTTCTTCTTGAATTTCTATGAAAACTGTAAGAAAAATGAGGCCCCGGACTCCACTAATGTAGATTACACCAGTCATACGCTGTGGCACCTACACTTTGAGTTTGGGAAACGCTCCTGGCTTCATCAGCTCCAGCATTCGGATGAGAGTGTCCAGCAGCACATGAGCAGAAGTGGCCAGGTAGTCCCGCCCATTGGTTACAGCTGCGATATCTGATTCATTGTAATAAAACAAATAAAAAGTGTTACATTTGGCTCACACGCTCACAAGTATGAAACATCGCTGCACAGGAGTGTCACATTTGTGGACGCTGAGTTGTCGTCATACTGCTCTGACTCACTGGTGATAGTTCCAGCCAGCGCCAGCACAAACTTGTGTTCCTGCGAGTTTGGGTCTTCAGTCTGAACTTTGACGTCTTCATCAAGAGAGCGGACAAAGCTCTCCAGCGTCTGAGCAGCGACTACCACAAAGGACTGCAGCTTCCACTGCTGTGGACGCAACAAACAGTCACAATCTACAGTTTTCAGATGACATCACTGGAGGGCAAAGCTCACGGGTTCTCAAACTAGGTCTTTTGGGGTGGTACTCAAGGGCATCCATTGTATTTGAGATCATTTTACACATGCCTTAGTAATTAGTAATGCATTAAGTGTAGGTTTGTTTGCTTACTTTTTAATGTTTACTTTTTAAGTTATGGTATGACACTTTCTTTCAAGTGATCGACGTCTAAGTCTGTGACTGTGAGTGGACAGCACGTGAGCTCACATCGGCCAGCCAGACCATGATGGTGTCCTCCCGAGCGGAGCAGCTCCACAGCAGGCTGCAGGTGGCCGAGCCCAGGCCGGAGCAGAAGTCTGCCTGCTGCTGCAGCTCAGCGCCGCTCTGCCACAGCTGCTCCCGCAACAGCAGCTTCTCCTGCACACAGCACATCCAGTATGTCCCATGTCACATTGTAGGAGTTGTGTGGCCCTGTTTCTTACATTTTGCACTCTTATTGACCTGTTGTTCCGAGACTTAAACTATTAAAGTAGACTATGTACTGGATATTCATGTGAAAAAGAAAGCCTCTGACCTCTCTCTCCTTCTGACACTCAGCCTGTGAAGCCTCGAGTCGACATTGCAGGTGTGCACAGTCCTGCCTCAGCCTCTCCTGCTCTTGAGCCATCTGCTCTTTCATGGCACTCACTGAGCACAAACAAACCACAGTACAGAAAGGACCTACAGCAGACAACCCTATAAATGTGTATTTCACTTGTCTGAGCGGCTTTAGCTTTGTTCAGCATTTCCAGGAGCTCCCCGTTGAGGACCCTGGGAAGAAACTCTCTCAACTGCATCACTTCTGTGGTCAGTTTGTCCAGCTCCCGCTTCCTCACTCTGACAAAGCAGTCCTGCAAGACAAAACAATGGCTGGTTCAAAACTATTTACAGATAAGATATTTACAAGCTGTTGAATATATGAGATAAGTATTACTGTACATAGGAAAAAGTTTCAGAAAAAAATGTATCTATTGTTGTTGATTGAAGTGGTATAAATCGAATGTTACCATAGAAATCTGTCATTTTGGGGGGAACTAACAAACATTGTCCATTGATTGATATCACCAAAAGTAGAAAAAACAAAGAAGTCAATCTGGAAGCAGGTCATTATAGGAAATACACCTAACACACTGTAGTGACTTACTGTTTTCATGTGAACAATAAATCCAGCACTACACATTGTAAAATCTCCATTGGTTTATTATGTATCTCTTTTCCCAGAATACTTTGCAGTTTTGAAGACATAATCCTCTCATGATTGCTCATGATTGTGCCCAATGCATAGTAATAAAATAATAATGAACTAACATTTGAATAATGAAAATGATTTTGATCATACAACTAGCATTGTAAGCTAGCACGTTGCACAAAACGTAAATTTGAGACGTTGTTTATGATAGTTATGCATGACTATTGATCTGATAAAGCGTTTTTCAAAAAAGAAGCAAATAATGTACAAAAAGTAATGCACTCAGCATCATTACATCCTTACCTTGGCGTCGGTACCATTGATAGATTTTCCGCCCAACATGGTGAAAATATACTTGTGTGTCTAACAAGTCTTAAAAATATAAGTTTATTGTATATCTGTATTTAATCATTCAGAGAATCGGTGATAATAATTGGTTAAAACCCCTTTTGACTTGGCCTTCGGCTTCTGACCCCCAGTGTAATGCACTATGGTGTTATGACAAAATGTGCTTCCCTGTCTAACCCACCACTGCATAAAAAACACACATTTGTTTGAAGTGCTTAGAAAATAAAAATAAAAAGGCAAAAAACAATTCTTCGTTGTAGGGAGTAGTTCCTATAACAAATACCTCTTACGATAAAATTACTAGGGAGATATGAATACAACAAAACCAATCTGATAGGGACGCAGAACTTGTCTGGACACCGGCCCGGGCTTTAGCTCCCGCCAGAACGCTCCACGCGGATTGGCTGTTCCCTTTGACCAGGTAGCAGCGACAGCGAAGCGCCAATTCCACTACGTCCACTCCGCGTTTTGTATCCAACCGGCTACGTGAAGCTTTCATTGTGGCTAAACTTGAGCCCCCATCAGTTGGGACTCCGATGTTTGATGTGAACGGGGGTCACTTCGGAGTGGGACTTTTGTGGAACTTTCATTATGTCTCTGGGGTCTGATTTGGAGTTCTGCAGCGAAGAGGCGTTCATCGAGCGGTTCCCCCTGCACCGCGCCTGTCGGGATGGGGATGTGCCCGGGTTGCTCGCTCTGCTCCAGCGGCTGTCGGATCGCTCGGACCACGGCCACCTGAGCGCCGAGGACTCCCGCTACGGATGGACTCCCCTGCACTGGGCTGCTCACTATGGACAGGTAAGTTCATGATCTTCTATAAACTAATTCTAAATGATTTAAGCGATTTTGACTACGGGCTACAGTCAATACACAATAAAAGTCCGGTGGAAAAACCATGCCGTCTGGTGTGCGCATTATAATGTAGGTCAGGAAGTCATGGATGTAAAGTTCATTGTTAGAATCTAGCCCTAAAAGCTCCGACGTGGTGGCGTTTTATTGTCTATTTACTTTTGAAAGACACGCTGAACGTTACTGTAAATAGGAAATAATCTAGTGTACAGTTCATTGAAAGAAAAATTCTAGTGTTTGTATTGGCTGCAGTGTAGCCAATGGGCTCGCGCGAGCTGAAGTAGAACCCGGAAGCCGTGATTTAAAACTTGTTTGTAAATTTGAGGTCATATATAGTTTATGGTTTCAATACATTTATGTCATTTGGGATTTAAAGGGAGAAACAAAGCACCTTGAGTAAACGCATCTTGACACAGGGAGGATGGATTTGAGTAGAATAAACTTTATTGTCCCCTGAGGGAAATTTGTCTTGGCACTTATCACCACAACAGCTCACATTCAATGGCAATAGACGATTAAAAGTACAACAACAACCAAAGGTGCTTGGAGCTTGTAGGCCTAAGATGATCAGGAATTGATGTGGGAAAATAACAAAAGACAGTTTAAAACAGCTGGTTTTGGAAAATCGTTGCTTTACATATATGTTATAAGAACTCATCATCCTGCTGTATTTTTCTTCTTTGTGTTCCTCCTTTCCAAAAAAAGTGACTTCCTGTTTCGATCCGGCACACCAAAATAAAAGCAGCATCTTATTCATTAGTTCAGCAGTTCATTAGTTAAGCTTTCTTTCTGTGTGTATTTAATTATATTCTTTTTTTTTTTTTTTTTTTTTTTTGGGTTCAAACCACCAGTCTTTATGTTATTACAAAAGAAATTTCCAATTGAGAAGAAAACACACATTATATTGTGTATCCGTACTTAGTAGACTGATGAATGTAAACATTTTCTAGCACGCCGTTCTAAATCAAATATATTTGTTTGCATTTGCTGGTTGGATAAAAAGTGCTACTTCTACTGTATAAAGTTGTGTTGCTAGAAAACCCTTTAAAAAGCCGTAAATGCTACTGAGTGATCCTATTTGTACATCCTTGTTTCCCTCATGCGTGGACAAGGATGCAGTCCAGGGTGCTGTTGAACACGGTCTTGCTGCACTTGTTTTTGAGGAGATCCAAGATGGCGTTATGTGTTTCTGGGATGAAACCCGTGTAGAAGTCATCCTTGGCTGTCATGAAGTTGAGCAGATCATGGCCAAGTTTACTTTTTTGGTCAAAGCACTCAGAGATGTCAAATTCATTATGGATCCGATGCTCATCATATTTTAGGCCCAGTTTTTGATTATATTCTTAAGTACCTGCTGAACTAATCGATGAGACGAGCTGTGTGCTTTTATTTTGGTGTGCTGGATCAAAACAGGAAGTCGCTTCTTGGGCCGGCGTTGTTATGATTTGAAGTTCTGCACAGAGTCAATTCCACACAAAAATTGCAAATATTCGTAGCATATTCTTATATTATAACATGTATTGCGTTGTTTTCCCAGCTGGAGTGCGTAATCCTCCTGGTGCAAATGGGTTCTGAGGTGAACACGGGCAGCAGCCGCTTCGACCAGACCCCGGCTCACATCGCTGCTTTCGGGGGGCACTCTCACTGTGTGGTGTGGCTCACGCAGGCCGGAGCTGACATCAACAGGCAGGTGAGTAAATACATTTGCTAAAGATGGCATTAGACCACTTCATTTTAGACGAGCTGGCACGACTACACTAGTCAGGCTGTAGTGAATTTTACTTTTGCATCTAATCAAATGAATCAATAGGCCCTGCCCCAGAGCGCAACACCAGCCTGGGATGTGAAAACTACCACAACGACCAAGAATTGATTAAATAGTTTTCCGAATTATGACACTTCCTGCTGTTTTCCTGATTTCCTGTTGAGCTGTCAATTGAACCCCAAGGACTAAAAATATATTTTTTTATGACGAGGAGTGTTGTGGTTAAGTTTAAATGGTGCCTAATATCCATGTCGCAAAATCACTGAGGCTCTTCCATCTGACTGAGATTGACACACTTTTTGCCAACACGCTTTTCAACAAAAATGCATAGTAGCTTAAATATGTGAAAAGCTTTTCAGTCCTAATTTAGTTCAATGGGTAGCCTTGTTTTGGTCATGAATCTAATTTTGTTTTTAAATTTTGTAAAGTTTGTGTGGGAAAAGGGCTTATATTCAACAGCTCTGGAAGTTGTGCTGCTGTTGAACTTGTACCCATGTTTCCAGGACCTGACCGGTGAGGCTCCCATCCACAAGGCGGCTCGCACCGGCAGCCTGGAGTGTATCCAAGTGCTGCTCATCGCCGGAGCTCAACCGCAGTACGTACGCTTTTACTGACAAACCCTCTGGTGGAGCCCTCGGAAACTGAACACATCAGACACATGTACTTTTAGTCAGGACTGATGTTTTGTATTGGGCTTGTCAGTGTTTTGTATCTCTAAACAGGTGCTTTCATTTAAAGGCACATTTTGAACTCATGAGCTATTGAGCCAACAGAAGTCACAATCTTTTTTTTATTCTTATGAAGTCGCACCGATGTGGTGGTAAGACTAGAGGTTGACCAATATGGGTTATTCTAAGGCCGATGGGATTTTTATTGGCAGATGCCGAAATGCACGGCCAATATAAATCGGTAAATCTCTATCTCTTATGGTTCTGAAATTAAAAGCAAAAGTCTGCCAAATAAAAATATCTGACGTGTACAAACCTGTGACTGATTTTCGAGGTTGTGGGAGGGCTCATATTAAAGCTCTGACTGTCAGTTCCGGAGATATCAGCCGGGCCGATAGATCAGTCGACCTCTTGCTAAGGCGTGCATTTTGTCAGCTCTAGGGAACAGTCTTTCTCAGAGCTGCCCTACGTCCTAATGTGAAACCTTTCATCTCGCAGTGTGAGGAACGCCCGTGGACAGACGGCGGCTGACCTGGCTCATGCTAAAGGCTTCCACGACTGTTTCCTCCTCATCTCCAACCTGCAGCAGCTCCACGGCGCCCCCTGTGCTCAGAGCCAGGGCAGCAGGAAGAGACTGCTCAACGGGCACGAGAACGGCCAGAAGAAGAAGCCAAAGGTGGACGGTAAGCACGAAGTACTGTATGATACACAGTGTTGGGGAGATACTTTGAAATTGTATTTAGTTACTGAATACTGAATACTTCCATTAAAATGTATTTTGTAACATATTCCATTACTTTGTCTAATCAGAGTACTGTATTCTGAATACTTTTAATACTTTTAGAATACTTTCACATTGATTGATTAAGGAAAGTGGTCTCAGGACTCTATTGTGGTCCAAAATTCTACCAGGACAGTAGAGAGCAACACAAACATTTGATACAGAGGTCTACTTTATATGACCCTTTTATTTTATGCCCATGTTATTATCATTTTCTATCGCCCTATCAATGTCTCTTCTCTCCTCAACCCGCAGAAGAGATGGCTGCCTTTGCTCCCGACGCTCACCAAATCCTCCACCTCGACCACCACAATAAGCTCACTCCGACCGGCCCCCAGCCCTGTCAGGACGGAGCCGAGAGGTGCGGCTCCCTGCACCTCAGCAGCAGCCCCGACAGCAGCGGGGCGGACAGGCTGGTGCACTGGGGGGTGGTGGGAGTAGAGGGGGCCGAGCTGCTGTACGGACACTACCACGGCCTGGGGGACACCGCCGAGGACCTGACGGATCACACGGCCATGACCACGTGACAAAGTAAAACATCTAAGAGTTAGGGGGTGGGGTTTTTTGGTACCATTAGCTTTAGCCTTTTTCAATCATCTTTTTTTGTTTGTTTGTTTAGTTACAAACTGGCACAATCTGCATACATTTAGCTCACTAGAGTAAATGTTTTAAGAGGAAACCAGAGACTAAATGATTTCACTTTCTTTGCGTTGATTTATCATATTACCTTTTGTTGATCTGTCATATTGGCATACGTTGATATATTAGCTTACGTTGATATATTAGCTTACGTTGATATCTCACATTAGCTTAAGTTGATATATTAGCGTACGTTGATATCTCATATTAGCTTAAGTTGATATGTTATATTAGCTCACGTTGATATCTCGTATTAGCTTATGTTGATATGTTATATTAGCTTACGTTGATATGTCATGTTAGCTTACGTTGATATCTCATATTAGCTTACGTTGATATGTCATGTTAGCTTAAGTTGATATGTCTTTAGCTTAAGTTGATATATCACATTAGCTTATGTTGATATGTCATGTTAGCTTAAGTTGATATGTCTTTAGCTTAAGTTGATATGTCATTAGCTTACGTTGATATCTCACATTAGCTTACGTTGATGCATCACATTAGCTTACGTTGATATCTCATATTAGCTTACATTGATATGTCATGTTAGCTTACGTTGATATGTCATGTTAGCTTACGTTGATATGTCATGTTAGCTTAAGTTGATATGTCTTTAGCTTACCTTGATATCTCACATTAGCTTACGTTGATGCATCACATTAGCTTACGTTGATATGTCTTTAGCTTACCTTGATATCTCATATTAGCTTACGTTGATATGTCATGTTAGCTTACGTTGATATGTCATGTTAGCTTACGTTGATATGTCATGTTAGCTTAAGCTGATATGTCATTAGCTTACGTTGATATCTCACATTAGCTTACGATGATATCTCGTATTAGCTTAAGTTGATATCTCATATTGGCTCACGTCGATATCTCGTATTAGCTTACGTTGATATATCACATTAGCTTACGTTGATGTATCACATTAGCTTATGTTGATATGTCATTAGCTTACGTTGATATATCACATTAGCAGTTAGCCTTCTTCTGGAGTTACATTTTTCACAACAAACCGTCTAAGAGTATGTTTGAGGAGTTCAGGACAAGGATATAAGCTAGTCCCATCACATATTGTAATGATCAATGGCAAGAGGTCATACAGCTGGTGTTTGGGAATAAAACCTGAGACCTGGTTACTGTGAGAACAATCTACTTGCCTATGAAATGATCATTACTTTATTGCAGCTGATAAAATAAGAATCTATCTTAGATCCTTAAAAGCCCTATACCCGTTGATGAATGAAAAGGCGAAGTGGAGCTTTTCTGTTGTGGTAATGCTAACAACTAGCCTGCACGTTCATGGTCGATAAAATGCTTAATATACAGGGGTTTTTTCCCTCACGAATGTCTGCTTTTAAAACATACTAGAGGACTCACCAGATTTCATTCTTTTACTATAAAAAAACAAATCTCGTACAGGGCCTTTAATACACACAATGGCAACAGAATTGATTTATGCTAATAAGCTATGTGCTATAGAAAGTGAGGATGCCTTCGGGGAATTTTAAGGACAGTCCGTTTCCAGTGGGATTGACTCAAAATAATTCGTCCATATGAATGTTTTAAAATGTTTGTTATTCCAGATTCTGAGAGCATTTTTAAATCGGATTCCTCCCCAAGCACTTTTCAAACTGTACTGTATTTAACATGCAATTTTTCTGCAAGGGAAACAAAGTGTGGCTTATTTTCAAATGTGCCGTCTTTTGTCGATCTGCCGAATATTTTGTACTCATTTTTACAACTTCTGACTGTTCTGCAGCAGCTGTATTGTTATGGTTAGCATGTCTGTAAATGTTTGCACTATAGAAAGCTTTGGCATTAGCGAGGGACTCGTTTTGTAGCGACAAGCTGAAAATGATCAGCTGTAGTTGTTCTTTGTGGTAGTTTTGTATTTGATTGTCAGGTGCTGATGAGGCCTGGAAGCCAAAGTATCACTTTTATATTCTGAATTTTGCTAAATGTTTGTACGGTTTGTATTAAGCGCCTCAGTATTATTGACCATTTCTAAAAGTGACGTTCTTCTCACCAAATAAACAGAATTTGATAAGATGTGGTATTGTATTTTCTAAACACACTAAAAAAAGTCTATAACCATTATGTGCTCAAATTCAGCACTTCAGAACAGAATTAAAAATGCAATTTAAAGAGTTGTAATTACTTAGTGCACAGACTGTAATTTAGTCATTGAATGCTTTTTAGTGCCATTTTAATGCCTAAATACCATAAATGCAAAAAAAAACTTGGAATATTTCATTTTGTAAGATTTGTAAACAGTCAATCTGAGGAATGAGGAGAAATTTTGAATTTCAAAACTAAATTGGACACAATGGAACTCAGAACTGCAGCTGAATTAGTTAGAACTAGACCATAGTGTTTGTGACTAATGTAAAAGTAGATTAGTAATGTCATTGAGTGGATTCTGTTCCTAGGGGAAAGAAAATATATTTTCTAAGAAATTTCCATTCAATTTCAGATTAATGACTTTTAAGCCCTTCATTTTGGCATTCATTTAATGACTTAATGCCCATCAAGTCCATGAGGTCCTACTGATCTACCACCAATAACTCTGTAAAAAATGTAAATATCAGAAAATATTTGATATACATTTATTAATCATACATTTGCACACACATAAACCATGATTTGAGTATCGCAGCAAGTCAATCGCATTAAAAATCTAATAAAAATCTCCTGTTACGTTTTGACCAAGTCCATTTTGAGCGTCTGTTGGAGACTGGCGATGCTGGCGTCCAGAGCCGCCAGCCCGTCCCTGAACGCAGCCTCGTCGCGCGTGTTGAAGCTGGACTCCGACTGGACGCTCCAGTCACTGATCACGGACTCCACGTCCCGCTCGGGCCTCTGGTGTGTCCCCCGGTGAGGTCCCGGGGCCTGGAGCGATGGGGAGAGGGGTCGGGTCAGTCGGCTCTGCTCCAGTGACAGGAGGTACTGGGTGATGTGCTCTCTGGCGGCCCCTGGTGGACTCGCTGGCAGATTGTCAGGCGTGGGAGTGGATGAACTGCAACTGTCAATTATTCTAAAGGATGGAGAGCAGAAAAAAAGTCACAAATGTTCCTTATAAGGCTTTTAAATGAGAGAAAGCTTGCGGACAACTTCTACTTTTCACTTGAGAGCCTTTTGAGAAATATAGAGCATATTATCTAAAGCTATCATCAACACACTTTGCCCATGCTAATTTGCTGATACCTGTGGAGTCCCTCGATCTCTTGCCGTTTCTCCTGAAGCGTCCCCTCCAGTTTGAACTTGTCCTGGAGAGTGACCCTCAGCCGGGCCCTGGTGCTCTCCAGCTCTACACACAATAATCTCCTTTGAATACTCATTATAACAGCTACTACACAACAGGAAGGCACCCGCTCTGCTCACATACCCGATTTAAGGCTGATATTCGTCTCCTGGACCCGAGTCAGCTCTTCCTCAGCCGCACTGAGCTGCCCCTGCAAACTCGACACTGATCGCAAGCAGAAGGTCGTTTTTAATGAAGGCAAATCACAGCTTGCAATGACAGTGGATGCTGAGCTGTACCCTGTGAGTTCAGGAGCTGCTGTGTTGCTTCCTGGTCCTGAATTTGCTGCTGTAACGCCATGACCTGCCTGGGGGACACACACACAAACACACACAGTGGATCAGAGCAGGCCCACGGCAAGTTCAAATGAAATCAAACTCAATGTGTTACTTCTGTAGTTGGACGTTGTGAAGCTGTAGAGTCTTCAGCTCTTCTGTGCTCCGCTGCTCGGACGGCGTTTTGGCGGCTTCGGCTTCAGCACCGAGTGTAGTGGACACGGTCTGCTCCAGTAAACACAGGTACGTCTGAGCAGAGGCTCCTATGAGGACGCCACAACATATCGTTTTAATAATAACAGCGCAAATCTGAAAACAAAACCTTTTCAATCCAATACTTGAGATTGATTGTCACTAGCCTGTTTCCCTCCAAATGATATGAAATCATGTCAGTGCTATAATGCTTTTCTGGCATCCACTGTGAACACAAAGCAGTCAACAGATCTCACCATGCCCGGCCATCAGCGTCCTCAGCTCCCCCAGAAGAGCCCGCGCTCTTCTCGCGTCGCCCTCCGACTCCGGGACTCCCCCTGGCCCCTGGTCCCTCTCCGGCAGGCGGTCCGGAGCAGCGGGCGGTCCGGCCTGGCAGGGAGGCTGGATGCGCGGGTTGGCCGGCTTGGATGGGGTCTTCTGCAGGTGCGCTTTCCTGACGGGGGGGTGGAGGCTCACGCCGGAGTGTGGAGGGGCGGGGCTGCGCGGCGGGGCGGCAGCTGGGGATTTGGTACAGGACTTTCTACGGACCTTCTGAGCGCTGCGAGGGTTCGAAACTAAAATAACGGGAATATATACAAATAAAATCAATCATAGGGGGGCATGGGTGAGGGAAATGACATGGCAAACAAGTTCTTCAATGTATTATATATTTGAATACTGAATACATCTTGACCTGATTTGGGGATGGACCTCCGGATGGCCTTCTTCCCCATGGGAGTGTGGGGGCGACATTTGGCCCCTCCATCCTTCATCGCCCAGTCCTGCTTTGGGACAGCCCCTAAAGCACAAATACAAAGGGGTCAGGGCACTATAGTTACAGAGTGCACCTGCCTATGGTCCTGGACAAACTGGTGATGAATGTGTTGTGTACCTGGGCTTTCACAGTGGAGGATGTCACTGAGCAGAGCGGCGCATCGGTCCAGCCCTTTGTGAATAGTGGCCACCTGAAGTGACATTAATGTTGTTATTGTTTCCACTTGTCCCATACTTACTTTGTTGTTTGAATGAATATGACTTGGTCTCACACACCTGGGCCTCTGCATCTTCTGAGTGCAGTGAATATGCCGCCTCTGGTCTAGATATTGGAGTCCCTCTGCAACACATGAGCACATTTAGTCAGTGGTGCGTAGTATAAGAACTGTCACTTGTTCCTGGACAGTAAGCGAAGATATCACCTGGTCCTGACTGCTCCCGTTAGCCTGCCCGATGTGACCGTCTTAAACAAGCACAAAGACGGTCATACATGTGGTGGATCTGCAGGTTTTGATCACAGAGCTGGGAGTGGTTTTGATTGTTGACCTACCTTACTTTTGGCAGAGACTCTCGGGGCAAACATCTCCCGACTCTGACACGAAGCTAAAGCCGCTTGAGCTTCGTGTCAGTAATTCCTGCACAATAGATGAAGTGAACGCGGTCAAAGCGGTACGAGTGGCTTTTCGAGCAAGGTTTGTCTCCTCGTCACATCGCAGCTCAGTTGAAACTTGTTTTAGCCATGGTTGAAACACAACAGACGAGCGTTTCGAAAACAGGAACCGCGATGAGACTCGACCAATCAGGTATCAGCTTTATCCAAGACCCGCCCCCGAAAAGTTGGATCTCCGGAAGTTGCGTACAAAATAGGCTCTACTGCATTACTTCCTGCAGTTTAACCTCTGCAGCCAATAGGTCTGTCCCCCTAACATTTATCATGCCCATTGATTCAAAGTGAATAAGGAAACATTTAAACAGCTTGTGATGTACATTCATAAAAACATGTACATTTCAATTATCTCTTCCTGGAAACATGGTTTGAGAGCTATGACTTAGTTATTCAATTTACAGAAATATCTGCATAACACGTTAAGTTTTTGTTTTTTTTACTCAATATGAATGTCCCAAGTTTCAGTACATGCAATTAAACAGAAAACACGATTTGCTTCAAATATTGATGATTTACTTTTCACATCTCAGAAAACAAATACTTGACTTGCCATGTTTTATCAAACATGCATAATGCACTGTATAAAAACGCAAAACAAAACTAAAACTTTCCACAAATGGAGTTTTCAGTAACAGCATGTAGAAAAACATCCTTCAAACTGAACAGGATGATAGTGCTTAATTTATATGAAATAGCAATAAAACATTGAGTGAAGAAGCTAGCCCCAGTCCTCGTCGTCCTCAGTGGCATTCGCTGCGGGTTGGCTGCCGCCACCGTGCCCATTGTTCTGGAAGGTCGTGGTCTGGGCACCCTGGAAGTGAGACTGGGTCAACAATGATTCAACAAGCTAAAATTATTATTTTTTTAAAAGCAGTCCTCCATACCTTTCGAGAGTCAGTTGCTCCAAAGCCCCTCATAGCAGGTCCTCCAGAGCCAGGGCCACTGAAGGCAGTCTCCTCTAACCAGGCTGGCACCTCCTGCTGGGCCTGAGGACACACACAACATGAGTAACAGTGACACTAAGAGCACCAGTTTAACCGCAACACACACACACACACGCACACGCACACCTTAGAAAGGATGGAGATGAGAGATCTGGCCAGTTGACTGTCATTATCTGGATCATAGAAGGCCACAGCTCGACCAGTGTTCCCACAGCGGCCTGTCCTCCCAATGCGGTGGACATATTCATCAATGTTGTTGGGCAGGTCAAAGTTGACCACATGCTGGACATCTGGAATGTCCAGACCTCGGGCAGCCACTGAGGTGGCCACCAGGACGGGACACTTCCCTGAGCGGAAGTCTCCCAGTGCCTGCTCTCGCTCCCGCTGCTCCCGGTCTCTGAATGCAGACAAATACACATGACACCACATTGTCCCAAAGTGGTCAGTATAAAAGTACTCACCCGTGAATACTGGTGGTGGCCACTTTCTCCTGACACAAAAAGGTAGCAATAAAATCTGCTTGTCTCTTTGTCTCCACAAACACCATGGTCCGCTCCGTTCCTGAAATCAAAATCAAAGTTGAGTATTTGAATAGAGTATCGTAGGAGTAAAATAGAGTCATTACCCGTTTCCTTGAGAATGTCTAGAAGTTTTTCCCTTTTTGAAAACTTTGTGACCTCCACAAACTCCTGCCGTACATCAGTGCAAGCTCCACCCACAATTCCCACAGCCAGGAACAGGTAATCTGTTTTGAGGAAGTCCGCGGCCAGCCTTCAAACACACGCACTCACTATAAGTTGACTTAAAGCTCTACAGACAGAATGCTGTCATATGTACAGTACTTCTGGATATCTTCTGGGTATGTGGCGCTGAACATCAGGGTCTGACGCTGTTCTTTGGAGGGTATTCCCGGAGAGCCCACCAGGCGCCGCATGTCAGGCTCAAAGCCCATGTCCAACATTCTGTCTGCTTCATCCAGTACAAGGTACCGCAGCTTTGTCAGGCCCACCTGAAAAACCACACCAGCTCACAACAACTGCAGCAACAATCATAAATGAGCAAACTTAGAGTAAAATGTATTAGGAAATGAAAGCCAGGTGTAGAACCGACTTTACCTTCCCTCTGTTGATCACATCCAACAGCCTTCCTGGTGTTCCACACAGAATATTACATCCTCTGCAAAGATCTCTGATCTGGTGTCCAGTACTTACTCCTCCATACACCACTACAGGCCGCACACACGTCCTGGAGGCACAGACAAGTACATTTCAGCATGTCCGTATTCAATAAACCCTAACTGCTATACAACAGCATTGACAAGACCTTGTAATACAAAGTGCTCGTACCCATATGCAAACTTCCTGGCCTCTAGATAGATCTGATTGATGAGCTCTCTAGTGGGAGCCACTATAATGGCCTCAGGCTCCTGAAGCTCACTGAACTGACTTGCTGCAACGCCGTCTGCCATGAGCTGCTGCAGGATGGGCAGCAGAAAGGCCGCCTGGGCAAAGAGGACGTCAGTTAGATTGAGAACATTCAAACATTAATCCTCTCACTGACTCACTGTTTTCCCAGAGCCGGTCTGGGCACAGGCCATCAGGTCTCTGCCGGCTGAGATGATGGGGATTCCATGCTTCTGAACAGGTGTGGGCTTCACATAACCCGTTTTACTCACATTCTTCTTCAAAGATTCACACAGTCCTGCTTCTTCAAAAGTCTGAAACATATTTATAATATTATAAAGCATTTAGAAAGTATCACCCTTGAATAAAGAGCCACCACTTAACCTTTAAACTCACCAGGATCGCTTGTGGGGGGTTGGTGCCGCCAACCTCAACCGCGATGTCATCATATTTATCAAAGTTTATCCCACTTTTATACTGAGAGAAAATAGTGTCCTCATCCTCAGGGAGGCTGGGAGGAATATACGTCACCCTTGGTCCTACAAATTGTGAATAAAGAAATGTAAAAAATGGTTTACAGGACTAACTTGACTAGTGTGGGATAACTCACTCTCTTCACCGTCGGCCGTGTCGCCCGTCTTCGAGCCATCTCCTACAGAGGAAAGTATTTGACCAAGTTAATGCCAAGCTATGTCAATTTACATCAAAGTACTCACCATCTCGTGAAAACGATTCTTCATCATTTCCTCTGTATCCTAAAAGGACAAACTATTATGATTACGCCTGCAAGCACCAACTACAATACTTAGTAACAACTTACCTCCTCCAAATCCACCTCTGCCCCCTCGTTCACCTTTAAGACAGAAGCATGAAGTTTGTGTTCACAGAGTGTGTGCTCAAGTAGAGCCGGTGAGGACAGTACCTGAGCCAAAGCCTCCTCGTCCCCCGCGGCCTCCTCTTCCTCCTCTGAAGCCACCATCAGAGCCGCCATCATTGTCATCTGTGAACGGAGACGTACACGTTAATTAAGGATTTTGTAATTAACCCTAGCATTTATTTACCATTGAATTCTCCACTGTCTGTTCTGCCAAACCCACGGCCTCGACCTGATCAAGAGGAAAAGGATACTTGAATGTCAGAGAAGTTTACCATGACTCAAATAATCAACCGATAGTTAAGCTATTTGCATGTTAAATTTGAATGTTAAATTTGTGTCACCTCTGCCTCCTCTTCCCCGAAAACCTCCACGGTCACTTCCACCTTTGTTCCAGTCACGGTCATGAGAAACAAACAGGCACATATTAATGAAGTGAACTTAAAACTATAAAATTAAAATATAATCTATAAAACACATCCACAGGTCGGGATTTACCCTCGTTATTTCCATTCTCATCTCGATCTGTCAGTAAAAGCAGAAATCATAAATGAAATTTCTCCATTTGTCAGGACACTGTACAATTGTTCACTCAAGACAAAGATTACTTTACCACACTCTAGATTTATCATGCAAATAATCAGTACAATAAGTACAATTACCATTGAATGATTTGAAACCTCCTCTCCTTCCTCCTCTGCCCCCACGACCTAAAGAAAAAAAGAAAAAAAGAAAAGATGTCCATGACTATGTCCATCATTGATTAATAAAGCAGATACTCACTTACCTCTTCCAGAGTCACTATTATTATTGTTCCAAAAATCCTTCTGCGTGTCTGGGGAAAAAGACAGAAGTTAGAATGTGAAATAATAAAAAAACTCAAAACAACTTCCAAAATAATCCAACCTTCATTTGTCTGGTTTGAAATAAAGGGTGTACTTGAGGTGGTCTTCTGAAAGAACAGGTGCAAACAGATGCAGTTCATTTGTGCGCACACCAGGTGCTAATATTACATTTTTAATTTACTTACGTCTTCTTCCCATTCATCGCCCATGATTGCCTCTAAAATACAACGGAATCGAGTGTTACAAACAAAAGCTAATTCTCACATAAAATCTGAAAAACAAAGGCCAGAGAGCCGCTTTGTGGAGTGGCCTCGCGAAAGCACGGGAGCGGAACAGCTTTTTACCAACCACGTGCAGTTAGCTTAGCATTTTGCAACACCAATTAAACAGAGAAGCGTGAATCGTAAATTAGGGATATAAATCGCTAATATAAAGCAACGTGATACAATATTTAAACAAAAAAGACCCTGTTTGCTGTTTATTTATATCTTAAAGAAGGATAATGGGCACAAGCTAACATTTTACTCGGCTAACGGTGTTTAGCTTCAGCAGTAGCCACCCTTAAACTCACCAGGCTTGTGCAGAAAACGTTCGAGATATTCAAGAAAACGAACTTAAACTTGTAATATTAGAACTAGATATATACTTGTATGTGAATTGAAGCGTTCACTTCGTTCGGCGGATGTTTCTCTGTCGTTGCCTGTTACTGCCCGATGTTCCGCTCGGAATAAGGCGCATTAAAACACGGTCAATGGACTTCGCCACGAGCTTGGCCGCTGCGCAAAAATCCGTCCAATCAGAGAGGGGGACAGTTTGATTGACTTCTTTATCCACCTATTATTGGAGAGTTTTCATGTAGTGGGACGGTGGCCAATCAAGAACAAAACAGGTTTGTATGGATAACAAAGTAAGCAAAGTTAAAAGGCGAAATATTTAATTAATATATTTTACACATGTAATTTTAATAATGGGTAAATATTTAATTCATAGCCTACATGTAGACCCACTTAAAAGTAACTACTTAAACACTTAAACACCACACCTGTTCTTTCTTTATTTGGGAATTATTTTTTAGATTACTTCAGGTCCTTAAAATGTACCTTAAACTTGAGTGATAAATCCTCATTAGTTTTTATCCTTATTATTTTAAAGGTGCATTATGGAACTTTTTATGTGAAAAATAGTTTTTAGTAGTGCGTGTTTGACCTTTTAGTAGTAAAGTGGTTGTATGGCGGTCAGCATGGCACCTTTACTTTCCATCACAGTGGCCTCTATGATCTTCCAGGATCAATGTGTTTGAGAGTTTCTTGTGGGTTTTCACTACTGATGGACCCTGTCCCCAGAAAACCTACAACACCAGAGAGGCCACCGTGATCGAAAATGCACCATGCTAACTACCCATACAGCCATTGGGCCACAAAAAGGTCAATCAGGTTTGTTTATTTGAGCAGTTTACATTTGCAATTTACAAAATGAAACATTATACCATTATAGATGCTCAAATGGAGAAGACTGAAGCAAGAACACATATGAGCGCCTACCCCACATAAACACACAATTATGTTGTTCATGTGTTTTGTTTTGTTTTTGCCTTTAAATGTGCAGACTTGCCTTAGTGCAGGGGCAAGTTTGCTTGGTTGAGCACTGGACCCTCCATTTTTTGGCAGAAGCACCACTTTCTACAAATACCAGTATTGTTCTGCTATGACATTTTAAAGCAACTGACAGTATTTTTCCAATTTCTAGAGCACTTTAACAGGCATTTGATCTCTGATTGGTGTACTATTCCTCAAAAGGGCCAGAGGTTCTGTGATGGAGGGCCGGTTTTGGCTCCCAGGCCTGACCTTGCCTACCTCTGCCTTAGGTTGTCATAAAAAAAGTTTTCGCTGTTTCATTTTTTGGTAAATGGTCTCAACTTATACAGCGCGTTTCCACCTTTATCAAGCCCAAAGTGCTTTACATCAAGGAAGCAGAGCAGTCACCCATTCACTCTCTCATTCACACATCAATGTACGCAGACACTGGAGGCAAGGTCGGTGAAGTGTCTTGCCCAAAGACACAACGACAGTGTGCATCTGCTGAAGCTGGGATTCGAACCCCAACCTTCTGATCATGAAACGACCCGCTCTACCAACTGCGCCACTGTCTTTGCCAAAGGCTGCTATGATGCCATGTTCATTTTCCTCAATAATAATAACCCCTTTGCCATGGTTGACTCCGGTCCAGTGAATCCGCTCCGGGCCCATAAAGAGCCCGGTGGCTGGGTCTTGTCGTTCCCCCGCGCTGCATTGTGGGACGTGGGCTGCTGCTGTAGTCAAGATGGCTGTGAACCCGAGAAGGGGCGAAAAGCCTGCTTTAGCACAAGGCCGCGAATGAAGTTTTTAACAGCAAATCCGCCGCGGCTGATCCGAACCCCCGCTCTCCTGAAGTTGGACGTAACCCGCGCAGTGACTGAAACGTGCCCACACCGCAGCGGAGTCCCAAACAACAGAGGATAAAGTCGTATGAATCCCGACGAGAAGGAGGACTGTGAGTGTGCGCCACCACAGGCCGAGCTTAGCCCAGCGAGAGGAGTCGTGAGGTGGGCAGCCGCACACGACAGGCCGGGGACCGTGGGCCTCTGCGGAGACAGGCTGCTGAGGGGAGCTAGCTTTATCCTAGCAGCCGGGGCTGTCATTGCTCTGTCATTTCACTGAGCTTTTAGTTAAAACAACGGCACCAGCACACATTTAACTTGTATTAAAGAACACAGCACAACATTTATATTTCTACTGAATCATAAGTTGCAAAATGAAATAAAGACATTGAGGCTAGGTTATTTTCTACTTTAGCGCCAGGATGCCTGACATCTTTTGCTGCAGCCCTATATGTCCTTGCAACACTGGCTAAATAATAGTCTCCCAGCGTTTTGCTTGTGCATTTCTGGATTAAAATGATCAAATAAAAACGTATACTTTTTATTCGTCCTGCTCAATCCCGACGTGTTTTCTGTGTTGAGTGCGAATTGCTCATTCATGTGTTTTTTTGTGTGTGTGTTCTTAGAGAAAACGAGGAGTCTGAAAACGAAAACCCAGAAGCAAGCCGAATGTAGGTACCATAAATGTTTTCAAAGTGTCAAAGTCTTACTTCCTGTTTCGTTCAAAGCACTTCGGTTATTCAGAGAACACGGATTTATTATTGCCATGCACACTAGTACAGATCACCAAGCTTTGCAACATACTGTACTGTACATTTCAATAGCTCCTGTTTTACATTTAAGTCTAGCTTCATTATTTTGCACTGTCATTTTATTTGCTCCAGTCAACAGTGATCACACACCTCATTTTGCTTTCAGTTTTGTAGCTTACCTGGAGCTATGCCAATATATCAGAGTACTAACTTGTAATTGGCTAATTTATTTGCACAAATGCATTGTATAAATTGTACAAAATGACTGAAAATGCTAGTAGATGCATATTGGAAGTGCTCCTGAACGTGTGTGTATATAACAAAAAGGTTAAAAAAAATCTGTCAGGTGGGCATCAGTGAGATCACAATATGTATTATGTTTCTTGCGACACGGATTGCACTCATGTTTTTTCTAGGCTTTCTTTGACAATACATTCCTGATTTGATCTTTTTACACTTTTGTTCATCTCTGTAGGAAGCGAGCAGCCGCCAAGCACCTCATAGAGCGCTACTACCACCAGTTAACGGAGGGCTGCGGGAATGACTCGTGCTCCAACTCGTGGTGCGCGTCGTCGCTGGGGTTCAGCCGCATGGACAACAACGCGGCGGCCGTCAAAGCGCTGGAGCTGTACAAGGTGAACGCCAAGCTGTGCGACCCCCACCCGTCCAAGAAGGGCACGGCGTCGGCGTACCTGGAGAGCAGCGCGCACAGCAACTCCGACAGCAACAGCAAGATGAACAACAAGGACAACCACTCGGTCAGGGACAACTTTAAAGGTAGGGGCATGTTCTGCTCATTTAATGTAACACACTTAAACTACAGTTGGAACATTGTGATGTTTTATAACTGCCCTGAGTATTGTGACGATGATACTATTGTAATAACTAAAACTGCACCATATCAACATCCATTACATTTAAATGAAAATCGTAAACCGTTTGTTTATTGGCTTGGAGAGAGTTGGTTGTCCACCTCCACTGTATCTGGGCTCAGTTTTTAAGTTTCATATCAGCAAGGCTGCGCAGTTGATTCCATTTGAAACAAAATCGCAATTTCAGTGGTCACATGTAGTAAATCTTGAAGACTACAATGATTTAAGTCTGTGTCTCTCAAACTTTGACATCTTTTTTATGTGTTACTATAACATTTAAGTTGTTAGTGTTTTTCTTGTTAAATATGATTGAGGTAATATAATGTTCTAGAGCTTTGCGATTTTTCCTCCCAAAAAAGTCTTTGGTTTTCTTATGGAAAATTGAATTTACGCTTTGATTAAAAAAAAATTCCCTCTATTTAAAGCAAATTAGCTGCTGACGGTATATATATTTTATATTCATTGTTTTTAGTTAAAGTGCATCAACAAACCCCAAAAGGCAATAACACTTAAAAACAGCACACTGCACGGTGACTTCATTTTTTTTTCAACAAAGATTTTTAAGCATCCACCCATTAATACTAAAAAGATCCATAAATGTAGATTTTCTGAAAATATGAATCTATTACCAACTTTTTCCCCAGCCCTATAGTGTTCCCTGTAAACCATCACTGGACTGGTCTTTGTATTTTCTTGATCTGCCAGGGACTATAGATGGAAAGTAGCCATTGGCTAATTCTGGCACGGTGGCGCAGCGGTTAGTGCTCGTGCCTCACAGGTCGAAGGTCCCGGGTTCGATTCCCACCTGCACGGGGCCTTTCTGTGTGGAGTTTGCATGTTCTCCCCGTGTCTTCGTAGGTTAGTGGTAGGTTATAAAAAACATGTGCAATAGGTTAATCCTCCAGCCAGGTGTTTCTGACCACCAGCCTGGCCCCACATCATGGAGATGGGTCCCCGAGCGCCGGCCCAAGCTGGCAGCTCACTGCTCCTACAGGTCGCCCCATGCGACACTGAGGATGGGTCAAATGCAGAGAACTAATTTCTCTACAGAGATTTCTCTACAGAGATTAATACAGTATAACTTAACTTACATTTGTATGTTCATTAATATGCATTGTCCCTTTTAAATAAATGAATGAAAATAAACTTCATCAACCATATCCATGAGGATTCAATATTCATGACGTGGAAAACCTGCTAACCCTGTAGTTTAGGCTCTACAAACATTTTACGCTATTGATTTATTCATATCAGTCTCATGACCATGTCCGTGGTGTGGAGCTCAACCACAAGTTCACAAAACCAAACAAAGAAGTTTGCAACACAAAAACTGAAAATCAAAAAGTTTGATAATAGTATAATATGGATATACATATATAGACTTAAAGCTATAACAATAAAAATTCAAACAGCAACTGAAACTCGTCACCACGACATTGTCTTTACGGAGATTACAATAACAAATTGTCCTCGTATTGGCCCTCTATTTTTGTAATTGTTTGTTTGAAATGTGTTGTCTTATTTATCTAAATGATAACGACCTGCCTCTATGTTTAGACGTCTCATACCTGACTGAGGAGAAGGTCTATGAGATCCTGGACATCTGCGGGGAGAAGGAGGACTACTCGCCTCTCATCCGCGTCATCGGTCGGGTTTTCTCCAGCGCTGAGGGGCTGGTGCAGAGCTTCCGGCGCTCCAAGCCTCACACCAAGGAGGAGCTCAAGTCCCTCCAGGGCAAGGACGAGGACAAGGACGAAGACGAGAAGGAAGCGGCGACGGCGAGCGCTGCCGTGGCCATGGAGGAAGACTCCCCCGCCTCCTCGTCCTCGTCATCGGGGCGGCTCGGGGACACAGACGTCCAGAAGCTGGCTCCGGACGAGGTCTCCGTGGACGTGGAGGCGGTGCGGCGGGTCTACGAGCGTCTGCTGTCCAACGAGAAGATCGAAGCGGCCTTCCTCAACGCACTGGTCTACCTCTCGCCCAACGTGGAGTGCGATCTGACCTACCACAACGTCTACTCGCGGGACCCCAACTACCTGAACTTGTTTGTAATAGTCATGGAGAACAGCAACCTCCACAGCCCCGAGTACCTGGAGATTGCCCTTCCACAGTTCTGCAAAGCGATGAGCAAGCTCCCCTTAGCGGCGCAGGCCAAGCTCGCGCGCCTCTGGTCGCACTACAAGGCCGAGCAGATCCGCCGCATGGTGGAGACCTTCCAGCAGCTCATCACCTACAAGGTCATAAGCAACGAGTTCAACAGCCGCAACCTGGTGAACGACGACGACGCGGTGGTAGCAGCGACGAAGTGCTTGAAGATAGTCTACTATGCAAATGTCCTCGGCGGCGACTTGGACGTGGAGCATAACGAAGATGAAGACGAGGAGCCCATCCCCGAATCAAGCGAGCTGACCTTACAGGAGCTGCTGGGGGAGGAGCGGCGGAACAAGAAGGGCCCGAGGGTAGACCCGCTGGAGACGGAGTTAGGAATACGCACCAACGACTGCCGACGGCCGCTAGTGCTCTTCGAGGAGTTCGTCAACGAGCCACTAAACGAAGTGCTGGAGATGGACAAGGACTACACTTTCTTTAAGGTGGAGACGGAGAACAAGTTTTCCTTCATGACGTGCCCCTTCATCCTCAACGCTGTTACCAAGAACCTGGGCCTGTACTACGACAACCGCATCCGCATGTACAGCGAGCGGCGGATCACGGTACTGTACAGTCTAGTGCAGGGCCAGCAGCTCAACCCCTACCTGCGGCTCAAAGTGCGCCGCGACCACATTATAGACGACGCTCTGGTGCGGGTAAGTCACACTCTCCTGTTACTTTGGGTCAGGGTTTAGTGAAATAAGGAACAGTCAAGGTCATATTCGGCTCCAAAGGACGGCAGTTTGAATCTTGGCCTGTTGGGAAAGACATTTCAGCGACCTTGCCCATGTGATCGGCTTTATGCTGTGTTATATAGGATTAATGTATCATGACCATTGTTAAAAGTGTCCAGTTATGAAGCATGTGTTTGGTGTGTAGCTGGAGATGATCGCGATGGAGAATCCTGCAGACTTGAAGAAGCAGCTGTACGTGGAGTTTGAAGGCGAACAAGGTGTTGATGAAGGAGGCGTCTCCAAAGAGTTCTTCCAGCTGGTGGTGGAGGAGATCTTCAACCCAGATATCGGTGCGTATTTCCCCACAGCACTGTTACAATATAAACAAAAATCCTTGTGACAAACGACTTCACTCCTGTCTCTCTCTCAGGCATGTTCACGTACGACGAGCGAACGCGGTTGTTTTGGTTCAACCCGTCTTCATTCGAGAACGACGGCCAGTACACGCTCATCGGTATCGTCCTGGGCCTGGCCATCTACAACAACTGCATCCTAGACGTGCACTTCCCCATGGTGGTCTACAGGAAACTCATGGGCAAGAAAGGCACCTTCAGAGACCTGGCAGACGCTAACCCAGTAAGGCTTCGTTTTAGAGACGCCGACCACCGGGGGAGAAAGCCCGGTAACTGAAACTGAAGATGCCGCCGTCTGTTCGTAGGTTTTGCATCAGAGTCTGAAGGAGCTGATGGAGTACGAGGGCAGCGTGGAGGACGACATGATGATCACCTTCCAGATCTCCCAGACCGATCTGTTCGGCAACGCCCTCATGTACGACCTCCGGGAGAACGGCGACAAGATCCCCGTCACCAACGACAACAGGAAGGTCAGGCTCCTCCCCACTGTAGCATGAAATACGTCAGAGTTTGTCTCCCACGTCATTGTAGATGTTTTGTTTTCCAGGAGTTTATCTCGCAGTACACGGACTACATACTGAACAAAAGCGTAGAGAAACAGTTCAAAGCCTTCAGGAGAGGGTTCCATATGGTCACCAACGAATCACCGCTCAAGTACTTATTCAGACCGGAGGAGATCGAGCTGCTCATCTGTGGGAGCAGGGTGAGGAGCTACCGAGGACTCCCTAAAGATGCATCTGTGAGGTCCTTATTTGTCCTAATCTGCAATCTCATCTCTGTAGAATCTGGACTTCCTTGCACTTGAAGAGACGACAGAATACGACGGCGGATATAACAGAGATTCAAGGATTATAAAGTAAGTCTGAGTCATGTACTGTCAAAAGTACCGTGATAGTTTGTCAGTTTGGTACATGAGCTGATCATCGACTTGTTTCCCCGGCGCAGGGAGTTCTGGGAGACGCTGCACTCGTTTGGGGAAGACCAGAAGCGCCTGTTTTTACAGTTCACCACTGGCACCGACAGAGCCCCCGTGGGAGGCCTGGGCAAGCTCAAGATGATCATCGCAAAGAACGGCCCTGACACAGACAGGTCGGCACTTCCTATTCCAATGCCATCTCAACATATGTATGATACACATAACACTTAACACATCCTTCCCATTCTCTAAAGTATTGTGAAAGTCCATGAGCGTTTCTGTGCTCTAAATCGATCTCTAAAATGACATTGTTCTTGTTGGAATGCCGGTAGCTGAAATTACTGCCATTTTTTTGGTTCATTATTTGGGGGGTTTTGCTTGATTTGTACTTTCCTGCCGTTAAAAGCAGAGGGCGCTGTTGGCTAAACAAAGTTCTTAAAGGAGCTATTCACCTTATTCCGGAGGCTCGCGTTGGCATTAATTGTGCCCGCCCCTTTTCTCCTATGTGTTAACATGGGATTGGAGAAGTCGACATAAAATCAGTTACTACACGAAAACAAAGCCGTTTTCAGGCCGCACAGAGAAACGGTGCAGTGTTGACTTGTTGGTGCAAAAAAACATTGGACATTTTACACAAATCAATCGACTAAACATCAGATTTGAGCGGAGAACATTTTCCCTCGTTCTCCGTTTAAATGAACGGGCTTCGCGCTCGACTGGAAGTATCTGGACAACGGAAGTGCCAAGACAACGCAAAAGTGGGCGGAATAAGGTGAATACCTAATTGAACAAAGAAACAGGGTCACTCAAATTTCAAGTTGCAATTTTCTGGTCCAAACTCATCTCAAACTTTCCTAATGCATTTACAACATCAAAATTCGTCACAGGGACTGAGTTTAAACCAGGTTTCACAACTTTCAGGAGGAAAGCTGTCACTTCACTGTAAAAATCTAGTGTAACTAAAACTAGCCTGACATTTTATGACTGTTAAAAAGGCTTTAAAACCAGTGTTTTTTGGATAGATGTCTGCTTTTACCATATACTAAAGGACAAAACAAATTGTATTCCAGACATTAACAGAAAATTAAAAATATCAAGGATAGCTCCTTTAAATACTGTTGGACCCATGGTCCAACATAAACTTTGTTTTAAACATAGACTGTACATTAAGAATAGACTGAGTCAGCGCGGGCGTGCTGAAGCTCCTTCATACTCAGTGTTTGGCTGTGTTTCCTATATTTTATATAAGTTTAGGTTAAGCAGTGAAAGGAGATTATTAGGATGAAGTTGAGCATTGAACTGCACCTAAAAAACTGCTGTTCATTCCTGAAATAAATACAAAACATGTGACGCAATTTCTCTTTTTGAATGTATCATAAATAAAGCACGGCTCAAAATGCTTACACGACATCATCTGCATTAATGTTTAAATTTGTTGTAGACGTGCTCATCCAAAACTAGCTGAGTCGCGTGCAAGCAAGAGGGGAAAAAACGCAACTTCGCTTTATCTGCTGTAAATGTTTCATTTCTTTTTTGAAAGACGTATCCAGTACAACGTTTTTTGCACATGTGGATTGTGTCTTTGTGTAAACCAGTTTTTATGATTCCGATCAAAGAACTGGAAAAGTTGGTGTCAGTTTGTGTGACCATAAAGATATGTTGTCTCTAGAGTTTTCCCATTATTCTATTGAGGATTCAGTGAAATCAGTAGTGATTATTGTGTGGATCAGAGTCAAATCTTTTCTTGAAAACAAACTCAAAAGCTGCTACATTATTGTCTCACTGTGAACATTGTGTGTGCAGGTTACCCACGTCCCACACCTGTTTCAACGTGCTGCTGCTGCCCGAGTACAACAGCAAAGAGAAGCTGAGGGAGAGACTGCTGAAAGCCATTACCTATGCCAAAGGGTTTGGTATGCTCTGAGCCCCTGCCCTTTCAAAACCCCCCTTCCCTCCCCTCCCCTCCCTCCCTTCCGCCCGCCCGCCCACAACATGACAAGCGCCCGCCCCGCCCTCAGCCCTTTACCAGCCACAGAGCGACCAATAGGAGTCCAGCAGGTGAGCGCTCCGGTCCTACGGTGCCTGTCCCCCCCACCCCACCCCCACCCCCTCGGTCTTCGGAAGCACAGATCCAGCCCACGCTCCACACACTCTGAATGTGCCGCCTCAGTTCTGTACAGCATCATAACGGATTATTTATTTGCCATGTTTGCTGTCTCGGTTATAGGTTTAACATGTCGGGAGTGGGTCTGACAAAGTGGCACGTAGCCCCTTCTACGGTGGCCAAGAGGTGCAAGGAAACGTTTGAAAGAAGCAAACTCAAAATACTATATGTAACAAAAGAATTGGGTGGGTAACAAATTGAAGTAACTATTTCCCAAGCATTTTCGAGCAGCTCTTGACCACTGGAGACTTGAATTGTTCTGATATTTTGTTTACTCTTTTTTCCTTTGCACCAAACTGTTGTGTTTTTTAGTAACTCATGACCCCTCATTCAGCTCCTAAACGGCTGTCTTTGTTTTGGGGGGAGGATCTTAGGTGAGACTCAATCTGAGCTGTGTAAAGTGCACTTAGACATTTCTTTCCGAATGTTTTCTTTTTTTGGTCACAGGTTGCCGCGATTGTCGCAAGCATTTGATGTCTTCCTGTGTTCTGGATTTAAAGACCAGTATTGCTGTTTTAAAAGGGGAGGCAAAAAAAAACAAAAAAAAACGAATAAAACATCTATTGACCAATGTGGTTTGTTGGTAGACGGAGCTCTCAAAAGTGCCAACCACCTGGAAGGGAAGTTGGAACGCCGTGTAAACTGAACTCTCACAAATGTGCAGGATCAGCGACGTCGACTATTCGTTCATTCAATCAGAATTTTACGTAGGAGTCGGTTTGTGCCTGAAGAAGGTGGCGGTCAGGTGTCAGTGTGGGGAAGCAGATCGGAGACTGCATTCCCTACGTTTTTAAGAAGGAAAACAATCCAATAAGTAGAAAAAAAAGTAAAAAGCGAATGCCATACAAAAACGAAACCTTTTTATTTTAAATTGTAAACAACATTACTGAGACTCCTGTGCGGTCATGGCGACACAATCCCGATCTCTGCGACTTCTACCTGCTTCTCCGAATATGTATGTGCTTTAAACCAATAGATTCGTCAAATGAAATCACTTCACGGAATATTATCCAATGCTTCGGAGATTATGAAAGAGATTTGTTTTGCATTGACTCAGCGGTTCCAATTTTTGCATTACGCAGTGTGAATTCTTCAGTCTGAGCCACTGTTACCAAAGTCGCGGTGCGTTTTTTTGGTGGTGCCCCCCAAGCCAAGATTCCATAGCTGTTCCTTTTTGACTGTGAATCTTTTCGATCATCTTCTGGTTCTCTTTTGAAATTCATCATCGATCAAACGAACACACAAAAGCAGTTGTTATTTTTTTTGTGAATGGTCCTCAGACTTCTCGTGCGCCGACTGGTAAATCGCTACTACAAAATGTGGGGGCGAGTAGAGCTTGAAGCTATTTTTTTCCGATGTTCTAGCACCGGACCCCAGTTTGTTCCTGGAGTAGCCCGACTGCACGCCTAACATTGGGTACACCTGTTCTCGTCGCATCTAACCAACCATTAAATCTGCAGTTCATGTAGGACCAAGACCTGTTCCAGCGCCGCATCGGAGAGGAGACCAAGGAGGATTTATCTGATTTTGAGCTCACTGAAATAATTCGGTGAGACTTGCTGGTGCTGCTCAGTGAATTTCTTCTTTTTCAGACCAATTTAAGCAAACAATCTCTCTTAAATCCTCCTCTGTCTTTCTATGAGGCTCAAACATTGTGGGTTGTGGCCACCTCGATACCCACTCTGGTTACAGAAGTACATTTCCATTCATTTTTTTTATTTTATTTCAATAATAAATATCTGTGAAGGGATGGAAGCTAAGTTGGAAATATTCCTCTGAAACTTTACAAACAGAAAAGTTAGCGTAGTTAGCACAGAGCCTTTCATACTCTTCCAATATTTAAATTTGTCGGAAAATGGATGTGGGTTTTGAGATGGGCACGACTGCACTATTAAGTTCCAAAAAACTAAATGAAATGCTGCTATTTGATTGGTTAGTTTGATGTTAGCATTTCGTAGCTGTTAAATAGGTGTACCCAATAACCTTATCGCCGCTGCTGGGCTTGTGAGCGGGAAGGGGCTCCAACAACGCCACTAATTCACAACCCTGAGCCATTCTTCCTGTATCAATGCACTTATTTTTGTCTCTTTTTTTTTTTTTTTTTCACCCCCTCTGCGGCTGGGGGTAACATTATTTTATTTTTTATTTTTTTGCAAAGCTTATTTAAACATTTCAATTTGAAACGGCGCTCGGACACTGGATCGGAAAAGGCGCCAGTGCGTTCGTTAGCGGGGGGTTAGCATGTGGCTAGCGTTACTCCATAACTTCACAAGCCCGGGTTCATGGGTTCAAGCAGTTTTGTTTTGTTGTCGTACCTCTCTGTTAGGAAACTTTTTTTTTTTTTTTCGGACGCTCGAGATGCTGCACACGCCTCGGACATGTGAACGGACTCTAGAGCCTAGCGAAAGGTCAAAGCTCAACCTGGGGAAAGGGAAGCAGTTGATTGGTTGGTTTTGACTTCTTGAACAGTGGTGGACAGCGCAAAGTATTCAGTGTTGTGAAAACATGCTCAATAAAGATGACTGCTTTTTCCAATGCGTCTTGTCTGATTCTTACACTTGATATCAAAGGTTAATGCAAACACACATAACGCATAAGATATTTCTTCATTTATTGTACATATTAACTTTGATTAAAAAGATTGACCATAGTTTCATTATGATTATCAAATGCATTCTTGTACAGTGCAAAGATTAACAACCCTCCACAATGCAGTTCCAAAGTCAATGAGTCATGAGTCGTCATAGCTGATTCGGGGCTGCTGTTCATTTAAACCTGGGGGTTCCCAAATGGCGGACCAAAGGTTGAAACAATATTAATAACATTGAAATAAAATGGCAAAATTATGAATTGATCCCCTCTGCTGACATATGTCGAAAGTTACAAAAGTGAAGTTTGCCGCCCTCAAGCCGATTTACTATGGAGATTCTCAATGGATGTTATGTCATGTCTTGCAGGAGCCTAGCCTGTTAAAGCAGCAGGCTACTCTTCCCCCTAGAGGCCATAAGCGCAACTGCAGGTGTGGTAGCAAGTTCTGATTTTTTAACTTATTAATGGTCTTGGAGAGTAAATACTACGCTGACAGGAAAGGCGAAGGGAGAGAGGGATATTGTGCATCCAATTATACAATGGAAATATTTTTTTTCACTCAAACTTGGCTGTAAATACTGTTTAAAGTGACGTTAGCCCGCAGTTAGCTTTGCCCGTTAGCATGTTAGCTTCTTCTTCGTGATTACATTAGTGTGTATTGCTTTCTCCGGACCGGGGGCAGTCAAGTTGCAAACATGGTTTTCTGGTCAGAGACACCAGGGGGAGATGAGAGACCCTCCAATCATCCCGTAAACACTTGTATTACCCCCACAGGGACTACGGAAAGGATGTATTAAGGTAAACACGTTACTTAGTACTGCTTTAAGCTCTAAAAAGATATGAGCAAATATTCAACGTTTGGGACAACAGTTCTTAAAGGCTTGTATGGTTGTATGGTCACATTCTTTTTGCTTTTATAGGGCAAAAAAAAAAAGTAAATTACTTTTTTTAATGGAAAATCCTACCGTAGGACCGGACAGCCATGACGGTAAAAATACACATATTGACTAAAAAGGTAAAAAATGAACAATAGTGCCTTTAATTCTGCATTCAGCTTTTTTTCCCACTTGGACATCACAGTTCTGACCGTCTAAATTTCCTCATTTTAGTCTTGAGTAAATAGCTATGCATTGTACACAATTCTATATCAGATTTCCATCTGTTAGAACCTCCACCTCCACCATAAAATGTTGGAAGACTTCAGTTCTTTCTCCTTAAAAACAGCAGTCCCTTTACATTCACTTCTCATGTTTACAGTTTGTTACTCTGCCCCCTCAATGTCCAACAGACTTCTACGTAATGAGCCGATGTGTTCCATGGATGAAGGAACATAGGGGAACATAAGACTCCCTTCAGTTCCAGCGGGACCAGACATGTCCGTCAGAAGTCTATGTCTGAGCGGAGACTGCGGACCTGGTTGGACATGTTGGTCAGCCTCTGTTTCAGCTTCCTCTGTGACGACTCGTAATGCTCGACCGTTTTCCTCAGCTTCAGCATCATGATGTCCACGCTCGCCTCCATCTGGGTCACCTTGTCCTCCAAGTCTTTAGCGTCGGTGGCTTTGACCAGCGCTTCGTCTATCAGGTTGTCCTTCATCAGAATAGCCCTGCCCTTGTCCTCCAGGGCGTATTTAGCGTCCGGGTATTCAATAAGCGCATCCATTAGATCTTCCTTAGACAGCGCGAACAAGTCGGAATATCCAACGCTCCGGATATTTGCAGTTCTCCTGTTTCCCGCCTTGCTCCCTTTGATTCCGAGGATGCTAATTTCTCCGAAGTATGCTCCATCGCCGAGAACGACAAACTGCGTTACGCCATCGTCCGCCACAACGGCCAGCTTGCCTGCTTTGATGATGTACATTTCTCTTCCGATGTCCCCCTTTTTACAAATGTAATCCCCCGGGCTAAAAACTTGCGGTTGAAGCTTCAGAACCAACTCCACGAGCAAACCAGCTTCGCAGTCTTGAAAAATCCGCACCTTCCGAAGAGTCTCCAGATGGACATTGATGGCGATTTCCGCTTTCAATTTGTCGGGGAGATTTTTGAGGACTTGCTTCTCATCGCAGGTTTTCTCCTCAGTCCACAAATAGTCGAACCACTTCACCACCCTGGCTTCCAAATCCTTGGAAACTTTACGGAACTGCATGTACTGCTTGATGGAGTCGATTTTAGCTTGGAACTCTACACGTGCAGTGCCCATGTTGGAGATCATAGCACCAACGTTACCAACGATTGTGGCGAAAATGAGCACTCCGGTTAAAAAGTCAGCTACGACAAAGAAATACTCGATGTCCCGCACGGGGGGTGGCGTTTCTCCTATCGTGGTTAGCGTTAGCGTGGACCAGTAGAAGCAGTAGATGTATTGTCGAGCCAGACGACCATACTCTGGATTCTTCTTAGCAGTCGGGTAGACCCACGTGTCCGAGCCGAATCCCAAGACTTTGGAAATGGCGAAGTAGATGCACCCGTTCCAGTGGATGATGATGATAATATAGAGTACGAGGTTCCCGATTCGGAAGATGTTGGGGAAGTTGGTTCGTGTCTCAGTGCGGTCGAAGAACTCAAAGAGGCGTGCCAAGCGAAACAGCCGGTTGAACCTCCACTCGGGGTTGTTGACTCCCAGGAAAATGAAGACGAAGTCTGTGGGGATGATGGAGATGACGTCCAGTCTGAACTGACGGGTCTTCATGTACCTCTCCCTTAAGACTTTGGGGTCCTTCACCAGCAGGCCTTGCTCTAGAAAACCTAAGGGCAGATAAAATACCACTATGTCAAGGAAGGTCGAGCCATTGAAAACCATTTCATACTACTAGGCCTATATTTCATGGATGTTTACCATTAATGCTCACCAGCTAAAAGCTTAATTAAGACCTATAGTCGCTGTTATAGAGTTCTGCAGATGAGCCTTTACTTACCGGTCCTCAGTCTGACAAAGGTGTCAAGGTAGTAGAGCATGTCTGAGCTGTGGTCCAACACCAGCCACAAGGTGGTGTTCTGCGCCTGGAGCTCATTAAAACACGCCCTACGAGATCAGACAGAGATGATCATTTAACAAAGAGGGCCTTTGGTCTCGTCACGCTGCTAAATGGAGTTATGGAAATATGGTGTAGCCTAATTTCAGATGAATCATTTGGTCAAGGGTGTGAGTGATTCTTCAGGTGAGATACCTTGCCACGAGCAGCATGAGGTTGTAGAAGACCGGGATGGAGATGGTGACCAGCCAGTAGTAATACATGTCTGTGTTCGGGTCCATGATCCACACCTCCTTCCTGTCGATACACAACACTATCAATACGTTCAATCATCTAGTACTGTATATGTTTTCATGACTCTAACTGAGATCACAAATACACTCACGGTTCCTCTTTCTTTTCATCCTTTTTCTTGTCATCCTTCTTGTCGTCTTTTTTCTCGTCTTTCTTTTCATCCTTCTTCTCGTCTTTTTTCTCCTCTTTCTTCTCATCCTTTTTCTCCTCTTTCTTTTCATCCTTTTTCTCATCCTTTTTGCTGAAAACATGAAATAAGGAAACACATGATATCAGCCACGAGCACGGCAACACGACCACCTGGACAACGTTTCAAATCTTACCCATCGTTGTTGTTGGAGGTGTTTGTGTTTTGCGAGCCTAAAGGCCACGGAGAAACACTGGGGAAGACAAAAACAGGGTGGATATGTAAGAGATTTTGTAAATATTTTAGAAACCTGACATATACGGCATGTTTACACATAATGGAACTTGTGCTTGTGTTCTTCATCTGCAACCAATGCTAAACTCCATAAAGACCAACACACAGCTAACGGCCACTTACTGCTGCTTATTGGACAGTTTGGACTAACCTGGCTCTGTTCCTCATGGCGGGGCCGGCCCTGGGACCTGGTGGCTCTGAGGAGATCATGCTGCTGTCAGTCTTCTCTGAAAAAACATTTCATTGAGATTGGAATTACTAAAGAAATGAATGATCAATTTAAAAAAAACAAGACCAGCACTAGCCCTGCCCTTGAGACTACTTTTCATTATTGCAGGTTATGTTACGGCATGCTATCAAATAAAAACAACAAAACATAAACAAGAAATGGATTGCAGGAAGCACAGAGACCTTGTTGGTTCCAGATTAGCAGGCGCCTCGTTTTAGCTCCGTTCTCTCCAATCCCTCAGATTACACGCGCTAAAATAAACTCCGGTCTAGAGACTCCTCAGGCTTTGTGTTTGTCTGTTCAAAACCTCACAGAAACTTCAACGTCTAATCTCTGCATAGATGTCATAGTTCACCTGTGGGGGCTGAAGGAAATCTTCAAATTGAGGAATGATGAGAGTCCTCGGTGGCGCTCATCCCGTTGAGTTGTGAATCCGTGAAAAAAAAGTTGAGGGGAGTTTATGTCAAAACCGTTCTAAAACAAAAGGTAGAACAATAGGTACATGGATATTAGTGAGAGGGGAATGCACTTTATGTCGCTTCAGTTGTTGTGGTTTTCCTATGCTCTGTTAAGCCCCACCCCCTGAGAGTGAGCCAGGGAGAGAGAGAGAGAGAGAGAGAGAGAGAAGGGGGAGTTAGGGAGAGAGGGGGAGAGAGAGGGGGGAGAGAGAAAGAGAGAGGGAGAGAGAGGGAGGGAGAGGAAGAGAGAGGGAGGGAGAGAGGGGAGAGATAGAGTGAGAGAGGGAGAGAGAGAAAGAGAGAGAGAGGGGAGTTAGGGAGAGAGGGGGAGAGAGGGGGGAGAGAGAGCGAGAGAGAGAGAGCGAGAGAGGGGGAGAGAGAGAGAAAGAGAGAGAGAGAGGGGAGTTAGGGAGAGAGGGAGGGAGAGAGGGGGAGAGATAGAGCGAGAGAGGGGGAAAGGGAGGAGAGAGAGGAGAGAGGGAGGGAGAGAAAGAGAGAGGGAAGGAGAGAGAGGGGAGAGAGAGAGTGAGAGAGGGGAGTTAGGGAGGGAGAGGGGGAGAGAGAGAGAGGGAGGGAGAGAGAGGGGAGAGAAAGGGGAGAGACGGGAGAGGGAGAGAGAGAGAGAGAGAGGGGGAGAGAGGGGGAGAGAGAGGGGAGAGACGGGAGAGGGAGAGAGAGATAGAGTGAGAGAGGGGGAGAGAGAGAGGAGAGAGAAAGAGAGAGGGAATGAGAGGGAGGGAGAGAGGAGAGAGAGAGAGGAGAGAGGGAGAGAGAAAGAGAGAAGGAATGAGAGGGAGGGAGAGAGGGAGGGAGAGGGGGAGAGATAGAGCGAGAGAGGGGGAGAGAGAGGAGAGAGGAAGAGAGAGGGGAGAGATAGAGCGAGAGAGGGGGAGAGAGAGAGGAGAGAGGGAGAGAGAGGGGAGAGAAAGGGGAGAGACGGGATAGAGAGAGAGGGGGAGAGATAGAGTGAGAGAGGGGGGAGAGAAGGAGAGAGAGAGAAGGAAGAAGATATATATCGACCACTGCGTGAAAATGTTCTGTTTTCACCCGTTTACAGCTGACAGTTTAAATCTAAACATACGACTGATTGTTAAAACTATTGGACAATTATTTACCAAACATGCATTACAAGCTTTATCAAACACAAAGCATTTTTAAGGCATTATATAGACTTTAGTTTTTTCTTTCTTTATACCCCTCCTGGTAATAATCCTCTTACGGCTAAGGCTCGACGCCAGCAGCCGCCGGGAAACACCTGCGGCCAATCACAGCACAGATCAGCCTGATTTCTTCCCCTCATGCAGATAATCTGTGCTCCCGGCGGGACCTCGATGACACCCGGCCCCTGTGTCAAGTGCAGTGTGACTCCTGACGGTGCACAAAGTTTATTGGAAACGAGGCAACTAATTAGCATGAAAGTGGCCGATCATATTTTGGAGGAAAAATGTCCCACGGGGTCAGAGCGGAGTCAGGTTATAGGCCAAGTTAATGGGATTAGTGGGTAATCCCCTAATTCCTTTTGGTGAAGTGCTTTGACAGATCGCAGCGGGGACTCGTGGGGTCTGTGCTTTGCAGTCACATCAGGAACAAAGACTTGAATTAGTCATGCCCCCCCCCCCCCCCCCCCCCCCCCATCAGCTGGTGTCAGTCCTGTAACATGCGCTCCTGTGTGCAGGGTAATTGGGAAGAGACGGTGGACTCAGCATGTTTTGTGTGGTGTCCATGGAGACGGTCAGCAGCATCATAAAGCCTACGCAGGGTGTGACGTGGCCCAGGCTGCCATGTCTAACAATAACAAACTTTCTCATATACAAATTTCCCTACGGGGGATAAAAAGAAACAGGCCACCGTTTTTTCCACACTGAGATATGTTCTTACCTGAGCTTAGACGAGTTCATACGTACCTGTTTCGTCTTCACGCATGCGCCCAGTCACACAAAAAGACCAAAGATGTTGTTAGCATTTCCTCTCCTCTATGGGGCCAAACAGGGGTGAAGTTAAATACGGTTACGTGAGTAGTTCCACGTATAGTTACACAAAATTAAACGTGTGGATTTTCTAAGCGGGTAAAAAAAGGGCACTATATTGTAAGGCGTAAGAACATCTTAGTAGCACTTCGGCGTCCGCGCAGTAATAGCTTCATTTTACTGCACGGACGTCGAAGTGCTCCTCTTTTAGCGTGAATGAGCGCATGCGTAAAGACCAGACAGGTACGCATAAAGTCCTCTAAGCTCAGGTAAGAACATATCTCAGTATGGAAAACGGTGGCCTTTTGCATCCTTGGTTTCATAAATGTATTGAAGCTAGGGCTGCTCGATTATTGAAAAAATGATAATCATTTTTGTCATAATTGAAATTACGATTATTCAAACGATTATTTGTTGCCTTTAAAAAAATCCATCAAAAAAGTGACAAAAATCCATCAAAAAAATGACAAAAAAACATCCAAAAAATGACAAAAAAACATTTAAAAAATGACAAAAATCAATCAAAAAAATGACAAAAAAACATCCAAAAAATGACAAAAAAAACATAAAAAAATGACAAAAAAAACATAAAAAAATGACAAAAATCCAGCAAAAAAGTGACAAAAATCCATCAAAAAAATGACCAAAAAACATCCAAAAAATGACATAAAAACATAAAAAAAAAGACAAAAATCCAGCAAAAAAAATGACAAAAATCCAGCAAAAAAAATGACAAAAATCCAAAAATTAAAAATTAGGAAAAAAAACGTGAAAAAAAACATTTTTGAAAAAAAAAATTATAATCGATTTTTTGCGATTATGCTAATTTTGTCATCGTTTATTGTTGTAATCGAAATCGTAATCGAATTTCGATTAATTGCACAGCCCTAATTGAAGCTATTGCCTAATTCCTCTGATCCGAATGCCTGGGCTCGGGAAATGCAATTCAAACCACAGCTGCTGCATTGTCGTAAACTTTACCTCCTCTTCTCTGGCGGTGTTTCCGTTTCACTTTTGTCTTTATGACGTAGTACAGGTGAGGTTAAAGCACCTTTCTTCTGCATGGGCAAATTTCCTTCTCCTGGTCACATGAGTTTTTTTTCTCCACATGACAGTTTGTATTTGCCAGCTCCTGAAGTGAACAAAAGAGCGCCCACACTCGTCACAAGTGTGTTTTCGTAAGACATCCCACAAAGGTCATCCGTATATGGCCTTTCGCTGATTAGACTTGCCTTGTAACACTATTTCCCACACTGGTCACATCAAATGAGATCTCCATTCTCCTTGTGTGGACGTTTTGATGATCCATCCGAGAGCTTTTAAAGACTGGTCACACTGCTCACATGCACGTTTATTTTCATGAGTGAGTAAAACGTCAGGGCATCTTTCCTTTTAGATGTATCTCGCTTGAGAGAGTTGATTGACAGTCAGACGGGACAATGAGGCCCCCTGGTGGACATGGGACTGATGTGCTATAAAAAGTAATTATGGTCTCATAGGTTGCGTTCACGTTCAAGAATGAGATGTCATAATGTCAGGTTCTTTGGGAGAGAAAAACTAACAAAGGCTTTGATCATATTTGTGGGATTAGGTCTCCAATCCTGTCATCTTTTGTCTCAAAGTCCTTTCATATGACTAGTATCATGTCACTGTTTTGGTACTCCTTTTGGACGCCTTAATGAGAAAATAATTGTATTTTTTGTCGTCTTTGTCATTTGTACTGACTGATGGAATAAGAGATTTCAACCACAAACCGAGTCCAAAATCATCAGCATTGTCAACCATAGTTGCCACCTTGTAATTCTCAGCTCCTTTAAACTGGAGACTCTCAGAATGTTGCTTAAAGCCGCACCACGTAAGATTTTAATCAATGAATAACATTGAAATACAAGCATTTATTTTATGACAGATATTTTCGTCATTGAAAAAGACCTCATAAATGTACAAACACGTGCTTGTGCTGGGAGCGACTGTAACTTTACCGGGAGAGGGTGCGTCTGCAGCTCGTCTCCATGGAGATGTGACTAAAGTCAGCAGAATGAGATTTTTTTGATTTTTTTTTTAACTTATTTACATTTTTACAAAACAAACAGAACATTATCTGAGACGAGTGATAAATAATAATAATTGTAAAAGTAAGAGAAAAACAATGATAAAGTATTTTCCACAAACATGGTACAATATATAGCAATAATATAACAAAAAAAAAAAAAAAAACGCAACCAACCTTTATTTTTATTTCTTTATTATTCATTTATAGATTTAAATATTCTTTAACCATGTGGCATCTCTGATTAAAAAGGTCCGTTTTCAATTGTAATGATGCAGTCATCTTTTCCATCACATAAATCTGTTTTAGTCTCTGTTTCCATTCAGTTACAGTTGGTGATTTCACAGTCTTCCAATTACAGGTAATGTTTTTTTTTTTGGCAATTAGTAGTAATACACGTAAAATATATCTTTGGTCAGCATTGAAAACATCAACTGATATTACACCCAGTATGTAGAACCTATACATTTGAGGGGAAGAATTTGAGATTTAAGTAAGTAAGTAAGTAAACTTTATTTGTATAGCACCTTTCACAGACACAGAGTCACAAAGCGCTTTACAGTGTTAAAACATATTATAAAACAGCATATTCATTGCAATAATTCAAAGTTCAGAATTCAGTATTCATTATACAAGTGGTGTCAGTATTGCATCAGCCGGACTCAAATGCTTTCTCAAACAGATGGGTTTTTAGGTGCTTTTTAAAGGTGGCTGCTGACTCCAATGAGCGCAAGTCAAGAGGAAGTTTATTCCAAAGTCGGGGCGCTACGGCTTTGAAAGAGTGGTCTCCCCGGGTTTTAAAATGTGCTCGTGGAACCATCAACAGGTTCTGCCTAGAGGACCTCAGGTTCCGAGACGTATTGTAGGGTTTAAGTAGGTCAGCAATATAAGTGGGAGCCTGACCGTGTAGAGCTCGAAAGGTCAGCACTAAGATTTTAAACTGAACCCGATGTTCAATAGGGAGCCAGTGCCAGGACTTCAACACAGGTGTGATGTGGGCTCTTCTGTTTGTCCTGGTCATTTCATTTCATTTATTTGCATTTATTTATTTATTTAATATGGACATAGCAATTACATTGGACGAACCAGATGCATTGTTTAAAGTGTTATAGCACATGTGCTAATTTTCAACACCTGTCCATAGGGGGCTTTTAGGTTTCAAAGATAAAACACATTATTAAACACAGTTACAATAAAACAGATTATTAAACTAGATATGGCACATTTTACACATGTGAACACCTTTGGGCCGATCTGAGCCACTGTTTAAGCTCTCTGGTGAAGATGGTAACGTTCGTCTGCAGTTTCAGAGCCGTAGGGAGAGAAGTCTTAAACAGGTTAGGTCCTCATCCAAACCCATGCTTTGATTACACACTGGATTTTCTGTGTCGAGCTGCTCATTACAAAGCATGTTCTGTGTTGATGGAAACAGTATAGTCCAAAAATGTTACGCAGTGTGCCTTTAAAAAAAGAACAAACCAACTAGTTGACCTAATCCACAACTGGAAATACCGTTTTTTTTCTCAGGTTATTTGTAAAGAACAATGAACAATGTGCCAAAGTAATGGCCATGTTTTCCTGCTTGGCGTGTTCATTACAGTGATAGACTCAGCTGCTGCCTCCTGCTCATGTTTTATTCAGTCAGTCCGTCTCCACAGCTTCAGGTGACTGAACCTGATCAGACCACAGGTATGTTCTCAAAATGACACTTCCTGGAGAAAGAGGGCGCCACCATAGACCAGTGGTACCACAATAAAGAAATAAAAGATCACCAAACACTTAAAGTATAATAATCTCAAACTTGTATTCATCTTTGTCTCTCCTTCATGTTTCACACACCCAAATAAAGCAGACGCCAGACGAATATTTCATATAGTTTTTATTTTAGAATTGGTCGAACCCACGTGGAAGCTCTAACTTTACATAGACATTGGAATCCCCGGGAAGATATTGCCTTCATAATTCTCATTGGTCATAGAGAGCTCGTTGCATATATTTAATGGTGTGCAGATACATCTACCACTGTCGCGGTACATTCAACGTGGCCTGGGAAAATTAAGACATCAATGTAATATAATGAAACGCCGTCGCCATCGTTAGCACTTTGGTCTGCGTTTATACATCACGAAGAACAAAAAAAAAAAACGACATGTACAGCTGCATAAATAAAATAAAAAACCTTGAAATTCTTAATGTTTAATGGCGAAAACATTCAGAGTTAAGATCCAGCCACAGTGGGTGTTAGGAAGTATTTCTCAAGCACTTTCATTATTCCCATGTACTTCTTGAAATGGTTTGTCATTTTCCGCCAATAAAAAAAGATTATTCTAAAATCGGACTGCTACGTTAAAAAAAAAAATGACAAAAGAGCTCTGAAAACTTCCTGACCCCACTGTGTACATAGAGTCGCTAGCTAGCACCGGAGAGGAGGTGGCTAACCGGGTGTACGCAAGGCGGAATGATCATTTAAAATAGCACAAAAAAAAGATTAAAAAGGAAGGAATAATAAAAGGAAGAGGAGTTGTTCCCTGGAGTGTAGCATGTTCAAGTTTGAGAACAGTTTGTGTGCGTTAGGGCCACTCCGCACTTCAGCAATGTACGCAGCGACAAAAACTTCAGAAGTCGATACAATGAGATGAGGGAATTGAGGAAAAAAAGATTTAAAAACACAAGTCACGCTTATCCATGGCTTCAGGAATCCTCTCTCTAAAATCTAAGACTATTTTTGTTTTTTTAAATTCTTGTGCTGGCTTTTTTTTCACTGCTAATTTCTCTATAAAAAGAAAAACAGGCAAGCCTTTGTATAGTTTCACCAATTGTGCATAAGACAACCACAGGAAAATTGTATCTACATATTTTTTTTCGTTTCTTTCTCAAAAAGGATGGAGGTGGAGAGCGCGATTTGCTGCATTCAAGTGGTCCTCGGAATTTCTGGCGTCTTTAATTAGCAAAAAAAAATCAATCATTTAGGGCGGTGTAGCTGAGGACTTTTCGGACGTGAGGTAATAAATAATTAAATAAATAATTACTGACCGTTTATTTAATCGTTCGGAAACACGGAGAACCTCGTGAGCGCAGCGCCGCTTAAGCGTCTATTTATCTAAAATTCATTAGGAAGCCTCAGAAATACGCTAAAGTTTTAAAAGCTAAAGATTTCTCAGTGATTGACTTAGCCGCTACAGCCTACCTCCCTTTTATGTTTTTTTTTTATTTTTATTTTCTCCATTCTTTCTTTTTCAAAACAGGGCTTGACATTAGCGCGCCAACTAGCCATTGTGGCTTGGATCAATTAGTCAATTAATTATTAGCAGTAATGTTCTGTTAAATGTGTCTTTATGTGGCTTGTTATCTCATTATTGAAGCCATGATACATTTTATTCATCTAAATTTGGTAGAGAACAGCATACATTTGAATTACCGCTAAACTCTTATTAGCCAGTCAGTAAGGCTAGTGGCTAGGCTACATGCTACTAGCCAAAATTAAACCTATCATGGCTAGTATATGATTGCTAATTTCAAGCAGCATAAAAACAGGTCACGAAGGTATACAATACTAGCCAAAATGACAACCTCCCAGCATTAGCAGGCTAGTAGGCTAATGCTAATGTCAAGCCCTGGTTTCAGATAGTACTGTAGATAGGGTTTTCTCTAAGGTATGGGGGGCTCATAGGTAGCTGGATTTAGTTGGGGTAGGAGGGTCATAGGTTGTTTATCTGGAGCTTAATGTCGAAGCGACCCTGGTAGCGGTCCTTCTCGCTGTAGTCGATGTTCTCCCCGAACACCTTGCACTCGATGCGCACCTCTGTGTTCATTGTCAGGTTGGTGAACTGAATCGCCACGAGGGGCTGCAGGTACTGGGGGTGCAGGAGCTTGCCGTAGTACGGGTAGTACTGCAGAGGGAAGCCCCCGCCGATGCCGTGGTACTTGACCTCGCCCACTTTGCCCGCGTCCTCTTCTTTCTGTTGGTGGCGCGATGAAAAACATCAGTAATGTGAGACGGTGACAAAAGAGTTGCACAATCACATCACCAAACAATTGTTGTCTCAATATGGCTACAAAATATTACAAAGTCAGGAGGTCTTCCATCTGAGATTTACACTTTTGTTTTGCTAACACAGCCTTAAACGCACTAGTATAGATCGTTTTCTGAGTGCAAGTGATTAGCCAGTCAGTAAGGCTAGTGGCTAGGCTACATGCTACTAGCTAAAATGAAACCTATCATATGGCTAGTATATGAATGCTAATTTCAAGCAGCGTAAAAACAGGTCCCAAAGGCTAGCAGTATATGATACTAGCCAAAATGATAACCTCCCAGCATTAGTAGGCTAGTAGGCTAATGCTAATGCTAATGTCAAGCCCTGGTTTCAGATAGTACTAGAAAAAACAGTGGACAGGGATTTCTGGTTGTGGAACTAAAAGATTTATGAATATTGAATATTGAATGTTAGAGGTAAAGCATGAAGAGCAAAGCGTTAAAGTGTATATCACACATTAGACCATAATTAACACAATTATATTAACTATAGGCTACTAGATTTGGCTAAAATTGTACTCAGTTTTCTTTTTATAACCATCTTTGTGATGTTTAAGGTTCTACTTCCTCATTGGACACTGACAGGAAGTGACCATTCATTCATTCATTTTTGATTTCCCCAGTTTTATGCAAATGCAGGCTTTAAAAACATTTTTCCCTTTAAGTTTGACATTGTCTTTATGTGGCCAGCGGATAAGCTTTTGTTGTGCCTTTTTAAACTGGTAATTTGAATTTTATAGAAATCAACCAGAAGTCCATGCCCATATTGCACTCCACAGCACTCAAAAAAAAAGTTGCTAAGTTGTTTTATGCAGAAAGCTTTGCCTCTGGGGCATTTGTCTGGTGAGTCGTCTCTTGTGCTGTACATTATACAAACGCACAAAACCACTTCAAAACCACACACATTTTTACCTTCGGAACAGGGTAAGGCTGTTCCTCCCCCTTTTTTTTGGTTTCCTTCTGCAGTTTTTAAACCATGAAGTGGAAATTAAAAGGAAAATTCAAAGAAAAACTTTTTTTAAAAACGATAAAGAAAAACGATTAAAAAAAACTATTAAAGAAGACTACAAAATCGCAAATAAAAAACGGAGAGGCCAACATTATATGGGTTATATACTTTATACTATGCATTATGCTGGAGTGTGTAAACCAGAGTGCATACCTTATTGGTGCAGTAGATGGGGATGACGTTCGGCTGTACTTTGGCCTGGGCCTCTTCTGGGATGCTCCCATTAGACGCAGGAGGCTGAAATGACAAAACCATTCATGTGCTTGATAAGAGCTGGGAAGGAGGTGGTCACAATTACTAGAGCCGAGTCTTCATATATGACAGACACAGAGGTATTTGGACGACCACTTTACTTCATAAAAATGGTTGCGACTCTTCTTGAGTAGACGTGTTTGGCTACTCTTAACTCGGCTGGGAAACGTTTCAGTGACAGCCTGTACTTTCCACCGCCCTGTCTCCGCTCTTCCGTCTTGAGTCCAGGTGAGAGCGTGTCCGTCAGAGGTAACAGGAGGAGCGGACTCCCCTCCCAGCACATGAGCCAGGACCAACTCGACAGATCGGCTTACCTGCGCACATGTCTGCTCCTTTTGTAAAGCACTTTTCTACTCCAGGTATAGAGGATATCGTTCACTCAAGACAAGTGCCACTACAATATCAGACGCAATATTACAAAAAAATTGGCATATTCTGGATAGGTTTTATTTACAGTGGATGCATTTGGTGTAGTCAGACCATTGTTTTGAGAACAGTCCCCAAGATGAACACTAGAGGGAGTCGTAACCACTGCAGTACATAACAGAGGTTAACGACTTTGACAGGAAATAAAACAGCAACTATCTACTTTAAAGTTTCTTGAGTAACTATGGGAATTTTTCTTTGTTTGTTCTTCAACACAAAGAAAGAAAATCAATCTAGTTTCCTCATAATACATGTAACAATGTCCTTTTAATGACCTCCGTCTCTTACCCTGGGCCTGAAGTTGACGATGCGGTTGAGCTTGACAATGACGCAGGGTTTGCCGTCCCGGAAGCCGAACTCGCGGTCTTCGATGCCGGAGCAGGGTCCCAGCAAGGAGCGGGAGAACCTGCAGGCCCTGCGGCTGCCCACGTCGCTCTCCAGGTCCCCTCTGTGCTTGTAGTCGGCCGGATCCACTGAAACGCAAGAAAGGGGAAAGAAAAGGTGTTCAAACTGCAGCGGAGAATGATCGTTTTGTACTTTCCACGATTCTCCGTTTGACTTACTCCCACAGTCCTCGAACTTTGTGGGGTCGGACTGTTTGTCGTCGTCATACTTGGCGAGGAAGTCTTTCAGGGCTTTGGTGTAGGGCAGGTAGGTCTCCAGGTCGTTCATGTTGAAGGCCATTTCAGCTTTGTCCGATTTCGGCGTGTGTGAGAGGCCTGCGGGGAACAAAAACCACATCAGTATCACAACATAGAAGACTGGACAATTAATCTACAGGGACTACAGGTCATGATCGCAACTTTTTCAGACTACTGGACTCATCTTGAAATCCACTTTTCATTGTGCGTTGCGTGTCGAGTGCTTGGAGCGGCACCGCATTGTGATTGAATGGGGCATTGTGCAGTATTTGCACCGTCGCTTTATTAAGGCAGACAAAAAACGGCCTTGTATTCAATGTGAACGATGACGAAGACGAGTAAAAAAGAAAGGGGAGTCTTCACACACAGGCGTTGCTCAGTGCATGAAGTCTCCTCGTTCATTCAATAGGCAAACTTAATACAAAAATAATGTCATCAAATATAAGTTCAGGTACTGCGACAAAGTTAGCAGCCTATAATCTCATAAAGGCACCTGCAGGGGCGGGGTAACCGCTCAATTATTGACTTATGCAGTTATTTGTAGTTTAGACAATGTATTAATGGGCCCCCTCGCCCCACTTCATTTTTTTTTTTTACCAAACAATTCTGCTTAGGTTGGGAAGGCAGCTGTGATTAATATGTTCTGGTGGGGGCACAGTGGTCTAAACCAACAACTCTGAACCCCTTCTATAAATGAGTATCATCAGTGTTTATGATCATTTATGGGGTAAAACATTTAAAATCTGGTTTATATTATAGTTTGGATACTGTATTTTTGATATTTGATATAAAATACATCAAGTTCAATGTCAGAAATGTAAAAAATATAGTCTCAAAATCATCCTGCGACCCCCACTTCACTTTGGGAAGCACTGGACAAAATATGCATATTTCTTTTCAGACATTGACATAATGGAAATTAGGCTATTTGTCCCTCCCAAATAAACTAAACTTATAAAAGGTGAAATCCTGGTTAGAACAGCCATGTAACTTTATCGGGTCTTTCGGTAGAAATAAGAACTTGCAACCCAGTGAGTAGTTCATAGTTCAGAGCTTTAGTAATGCATTTAATTTTGATGTTTCTTTCTGGTTGACTCATGGTTTTACATCCAGTTTAGACATAGTTTGGATTTTTGATTCAGATTCTTCTTATTAGACCTGGTTTAGTGAATGTGCATTGAGGATTTCAGTAGTTTCATCATCAGTTATTCCCATGTTCAACCATAAAATAATTGTGGGATATTAATGGTCAGTGTCCTGTCCACACTTTCACTTGACAGACCACTCGCATCTAATTGGATTGGTGCCGGTGTCTTGCATCTCACATGAATCTTATTTGTTGCAGGGACTAAAATAACCTCCACACAGAGACCATGTGACGCGGCAAGAAAAAGGGAATAGTTACACGAGCGACGGTGTACGAGCTTATGTGGAGCACCAGCCGTTCCCCATTGCGATGATCCACCCTGACCAAACTGCAAACCGCGTCCTCCCAACCCCCTCATGGCCTTGGTCGCCGTGGAGACCAGGTGTCGTTGTGTACACATGGGACAGCGTTGTCAGCCCCGCCGTCGCTGCTCTGGGACACTCCCGTGCTCAAACACAGTCCAAATGAAGCCACTTCCAAGTGCTATCGATTTATGGATTTCACTGTGGGCAGCTTTCTCTAGTGGTTAATAAACACGACTGCTTTGGCCAAGAATCTAGTGTCACAGCCTTGATAAGTGGGAATAAACATTGCAATTTTGGATCCACTATTATTTACTTTGCAGTTGTGTTGCTAAGTCGCACAATCCACATCAACAAACTCTTTCAGTTTATAAGTGCAATACGTTTTAGATATTATGGAGATTTTAGATTCTCTAAAAGCAGGATTGCAAGAGGCACTACAACCCAAATGCCGGAAGGAAAGGAAAAAAAAAACCCAAACATTACATTTCACTTGCTTACACCTGCAGAAGACTGATTTTAGCTACTACACAACCTAGATCTGGTCCTTATTTTTAGCCCGGGAACAGAGTGTGCCGCTCTCACCAGGTGGGGCCACGCGGTCCTGCCAGGTGGGTTTGTAGCTGCTCAGCGTCAGCAGCAGGGCTTGGATGGTCCCGATGAAGATCCCAGCCAGACAGCCATAGAAGATGACGTAGAATAACGTGATTTTAACTGTGGGCGAGAAAACACCGTAATTAGCCAATCTCCAGAGACGGCGGTCATTCAGTTAGTGTAGTGTTCCCAGCAAAATAACAGAATACCCTGTGTCCATGGGGTCTGATTAGGTATGAAACCAGCTAAGCCAGTAATTTGGACCTCTACAAACATGTTCTTCGTGATTCATACTTCAGTTTCTCAAATGTTATCGCCCCTGGACAAATCTATTTACAACATGAAACAGCTGAAAATAGATATCCAGCAGTTTCATTTCCTGATCCCCCAAGTGAGCTAACATAAGCCTCTCCCACTCCCGCCTAAAGGGAGGGAAAAGCTGTGATGAAGGGTGGAGAGGCGAGTTTCCTGGATGGGTGGGACCTCAGCAGGAGCTAACGCTAATGCTAATAACAGCCGCTGGAGAAGATTCAAAGATTACTCAAAGATGCGCGAGTGTGTCCAAGGCTTTTGATGAGAGGACAAGGTAGATTTCCCCCTTTAAATATTTCATCCATGGTTGTTGTGCATTTGACATAGGGCTAAGTAAAATGGGAGTCATTATCTGTTTTTACTGGACATCCTTGGAAGGTCAAAACAAGAGCATGGTTAGCTTGGAAGGCTAGCAGATTCACATTCCTGCATTGTCTTAATCACATACTCAAAGTAAACAAACGTCCGAGCTTTATTATTTTTACATATTTCTGTTGGGGTAAATAACTGACATGGAAATACGAAGCAACAAAGCTAACGTTAGCTAGCTGTAGTCAGTGCCCGTCAATGCCACTAGCCACACTCATGTTTTATGTTATAAGCGAAAACTAGACAAAGGACCAGGACGTAGAGCCTTTTATAGATCACAATTCACACTATATTTGTCGTGTTGTTTCAGGAATTGTAAAATATCGAAAACTTATCAGCTAGCACGGCAACCCTGCCTCTAATGGATGTCAATCACAAATCTGAAACTTGCCTTCCCTTTATTTCAGTCCTCTACAAACTGAAATACGTACAATCTTCACATTTAACAGTGAACAACCCACACTATGAACTGACGCTCCATCTGGATGAATTACAAAGCTAATTTTCAAGCATAATTGGCTTTTCCTTTAACCGTGGCCATAGGTGCAGCTGACAGTTTACAGTGAGATATAAGGTTACTGTAACAGGAATACAGGACATTAGTTATTCATAGGCCATCGAGGGCAGATGCGATGTACAAAGGCCATCACTACTGTGGGCTATAATTGCATTTTATTTGTTTATGAGGGCAGTAAAAGTTGAGTTCAGTTTGTCGGTTCGTTTCTTGCTCCTCCGTCAGAGGAGATACGAGGCTCCTACGCCGACTAAAGTCTGAACAATAGCACCGTCAAGTTTCACCATGACAATGTGCCGAGATGGCAGAGTTAGCTTGTGCGTTAACCTGCTGTCAGTTAGCAACAAAAGCAGGTTTATTGAGCTATAGTCGCTACATTTGAGTTTTTTGAACTTTCATTTACCCTTGCACTGATAGGAACATCTGAGAAGAGAACAACGCCTTGGTCTGAATGTCTAACTAATTGATAGGTCACCGAAGCGCCATGTCCCTGAAACAAGCATGCCCTTCTGTTTCCTGCTGTGGGCGTCATTTTCAAGGACTTTGACCATTCAAAAGATAGAAAACAAAAGCCATGGCATCACTTGTAACCTATGGATGTTCAAAATTCCAATGCATTTCCTGTTTTGCAAAAATCGTACAATGCATGCCTTTCAATCACATGGAATTCTGTCTATGTTAAGGTCTTGAAACCCATGAATGACGGACATAATGAATGCTTTTCGCCCGTTTCCAGAACCCCACTCTCCTCGACGCACCACCGATAACCACGCAGACTCGGACACAGCTGTATAATGCCCCAGTTGTCCTACTATCAAGTGCTTGTCCCAATCTTCAAGGACATAACGACACAATGCAGTGGAACAGGCTTCGAGTGAATGAATGAACGCCATGTGACAGAAGGAACTACAAAGGGCAGCATTCACACTGGGGTCGAACAGTGGCGGCCATTGTCTTAAAACGGCTCCGGAGAATGTACTTGCGAGTAAAAGCCGTCGCCAAGAGGAAAGGCGCGCATTGGGTACGGTTACAGGTAAGGCACACGGCGATTAATAATAGATGCCGAAAACCCTCGCGCGCCGCTCCGTCGGATCCTACGGGCTTCGGGGGCGAGAACTCGATTACTGACAGGAGGTGGGAAGTAACTAGACACTTAAGTTACTTTACAGGGGAGCATAAAGTTAAACAGTTGTGTCGTAGTAACGTTCTACGCCGCAACTTCATTCTAGCATTTGAAAAACTTTCATTTGTCCTCTGTGCCAAGGTCAATAGCATTCTGGCCCTGCAGCAAGAGGAAGTCCCATCCTTATAAGGCCGTTCCATTACACACACACACACACACACACACACACACACACACACACACACACACACTACTGTAAAGTACTTTGGAAATGTTTTAAGCATCTTCTGTTTGCACATTCACTTTTATTTCTCGAAGGAACCACACAAAAACAGCAGTGCCAAGTTGTCTTAATTAACCATTTTGCTCAAATCCATGGAATCCGAAGGGGAAAGAAGCCACTTCCAAACTAGAAGCACTTTTATAAATCAAGTCTTTCTTTTCACTTCAGATAAAACAAGGCAAAGTGTGAGAATGGAACCGGGCAATCGTTCGTTATAGCCGCGTTTGACCCGACGCGCACCCCGGCTTTTACGCACACTTTACGCACAATGTCAGAGGGGTCACGGCGTCAACCGGAACGAAGCATCCGATAAAAAAAGTGATCCAAACTTTAAAATATGACATCACGGCCTGAGCCACACCACTGCGCATGTCAGAATAACCCGATGCATCAGCACTTTCTCATGACCCGAGAAGGACAATCACACACTATTGGCGCAGACGCCGGCATGAACCTTAAACACTTTTTTCGCCCCTTCTTTTTTTTTACGCAGGTGCCAAAGTCTGAAGCGGGTGACATTGAAGGGAAGAGGAGAAGGAGGAGGACGAGGGGGGGCATGCGCACTAAGGCATTTGCGAACTCACAAACGACGGGAGAAAGGTCGGAGCGAGTTAATCAGTGGTATTCCGCCTAGATTACACCGACACCTGATCACGAGAAACCGACACGGATCGATTCTTTTACTTCGCTCTCTCCGGTTCCAGGCTGCTTTGCTTCCCTTTATTTCCTTTTAACCTTGAGTCACCTTGAGCTATGATGCAGTTTTAACCCTACTGCCTCCCCGTTTCCAGCAACGTTATTACATACACCCCCCCCTGGCGCGTCGATGCTCAAGGCATTTCGTTTCATTCGCGCAGGAAAGTTGCAGGGCGGAGGATAAAGTTTCGCGGAGTGATGCTCGTGCAGAAAGGGGGGGCAGGTGTAGCGCAGGGAAACGCAGATGTCAAAGTTTACGAATGGAGGAATGCGTAAAAGCCAAAGACAATTGACTGAGATGTGCGCACATGTTAACGTAAGTTAGGAACAGAGTCCTGCAGGAAAGAACGAGCGCATTATTCGGCTAAATGCATTGGTTGTCATGGTGTTAAGGGAAGAAAGTGTCGATGCAATCCCAGGAAAAGATGAACAAAAGTTGCAGGAAAACGAGATGGAACATTTGCATTGTCTGGTCTAAAGTCTAAAATCAACTTATCCCTCCACAAACCAAACGTCTAACCTCAGACAGTCGCCGACACCGAAATCTCCGGGACGTTATCACATCAGTGGGCGCCTTTCTCGTCGCTACACCGGTGTAGGAGCTCCCCTCACCCCCCCACCCCACTCCCCAAACCCCCAAATGCAGCAAAGTCACAGGTGTGAAGCACGACACGCACATGCGGAGCCCCGGCTACTTACACCAGCTGCCTCCCGTGCGCCCCAGGAACTCTCCCGTGTCCGAATTCCACAGAAACTTCTTCCACCCGCCGTCGTCCTTGTCTTTGGGCATGATTGATACGTGGAGGTGACAATTGTTCTTTTTTGATTTTTTTTATCCCAAAAAGCTAAAAAATAAAACGCACGGGGGGAGAAAAAAGGAAAAAAAGGAGGTTTCCCCCTTGGTTGGTTTTTTGATGGCTGCGGATACGCGGAGGACAAGCGGCTCGGCGTAATTGAAGTCTACCTAATATAAACCACCCGACTCCGCCCCGAACTTCGAACTGGGCACCTACGGGGGGAGGGCGAGTCCGAGCGGGCCAATGGGGAGGCGGCAGCGGCGTGCGTAAAGGGAGACGGGCAGACCATGCGGGGAGCGAATGGGACTGGCACAGGGGCGCTCGGTGAGGGGATGGATGGGATGGGGAAGGTGATTTATGTGAGGCGAGAGTCATTAGGCACAAAAATGGAAGGTTCCGTCTGTAGAAAATAGTCTAGACTTTAGATGTAAATGATGGATCAAGAAACGCATGACTGGGGGTTTTGTGTTTCGGGCCTGGTGCTGATTAGAAAGATAAAAGTTTTCCGTGTTCACCATTTTCAGTCATTTCGGTGCTCAGATTTCCTTCACTACATCCTGTCTCTCAAATAATGCGCAGTGATTGTTTTTTTTGCCTTGAATTAACTCCGTTGGGGATAAATCTCTATCTTAAACTCCTTTGGTAAACAGTTATATTTAAGATTTTACTAGGGGTGGGAAGCTCTGGGCACGATTCGATACACGATACATACGATAACGATAATCTCACAATACGCCGATACTGTGATAATCGATATATCGCACGAAAATAACCTATTATACATCACGATTCAAAAAATATATCTACTTTTAATCTTTATTTTAACATACTATTCATCATTTACATTTCTTTTCTCTTTCTGTGTGAATAAATGATCCCTGACTTACACACCGAAAATGAGTCCATAGATCTCTCAGAGGGATCACTTCATTTACATAAAAAAAAATCAATCCTAAATTATTTGTATTTATAATCATAAAATAATATATTTGTGTGAGTGTTTGGTCCAAGTGCTCAGAATTGTTGGTTACTTTCTGAATTCTTGATTACTATTGGCCTCTATTGACTGAAAACAGTGGAGCACTGCTACCTCATTAATATGCATGACGACACTCATTAATATGCATGACGTCATCAGGAGTATTAATATCGGAAAAAAGTATCGATATTGTACATCGTCCCGCAAAATATCGCGATATATCAGAAAATCAGTTATATTGTCCCACTCCTATTTCATTTCCTTATTAGACACTGACAGGAAGTGACATAGACAGAGGCAAACAATTTTAAGCTGTTGCCGTGCCGACCATGTTAAGTCAATGGGGTAAAGCTTCATAGCAAACTTTACCTTTTCTGTAAGCCTAAAACTTCAAATAAAAATAACTTTTCTGCCCAACCTTTCTTAATGAGAATTGCTGTTTCACGTTATACTAAAACGATAATTATTACTTAAAACAGATATTATCCATCTGAATGCCATATAAAAGCCATATTTGCAAAAGCATTACAACCTGTCCTGCACTTTAAAGGTCCATTGTGGAACTTTTTATGCAATAAAGAAAACACTTGATATTTGCGTAATTGACCTTTTCGTGACCCAGTGGATGTAGAGCTAGCACGGCGTCTTTACTTTCAATAAGGGTCGCTCCAGAACCATTAATGTTCTGTAGGTTTTATGGTGAGCAGGTCCGTCAGCAGCAAAAACCTACCAGAAACTCTAAAATCAATTGATCCTGCATAGAGGCAACAGTGATGGCATCATCCTAACCACACATACAGCCGCTGGGCCACATAAAACAATTCCATAATGCACCTTTAAATGAACTACGCTGGATTCTGGCAACACAAAAAGTGAAAAACATGAAAAAGGAAGAAAGTTTCTTCCTAAAACTGTGGCTCTGTTTGAAATGCAAAGATGATATTATTTGGAGCAGTGATCCATGAAATTAATTTTTAGATTTAGTGGCAGAGTGGAACTATAAATTGTAACGCTGATGATGTGCTTGAAACGACATATTTCAGATAAAGTGTATGTGCTGTGTGCACCCCGGTTTATAAGAAACAACAACCACAATGCAATCGATCGCCCTGATTTACTGAAACACGTGGACAGGCCATCCCTCTTTTTAAAACTATGGAGGCCTGCACTGGCACAAAAGGTACTTTGGTTTCCCCTACTACCACTACAAACATGTACAATAGGCCAGGACATGCATGTATTCTTGATCATTAACATGCACTGTCCTGACCAAATAAACATCCATCCATCCATCCATCCACACACCCATCCATCCATCCGTCCATCCATCCACACACCCATCCATCCATCCATCCATCCATCCATCCATCCATCCATCCATCCATCCATCCATCCATCCATCCATCCATCCATCCATCCATCTTCTTCCACTTGTCCGTTTCCGGGTCATGGGGGAAGCTGTTGGAGCTGCACCAGCCCCATGGCTCCTCCTGCAGGTGGTGGGTCTATAGAAGGTTCTAACTGGGCCTGTTGGTCTCTCATAAGGGGCTTCTGAACCGCTCTTTGTCTGACCCGTCACCTAGGACCTGTTTACCCTGGGAGACCCTACGTGAAGGTGGCGGGTCCAGGAGGGTTCCACATATACAATGTCTATGAAATACTTTTGAGATATTCCAACAAACATACCACCATATACCATGTACCAACTAAAGAGTGGCATAGATGTGGGGACACTGTGATGGGTCAGGACCTCACAGTGAGTTGCTGTCACTGATGATGAATTGTTTTGACTGTCTGACTCATCAAATCGGTGAGACACTGTATTTTGATGAACAGGCCAAGCGGCACGTTTTTATTCTCATTTGGTTGCGGATTGTCCTGATTGTTTGCTTTTGGGTCTTGAGCAACAGCAACTGAAAACACATTAGAGCTCTGATTCCCAAAGTGGGTGGCGGGACACTGGGGTGGGGGTCGCAAGATGATTCAGGACCATAGTTTAGATTGATTACATTGAATTTGATGTATTCTTGATCGAAAACAGCTTTTTTTAGTCCCATTAACCCAAATATCAAAAATATAGAATCTAAACAAACATCACTGAACCAGCTTTTAAATATTGTGTGTCTGAAATGATCATAAATGCTAGTTCCATTTCACAGTGGGGCGTCCTGAGTTGTTAGTACAGCAACACAAACGAGTGCCGTGTACTTATTGTTTGTGTTGGCATTCGGTCCAGGACACTGAGATTTCTGTTTAGGTTGTAAATAGCAAAGTGAATGTCAAAAATCTCTGTTGAAAGCTTGCACGTGCGCCCGCTGTATTGGTGATTACATAATACTGCAGTCCCTATCAGTGACCGATGGACATCCTCTATGGACAGTGCATCCAATTTCACCGACACATGCATATCTGAAACCATATCTGTAGATTTTCACCAAAGCGCTCATGTTACGTGTTTTTCTGACTTCAGATTGCGCCTATAACCGTTCAGAGGCCACTGGTTACCTTTGGTCATCATGGCTGTATGAGCATAAACATTTTAGGATGCGTAAACCATAATTGGATGTTTTTGCCAAGTCACTGCAAACGCGCATACACGTCTACCTTATAATTTAGCTGGATCCCGGTGGCACAAAACAGTCATTATACCTTGAACAATAAGTCGTCCATAATTCCACTTTCCAAGAGTCTCTGAAGTGGCCCCGGGAACTCTTTTTTCGCTCAGACTCTGTGTAACGCTTGCATTTGCCACGCTATCAGAGTGAGGTGAACGTCTGCCCTCTGCGGTGCGTTCAGGGGCGTTCGTACTGCAGAGCGCCGTCACGACTCGGGGCTGCGGACGCGCTTTCTTTTTTCCTACCCCCATCATGAAACCGTGTGATTGTTGTGTGAGAGAGACAGAGGGCAGCTGATTTATCACAGTTCACATTTCTAGCTTGGAATCAGAAAGAGGTGGCTTTTGCTTTTGTGCGGACTGAAAAAGCAGCTTTACCGGGAATTCTGTTGAGTTTATGGATTTAGGAGATATATTTGGGGGCATGAGGGAGTGTCATGTGTGTGCAAGTAACATTTCTTCATTATGAAGTGGCATACAGCACAGAAAGGTCACTGGTTTAAGGGTCAGACAAGCTTATTTGTCAAACTACCATATTATTAAGTGGAGTTCCCCAGGGGTTAGTTTTGGGACCAGTACTATTCATGCTCTTTCTTAGTTGTTTTATGGATTTCCTTACAACTATTTACATTTACGGCCTTAAGAAGCTGTTTAGCCAGTCGTGCCTGTCAAGATTCCTTTATCTAAACGGTCTTATTGCTTCACACATGAAATAAAATAACTACAGAAAGGCACAAACAAATGTCCATATCTATATATGTAAATGAAATACTGGAAATTGCATAGTAATTTCCAATATCCCACACTTTTGTTATTAATTCAGTTTTGTCGCAATGTATTGGGATTTGAAGTGTTAATGTATATGACCAATCACGCTGTTGTCTGCTGGACATGTATATTATGCATATTTAACTTTTTTTTTTTTTTTTTAAATTTTACTAGTTTTTGGATGCAAAACAACATCCATCATGAAGATAATGTTCATATCCAGGCTGAAAACTCTTCGTATTCACCCATACATTTGATATTGAAAGTGTTTTATCAGCACTTTTTAATGTTATGTTGATGTTTGATGGATTGATTGGATCAGATTTTCTTCTATGCAGCTGTGAAGGACTTTGAATTGCCTTGTGTATGAACGGTGCTTTACAAATGAACTTGCCTTGCCCACTAGATTATGTTTCATGTCACACAAATGCAGTTTCCTTGTTTGTGAATGTACCACGGACAAAGGCAATGGGCCTGTTCTGACTCTGATATTTGCTTCGTATTAACGGCTTAAAAACTTTTCTCACCTTTGCAACAGTGAAGGTAAAAGTAGTTCAATTGTACTGGATTACACACTGTACATCAATCTGCCACTGAGAGGAAGTTGGATCGCAGTGAGCCTGAGAATTTAACCTACGACTCCTGCGCCACATTTTGGATCATACTTTTCCCAGTGATACAAAACATGCTCCTATAACCATCTAGACAAGGGGTTCTCACATTCAGGCATGGCCTCGGGACCCACTGAGATAAAATACTGTATTTTCTTCACAAGTTATTGTTGAATAAGCATTAGATAAGACAAAAAGGCTGACATTACGATGAAGTCATTTTAAGATCGATCCGATATATACCTTTTACTGTACATACATTTCAAAAATAAATGCTGATCTAGACAGTGAGTAAAACCCCAGAGCTTTGCACAAAAAGTCATAGGCCTGCATTTACCACATGGAACAACCAGACTAAATTCTGCTCACATTTTGTTGACAAAATACAATCGACAAGTCTGGGTTGACAGAAAGCTTAGTCAAATTTGCCAAAACATTGCTTTCAAATAGTTTCAATGAAGTACTATCCTGTTTATGTTAAAAAGGCATATGTCTAACGTGAAGTGAAAGCCCGGATGGCGCCACGCCTATAGACACAGACCTTTGCCGGGCTGTGTACACATTAAACAGGCAGTAATGGCGCTGGGGGAGGGACGAGGCGTCAAGGTGAACGGCACTTCTCTAACCAGTATTTACACCACAGCGGCGGAGCCTGTGGGAAGAACGTAAACCCGCCAGCAGCAAAGGGACGAAGTGTGACGTCAGCCATTGTGCCGGCTGAAGAAGCAGCTTTAGCAGGAATTCTGTCGAGTTTATGGAATTAGGAGATATATTTGGGAGTATGAGGGAGTGTCGTTTTCCACACTCTTTCAACGTGTGTGCAAGTAGCATTTCTTTAAGTGGCATACTGTGCAAAAAGGTCACCGGTTTAAGGGTCAGACAAGCTTAATTTTTTGTCTAACCACCATATTATTAAGTGGGGTTCCCTAGGGGTTAGTTTTGGGACCAGTACTATTCATGCTCTTTCGTTGTTTTATGGATTTCCTTACTACTTCACCTATTCTGTTTTCAGGTAATCCAAGCAACATGACACCTTGACAACACTAATACATTTAAGAACACTTTACACCTTTTATTTACATTTACGGCCATAAGGAGCCATTTCGCCAGGTCAAGATTCCTTTTCCTAAACGGTCTTATTGCTTCACACATGAAATAAAATAACTACAGAAAGGCACAAACAAATACCTTACATTCTAGAACGTTTCTGTGGCTTCATTTAGGCCGACTGATGTCATGGTTGTTTGAAGGGGAAGGGGTGGGAAAGAGGATTCCTGGAGACAACGTCAAGCTCTAAGTCACTTCCTGCTATCACCTTACCCCCGCTGAAGAAAGGTGGCTACATTTCAGGGTCATCTTGCTCACTGACGGCTGTACACCGCTAGCATATAGGCGTTAAGTAGCACTCGCAAACAACTTCAAAAAGAAAAATGACTCGTTTTGTAGATAGATTGAGAGACTGTGAGATAGGATTATGACTGTTCTTATGGCTGTGTCCATACGGCAGACAAGAGGCCGAGGTGCGTTCAAGGACTCTTCCCAAGTGTCCGTCAAGGTCCCTGGGGTTAATAACTCATTAACTCCGCAGCTGAATGCCGCAACAGACATTTTACTACAGACTTCCTCCATTTCTTCACTGCTAATCCCACACAATGTGACTTCTGTCCTCTGCAAACTTTGGGATTTAATGCGGGCCATGCGCTTTGTAGTCAAACACTAGTGGCCATTTTACAATTTGGGAACAGTTTGGTTATTTGATTAAAGGCTTGTAGTGCATTAAGATTTGGGTTGCACTATATATGACGTGCTACTATTATATTTTGTTATATAGATGATATTTAGAACATGAAAAAGTGGATGTGATGAAAAGTTAGCCCAATATTGTATACAGTAATTCTAAGTTTATTATGATGATCAGCTGGATAGCCTATACTGCTCCCAAAGTGCAAGGCCCCCTTATTAATACAAAGATCCCAAATAATATGTAATGATTTTCTTCTTTAGATTTTCAGAATTTTACAAATCAAGTGGTGGTAGATGGTCTCAACATATATAGTGCTTTTCCACCTACATTAGGCACTTGAAGCGCTTTACAGAAAGAAACCACTCACCCATTCACACCAATGTACGCAGACAGTGGGGGCAGGTCAGTGAAGTGTCTTGCCCAAGGACTCAACGACAGACTGCACCAACCTTCCGATCATGAGACGACCCGTTCTACCGCCGTCACCCCTATACTGCAGTATCTACGGCCCCTCTCGTGCTCTCAGGTCAGCGGATCAGCTGCAAGTGGTTGTCCCAAAAACCAAGCGCAAACTTCGGGGAGATCGGGCCTTCCGTGGTGCCGGCCCGCGGCTGTGGAACCAGCTGCCATTAGAGATTAGACAGGCCCAGTCCCTGTTTTTAAATCTCTCCTAAAAACACACCTTTTTTCTCTGGCGTTTAACGCAAATTGATGTTGCTGCTGTTGTTTTTGTTGTACTTTTTTCCTCATATTTTTTACTGTATATATTTGTATCTGTTTCTGTGTGCCGCACTTTGGCCAACTGTACAGTTCTTAAAGTGCTTTATAAATAAAGTTGGTATGGCATGGTATCTAAATAAGAGAGGACCTAATGTATTTAAACCTCATGTTAAAGCTGCACTAAACAAGTATGTATTTGACCTTTCAGTGACCCAGCGGATGCTTGGGCAGTTAGCATAGCGCCTTACTCACTGCTGATTGAATCATGGCTGTAGTTACATATACATTCCATTTTGAAAACCTAACAGAAATGTAAAAACCTGAAATAAAATAGATCTTGAAGCATCATAGGAGCCAAAGCAAAGGCGCTAAGCTAACCACCCATACAGCCACTGGGTCACTGAAAGGTCAAATATGCACTAATAGGACCTTTTGTTTTTACATAAAAGTTGCAAAGTGCACCTTTAAGCTAGTCAAAGCAGAGCAACAACATCTTCATGGAGACGAGCTGGTGATGTCCCGCTGCCGGCAAAGTCACCAGGAGGAGGTGATCCAGCTCATTGTAAAGACAAGGGTTTTGAGGTTATTATTATCTCTCTTTTTTTTCACCAATAAAAACATCTTAATACACATAAAGAAATGAATGATTGTATTTTGTTTTCTTACTGGGTGAAATGTTAAGCTGTGTGGCTTTAAGTAGATTCTTCCTGCAGGCTACATTTGAAAATGACTGTGAGCATTTCTTGTAGTGTGATCTGTAACTTTATGACGTGTATCTGCAGCAGCCTGTCACCACCTATGTCACTACGTTGTGTTTATGTTTCACATACAAACAACATGCTGTACAACAATGTTGACAAAATTTACACTCCTCAATGTATTCACCATAAACAACGCCTACTGTAGCATGCAGCGCTCATTCCAACCAGACCCCCCGCGCGTGGAAAATGTTCTGCTACCACTTGATGCAATCGACACCCTTTTTTTCCCTTCTTTTTTCTAATATGCCACCACATAATTGCATTTTAAATTCAAATCTATTCTGGGACCGCTGAGAGCAAAGGGCACGAACTGGATATTTTCGACCAGAGCGCGATCATGTGACGTAGCAAAACTCCGCCCCGTTGGATATGACAGCGTTGTGTGACTCCAAGGCCAAGGCCGCCCCCTCTCTCCCCCCCAGGTTCAATTATTAATAAAGGATCATTATGGAAATTTTAAATAGGCCTTCTCAGAGACATAAGTTAATGTGTAGAGCTATGGGGAAGAAAGTGCAAGCAGCAAGTGTTGGTTTTACTTTCGGGCCTCACTTCTATCAATGTAATAGTGCAAGATGATTTCCTGAGTGGTGATGACATTGATTTCAAAATGTTTTGGGCGACACTTTGTTCCAGGTACAGTAGCCCCCATACGGACAACGAATCACACCACTGCATATGTGGAATCCAGCTTTGCAGTCAACATAATCGATAGGGGCTGCGGAGAGAGCAGTGATATCTAATCTGACTGGGAAAAATACAAAGCCATAGATGTATAATGCGGGTGCGGACAAAGCTGGCCAAGTCAGTTTGTCTTTAGTATCTTTAGTATGGGTGCACAGAATGGCAGCCTCGCTTTCCTCAGTCCACTCCATGGCATTTAATTGTCAGTGTCAACTTTATTCAAGCATTTTAAATATAATGAGTCATGCCTCCAGGTCCAGGCGTCTGAAATGTCCTCTGCTCTTCCCCAGAGATAAAGAGTCTGTGCTTCTCCCTCCACAGCTGCAGGATCGACCTTCCCTCAAACACACTGTATTATGCTGGGCTTTGCTGTCAAAAACACACATTCGAATCACCTTTAATATTACGCAATGCGCTTCCCCTTTGTTGCTCTGACTTGTCCCTTCCAGGCCACCGTACCCTCTCTCTCTCTCTCTACTGTCCTGTCCCCGTTCTGAGACATAGTAAAGTGTTGCGAAAAGACTGGTTACAAATTAATCCCTTTGTGCTTTCCTCTCATAAAGGACAAAGTTTACTGCCCCGTCCCGCAATCATTCATGCGAGGTTAATATTTGAGCCTAATAGATCAACTCATATTGACACACGCACACTCTCTGAACTGGACACATTGTTTTTTAAATACATATAAAACACTCATTTGCATATTGAATACATGTAAAACACTCATTGAATCGCTTATGAATCTGCACAATGCTACACAACTTGCTGCTGGGTTCACGTCTTCTTGACCTTCCCCCTTTGATTACTATTTATTATAAACTTCCACATGACTTCCGCACATATCGGTTCAGCCTGGTTTGGCCATAGTGCTGTGGTTTGAAATGAGCTCGCGTTGAAAGCGATCTGAGGGAGTGGGACAAAGGAAACAGCCTAGTGTCCTTCAGGCCAAGGTGACAGGTAGAGCAGTACACACCCCCTGACCCCTACGCCTCCCGCTCCGCTCTGTCGTCACACCAAACACTGCTCTGAGGAGTTTTTAAAGCGGGGTTCCACAGGGCTCCTTAATAGGGCCGGTGCTGTTTTTTTTTTCGTGTGCAGCAAGAGTTCCGTGCAGGATCTGAAATCAATAACAGGTTAAGTTAGGGATTTCAGATAGAGAGTTAGGAGCTAATACTTAAGCTATCGGGGAAGATCAAATAAGAAGAAATCTTCAAAAGGCATGAAGTCACAGATCAGACATTCCCAAAAAACAAAATATGCAATATGTAATATATGGCAAGTATCAGAGCTTTGATCATGTCCATAAATTAGAACAAACTTGTACACCTGGACGCTGAAATGCAAAGTTATTTAATCAAACTCTAGATTGGACATGGCGCTCGTTGATATGGTAAACGTGGCGGCCATCTTGTGACTTACCCCATATAGCCAGTAATGCAACATTTTCATTGATTCGATGGCAGAATGTGAGACACACTTATTGGTTTATTTCTTCTAAGTCTAAGTTTCTCCGTCAGGATCATTTCATTTCATTGAAATGTCTAATTGTTGTTGTTTAGCCGTATTAGCTTTGTTTTCTCCATTCACTCCCAGGATTCAGTGTTAGCATTCACTGTATCACTGTCACATGTTCGATAAATATTGGTCACGCCGTGTTAATAAGTACAGAAACACTGTTTTTAAAGTAAACAAAAGTTCCATTTGGTACGAATAGGACTGAATGAAGTGTTTGACAGAGGAAAATCCATGTACAAATGTGACATGCAGGCAAGGTCGGTCACAATGATCAAAGAGTCATGAAATAACTCAAAATAGATTAAATATAAAAACGGTTCAAGGAAATACGTGATGTTTCCATTTGATTAGAAGGGCCAGGCTCAAGATGGCCGACAGAATGACCAGTCGCTCCAATGTATTACAATGGCCATGTCCTATCTAGAGTTTAATCAGAATAGTATTCATTGCCATAGGTTCACAAACTAGGATTTTTTTCATTTTAATTAAAGATCTTTGACTGAAATGTATGTATTCATTTCTCAATACAAATTATACACCCCCCCCCCGGGCCACTCTAATGAAAAGGGCCTGGACACGCCCCTGAGCTGCAGGTCAATAATCCCGATCAGCATTCTGTAACACTGACCTTTTTCACATGCATTATGTTAATTTTCACATAGGTTGGAGATACGACTACGGTGTTTAAATGTCATGAATGGGAGACGGACTTGGAGACGTTGGGGTAGTCGGTGTAGTGGTTTGTTTATCCCAAATCAGGTGAAGAGGAGAAGACGCAGTGTGTGCAGTAACAACAAGAGTTTGTGGACATGGATCACAGCTCACATACCATCAACACAAGCAAGGACACACGAGACGGCCTGCCCTTCACCTGGACTCTACTACTACTATTACTACAACTACTACTACTACTACTACTAACAAAACTACAAATTAAAACTACAAGGCTCCTATCCTTGTTTATTCCGTTTGACCTTTGCCTTTGGTTTTTGCAATAAATCTCTAGGTCCTATATACAGCGCAGTATTTTTGGCAGCACTACTACAACCCGACTGTGACTATTACTATCACATCAGGTACTACAACCCCTCCATCTATACTACACAATTCCAGCCTGGGACGTCCCGTCATGACATGAGTGATAAGGAAACAGTAGTAGTGTCCTTTGGAGGTCAGGGAGAGCACGTGTGGAGTGGCGCTCAGGTGTGGAGGTAAAAGAGAGAGGGGACACATGAGGAAGTGGGCGGGGCTTGCGTATGTGTGTGTGGGGTGGGGAGGGGGGGGGGGGAGCTCAAGGTGACTCCCGCACGAGACCTGGAGGGGAGCTCATTCATCAATTGCAGGGTACATAGAACAAAAAAAAGGCAGGACAGGAATGCTCGTGTGCCACTGCAAATCAGAGACACAGATTGAACTTTCCGATCGAATGCACGAAACTGGTCCAACTGGTAAATCTGAACTGGATAAACGTCGGTACATTTCCATAACATGAGGCTTTCGTCACTGATTTTAGTCGCGGTGGCAAAAGTAGCCAAATGTTACTTCAAAAAGGTGAATAAACTGCCTTTGACCTTAAGACCCATATGTCAAAAAAAGCATGTTTACTAAAGCAGATGCACAGCGGCGGGCAGTGTCAAGGACTCACACGAGAGTCAGTCAAGTTCAAGGACGAGTTCAGACGTCGGAAAATAAAATCATTTAAGTTCAAAACAAGCAAAAAAGTACTTGGTGAAAATACAGTAACTGAAAGGTTGGATGTGGTTTGTAGTTATTTCTAAAGAATAGACCATAAGAAATACAATACATGTGTTTCCAATGACATCACACATAGTTCCGGAGGCCATTTTGAATACTGAAGTACTACAACATGTATCTCCACTCAGGATGAAACTGAAAGATCACTGAGTGACATTTTCATTTTTATGTAATCGTTGTTAAAAAAGACAACGGTAAAAACACGGCCCCCTCCTGGAACCGCCACCTTAACGTGGTGGAGGGGTTTGAGCACCTGAAAGATCCTGGGAGCTCTGTTGTCGGGGGCTTTGTGTCCCTGGTAGGGTCTCCCAGGGCAAACAGGTCCTATAGGTGACGGGTCAGACAAAGAGCGGGTCAGAAGCCCCTTATGAGAGACCGACAGAACCGTGAGGCCGTCCTTCTGTGGAACCACCACCTGCAGGAGGAGCCATTAGGGGCTGGTGCAATGGGATTTGGGCAGGTCCAACAACTGCCCCCGGCAACGGACAAGTGGAAGAAGATGGATGGATGGATGGATAAAAACACGGCCCACTCGTCTTTATATGATATAAACAGTAAATGTGTCAGAGACGCAGCAGCTCTGTCTGTCGAGCTACAGCAGGATTTACAAAAGATCTGCTTCACTCCTCAGACTAAAAGAGGAAACAGAAAACCTTTCTCTGTTTGTCATGTCAACAGAGTCTCAGTCTGAGTCAGTGTTTAAGCTGCTCAACACGTTAGCATGCTATCGGTTAGCAGCTGTCAACCACTGACAGCTGATTCAATCAACACGACAAACATGTGTGGCTCACATCGATGAACACTGAGGAAATACTGCAGTAACAGCTCTGACCTCTGTACATGTTGTATCTAAGGTTAGATGTTTGTGGTTCAGGGCTTTCTCTTGGAGAGGTCAGAGCTGAGCTGTTGAGCTAAATGCTAACCGGCAGCATGCTAACATCTTGAGCAGCTTAAACACTGACTCACTGGTTTCTTCACATTAGTCTCTCTCTCTGTTCTGTTATCTTCTTGAGCAATGATTACATGTACATAAAAATGTCACTGTCAATCAGTTTCATTTTCATCCGGAGCAGAGATAGTGTTACATGTTAATTCTACTTCGGTATTCAAAATGGCCACCATAAGAACAAAGGTCACATGACTGAAAAGCATATACAGACTACATTTACTCAAGGGTTAGGGTCAGCACTGTTACTACAAAGTAATTCTACTCAGAGAAAATGATGGTACAGATGAGTGAAGAGTGTGATGGCAGGTTGGTGTTTTCCGGCACCTTGTTGTCAGTTTACCATCACCATCCCGTATACGAGACATGATCCACAGCCGGCGTCGGGTCGCACTGTGGGCCCCGCGGGCGCTCTGTCCTCCTTCACCTGGAGCGCAGGATGTGACGCTGCTCCAGTTCTGCTGTGCAGAGGAGGGAAAGTGCTGATGGAGGGGTAATTTTGCAGAGAGAACAGAAATAGTATCATGCACAGGAGGCCTAGTTAGACTTAGATATGTCCTCGCAATACACAGAAATGAGACCGTACAGAGCTGTGTGTTCTCAAACTGGGGTACATGATTCATCTCTACTTTAGTCATGAAGATACTGTAGGTGTTTTTCTTGCTTAGTCGCGGTTCACACCTAGTTCTGACATCACTTAGTCTCATTTAGTTCTATTTTAGAGACCCTATTCAAATGATACTTTTGCACATCTTTGGTTGTATTTGTGAGGTCATGTGGATTGTAGTGCAGAGTCTTGAAGGACCAAGTTGTTTTAAAGCTATGTTAAACAGCTAGCTTATGAGCTAAACATTTGAGACACACAGATTTGTTCTTCAGAAACACTGACGAGGCACCAAGAGCCCCCCACACCTGCAGCACAGTGGAGCCGTCACAAGAGGCGCTACAAGAAACAAGGAAGGGGCAAACAAGGAGGTATCCGGGCAAGATTCACAGCTAAGCCACACGCTTCTTCTATCCCTACTATTGTTCTGACTAATGTACGTTCACTGGAGAAGAAGACGGATTATATTCGTCTGCTACACTCTTCCCAGAAGATGGTGAAAGACTGTTGTGGAGCGGAGGGAGCTGCGCAGGAGGAAGAGGAAGGGGGAGGAGCTGACCAGTGCAGGACACCATATCATAAATAGACCTTTGAACATGTTTTCGGGAAGCATACGTCTTTTGACCGTTGTGCGGAAAAGGTTTGTTTGGCATTTGATGAACTTTTAATGGTTGTATTCACTGGATTTTCTTGATGGAAATGATATGTTTAATAAGCAAGTGTTTTTTCACACAGGTCGATGGCCGGAAGCGCATCTTTTATTGCGTTGCCATTTGCCAACAAACAAACAAACAACGCGTCAGAGAAGCAAGTCATGTTGACACTAAAGAACATGACACTACACAGGTTTCACTGACCTCCAAAAACACGCTGCTCAGGTCGGCCCACAGCAGCTCAGGACTGACACCAAGAAGGCAAGAAGAGGCATTGGGCCCAACATAGACTGTGACTACAGTATCAAAATACTGTAGTTTGTGGGACGCTGGCAATTAGTTGGCTGCGTACAATTGTACAATGACAAATAAAGCACACACTTACTTACTTAGGATTTACAGGTAGTCCGAATTTGGTCTTGATTTAGGCCTGATGGTCAGGAAAAAAAAGGAAAAATAATTGTACATGTAAAAGTAAATAATATAATAGTAGATATTTCCTTGTGTCATGTACGAAACAGCCAATAATGATTAGGACAAAACAGGTCTACAATAATTAATAAAAATGTTTTGTTTTGTTCACAACACTGTAAACAGCCTACAATCTAAAACAGAGTTGGTGCAGCCATGAAGCCTATATAGTGGTAACTATGGTAACCGTTAACTGCTGAATTGTGAACTCAGTTCATGTTTAATATCTCTGTAATGGCTGGACCTATCCACATGAAACAAAAACTGTCACAAGGTTCTGCGTCTTCTCTCTAAGCACATAGGAACTAAAGTCACATGACCGTCTCATAAAGGTGTCCAAAAGTGGAGACAATATTCCAAATGATGTGCTTGATGTTGGTCAGAGGTTTGTTGTCCGATCACTTCCAAATAATGATCAGGGAAAACATTTGGACATTTTTCTGGTTTGGACATTTCTTTCCAAAACTGTGTCTTCAACATTAAACTGTAATTATGACTGACTGAAATTATAACATGTATTTTGAGTATGACATATTCTAGAATAACGTGAACGCAACCTCTTGCCAGCGTCCCACAAACTACAATATTAAGATGCTTTGCCAATTGCTCCTTGTTGCTCCGTTTGGGGATAAAGGTTGCATTGTAACTATCACAGTCTGTGTCGGGCCCCAATGCCTCTTCCTGCCAAAGGCCCATATAGTATAGTGTTTGGCCCACACCCAGATGAACTCAAATCTACGTCTTCCATTTTAAACTCTAGTCTCCTTCAAAACCTCATCATTCTAAATGTCACAAAAACTGCTCCACACTTCACCGTATAATAGGATATTATCCTTGTTGTGTGAACTATAGGGTGATGATATCACAGTTACAGCATCACCATTGCTATACTGCCTAAAATAGCGCCATGACTTTGACTTGTCCTTCCCCAGTGATTAAAACACAAGGAGAACCCATGAGTCAGGAGAAAAACCAAAGATAAATAGGACACTTGTCAAGCCTTCAGACATCACACATGCAAAAGGAATCATAGTTGAAGGTCACTACAGCAAATATTAGCCAATTATTAAATGTGCTAATAGTCGACCACTTATTGACCACTGTTTCATTCATTTAGAGATCTGAACAAAACAGCACGACATATAGACTACTTTGTGAAATGATGTATTTGTTGAAAAAATGCAATAAAATGACTGCACTGAATTTGATAAAGGACTGAACAGGGTTTGCAGAGTCAGCAGTGAGGTGTAGTCTGGAGAACAGTGTCATTCAGTGAGTGAAAGTCACCTTTTCGAGCTTACTCAGCGGATAACAATGACAGAGCAGCGGCGACATCTAGTGGAGGCAAGGGGCTATAGCAGCCTATCACAAATCCACATTAACCCCCGCCTGAACCGTTCACATTTTCTCCAGTTCAGCTTTACCCAAATCTAAAAGCTTCTTGACTGTCACTTGTTGTTGCCCTTTCATCATTGTTTTCTTTGTTGATGCGTTTTTCAAGAAGCTTTTAGATTTGGGTAACGCCAAAGCAGTGGAAAATGCGCTTGGTTAACAGGTTAATGAAAGTAGGCTGAATATAAAATGAAGGTATAAGTAATGGAAAAATAAAAGCGCACACATCAAGCAGTAAATAGACAAATAAAGTACTGTATGATAAATAATCATGATGGTGCAGTGCATGAGTCTGCCACTAGATGGAGACAGCGCACTCATTTTTCTGAAAGAGAGGAACTGACGCATGCGCAGTTCAACTCACAACAGTGTGGCTTAGCTTCACTGAAACATACCTCGTAATTTATGAATATACAAACCTTTAATAAGCTTTTAGTGTTTTGAGTCGCCATGGATCCGGTCTTGTACATAACAGCAGCGGTTATTTTGCTTGTCCTCATTTTTTTCGCTGTGAAAGTCCGGGGGAAAACGCAACAAGGTGCGGTAGCTTCTTTGCTAACCTGTGTATTATTGATTTGAGTACAAGGCTGATAGCTTATTTGTTGCTAACCACATGCACGATCAGACCGACATGTCTCCCAAAGTCTCGTCGTGTTACCGAGATTAAACAGTTAAACTACTGTTAGTTTAGCTTTTTGCTGATTATTTCTACTGTAGCTTCTGTCATGTGCAGAGCTAATGCTACGTCACCAAACAGCAGCTGTCAAACGAAGAATATAGTAGCGTCTACCGAAGTAAAAAATAAAAACACAACAGTAGGATATGAAGGTTAATTTATGTTTTTATTACAGTATATAAGTGTTTTTATACACTAAATTTATGTAACTGAATTTTTTACATCTGTATTTCACCAACCATATTGAAAAAGAAAAATTCTGTGTATTTTTTTTTCTTTTTTCAAATAATTAAAAAAATACTGCTCCCTATCAGCAGAATACACAGATTTTTTTTAACATTATTATTATTATTTTTTAGCTGCAAAAAAAATTGCACTGATTTTTTTTTCACTTTGGTTGGTGAAATACAGATGCAAAACACTGACGACACAGACAGGCCTGATATAAAAATACTTACTGAAAAATAATTACTGATGTAAAAGTGACGCTACTTTAAAATAATATAACTCATGTAAAGAAAAAAAAAGATGTGACCCAAATAACTAATGATAAAGTATCTAAAAATGAGTAGGTGAAAAAAAAGTAGGTGATCTAATTTCAGACATTGATTTGGTCGAACAATAAATAACTAAAACAACATAAATGTTGATATTTCCAAAGAATACACAATTAAAAGGTATTCTTACAAACTGAGTAACTGTTTTTCTAATAAAAATAAGTAGTAGTTGCACTGTCTACTTTGAGAAACAGCCAGAAAATTTCTGAATTCAGAAAAAAATGTAATTCCTTTAATACACCATGAAAGGTAAAAAAAAATTCTGAATTCAGACATTTTCTGGCTGTTTCTCAAAGTAGAGATTACTCATGGAATTGTACTTTAATAAGTATAACTACACTGTAATAAGAACGTGTTCCAGTCCAAGGAACGTAACTCTGGGGGCTGTTGAGGTTGTTAGAGCTGTCATATACTGTACGTAGGCGCATGTGAATAATGTACGGTAATAACTTAAGGCATGTTCTGTTTGTGATTTTAGCAGCTGATGTGGAGCAGCGGCGTAATGTGGTCCAGGCTGCGGTGGCCCGTCCCAGGGTTCCAGAGGAGAGGGGGGCCGGTATGCCCCGTCGGAGGAGGAACATGGCTGCTGTGATGGCCCACAGACCACGGGCAGAGGAGAGAGAGCAGGAGCAGGACCAGTGTAAGGATGGACACACATTTCAAGACTTAAATTCTGTTTTTGCTGAACTCGGTTTTAATAACAGTGAAAAGTAGGCATTTAAAAAAAAACGCTTCTTGTTCTCAGATGAGCCTGAAGATGAAGAGGACACAGAAGAGCCACAAAACCTTCAGCCCACCGTCAAAGTGGGGGCCAAAAAGCAGCGGAAACTGGAGGAGAAGCAGGCCAAGAAAGCCCAAAGAGAGGTCTGCATTTGTGTTTCTACTTTGACAGCAGTAAGCACTGATAACTCCACTCACTTATCGTCCTGGTTGAACTTTTCCACAGGCTGAGCTGGAGGAGCGCGAGGAGAGGCGGAAGATGCAGGAGCTGAGAGACGAGGAGAGAAGACAAGAGGACGAGCGGGAGAGGCAGATGGAACTCAAACAGGTCCATACTGTTGTGTTTACTCCCTGACCCGCAGTTCTACCAATGCACCGCGCTGGTGGGACAAATCGCAAATGTTGTTTTTTTCCACAGGAGGAAGCAGAGCAGCGAGCCAAAGAGGAGCAGGAGAGGAGAGAGGAGGAAGAGTACCAGAAACTGAAGGCAGAGTTTATCATCGAGGACCAGGGAGAGGAAGAGCAGCTCACTGAGGACCAGGTAACCAATCCCAACATCATATTTATATTGATAAAAACTAAAGAAAAGATGGAGCATAATCAATTATCATTCCTACACAGTGAACATTGTGCACAAATATAGCTCCACTGTTGTAATTTTGCTGAAAGAACCATGAAGCCACACAATATGACATTTGTGGCCAAGACTAAAATGAAAAATGATCTACACTCCAATCTCTAACAGTTTTACATTCAATCTCTTCCTTTCTGATTGTGCTTTTCAGTCTCGCAACCTCCTGCAAGAATTCATCCAGTACATTGAGGTAAGGCTGATTTCAGAGCTGCTTTCTTCACCCGTGTCTATAAATGAAACTGAAATGGCGTTGCCTGTGCAGAACACAAAGGTGGTGCTGCTGGAGGACTTGGCGTCTCACTTTGGGATGAGGACTCAGGACGCCATTAAGAGAGTCCAGGACTTGTTAGCGGACGGCTCCCTCACAGGTAAAGGCTTTGAATCGTTTGGATGTTGTACTCCGTGACTGACGCGTCTCGCCCCCCCCCGCAGGAGTGATCGACGACCGGGGGAAGTTCATCTCCATCACCCCCGACGAGCTGGAGTCCGTGGCCCAGTTCATGCGACAGCGAGGCCGAGTGTCCATCTCGGAGCTCGCCCAGGCCAGCAACAAACTGATCAGACTGACGCCGGAGAGCGCAGTGGCCGTGTGAGCCGATGAGACTCACCATGAACCGTGAGAGTGAAGCGCTGTACCAGAGAATCCACGCTTTAGTCACGTGACCAGCTGTTGTGATGCAGGAAATCCAGTTCCGGGAGAGCAACACAAGCTCCGGAGTTTTTTTTTTTATACCCATCGAAAGTAGCCTTTTTATTCAAGTCTCTTAACATATAAACTGTAACTTAAACCTGGAAACAAAAACACCAAATCTTCACAATAATATGTTAAATTATTAGACAGACTCAATGATAACGGATAATGATGAATAAAAAAGCGGACTGTTTAAAGAGCTATGATGGCTTTTCATTTGCTCTTATTATGATTTTGTTTGATGGATAATGGTGGAAAGTATTTACTGCAGTGAAGAGACAGTAAGTGTTTAGGAAAAGGGAGAATCCCAGCAGTACCTGACTCACTCATGTCCTTTAAGTACCGCATGGTTGCACAATGACAGTTTGAGAATATTTATATTAACTACTGTATGTTGTGATGACATGGATTGAAATTTAGGTCATATAAAAAAAAAACCAGGCAACTTTTTATGTTTTAAATAAAAATATATTTAACATTTACCAAAATAATTACAACACATAATATTGTATTTACATGATCAATGAACTATTGCTGTCTTTTTTGTTATGTTTCTAATGAAATCAATGTGATTCGTCCTGGTCTGTCTTCGAGCCTGTGGGGCTGAGTCTCCTCTGGGTCGTCTCCCAGGTCGACGCCGCTCCCCTGTCCTGCAAAACAATCATTATAGGCCCTTTACTGCACTGCTTTTACTTGGAACTCAAAAAGGCAAAAGCTATGATTGTTAGGATGACGTGAACATGTTACCTTAATAACCACTCCCAGCGCGGTCAGCTCATCCCTAAACGTGTCGCAGGCTTTGACCAGAGGGATCCTCTCCGGGTACAGCCCAGGTTTAGTACTGCTACTATCACTGCGAACCTGTCGGGTGAGAGCGAACGCCCGCACCTCACTCCTGAACTGGGTCAGCAGATCCAAGATGCCCTCCAAGCTCTCCACCTGCTCCGACGCTTGACCCTCCTGCAACCAGAGAAGAAGATACAGCCTTTTAACCAGAGCTGATGAGGCACATTTTAAACAGGTGCAGGAACGTAGAAGACGGAAAAAATGAGTTGACTTAATACAAGGATCCCATGCATGTAAGACTTGCCTCTTCATCAATAATCAGAAGAGTGTTTACAGGCGAGTGAGTGTCCCTCTCTTATCGTCTGTCTGTGGTGAAATACTGACCGGGCTTTTGAAAGTATCGATCCCAAACAAGTCAAAGATGTCCAGGATGTAGCTGACCAGAGCTCCCAGCACAGCGGGGCAGCGGGCCTCCCCTGTACTCTGCAGAAAAAACAACAAGCATTTGATCCATCCTTGGTATTTCATATTGAAGATCATATAATAGTGACGAGTACTTTGGAGACGGGCTGGAGCTGGCAGTTGGCGTGGTAGACCAGGTTCAGGACTGCGCTCACAGCTCTGGGCGTGTCAAAGTCATCGGCCAACGCTGTCAACACGGCCGACTTGGTCTCCTCCAGCCTGAACACAGAAATTATGTCACACTTAAGGCGTCATGCTAATTACCCATACAGACGCTGGGCCACTGAGAGGTCAAATACACACAAATATTCACTTTTTTCTGTATAAATATTTGCATAATGCACCTTTAAATTATAGGCTGTTTAGAAAGTTGCTGTGAATATCATAATGTTTTAAGAAACCCCAACTCGGCACCTAACCCTGCCCACATTCTCAGGACAAAAAGAATTGTCAAAGTGGGGGACCGTGGGGGTTAGAGCGGCTAACTTCTCTGAGAAGTGTGTGAGTGTTTATGATATGATGATGAGTCATGATTAGTATTTCCTGGTCTCTGTCGTCCGTCTGCTGTTGTGTTGACTCACTTCTCCCAGAGCAGAGCCTCCTGTATGGCTGAGGTGTGCAGCTGCCCCTTCATGTAGGCCTGGGCACTGTTTATGAAGGCGGACACGGTCTCCAGCGACGCCCTGGCCTCCAGCATGCTGCCGTCACTGTAGTCTATACCTGCACATGCACAAGGACAAGTGAGGATTCAAATACATACAACACATAGATTAAAAAAACTATACTAGTAAAGTATTTCTCACACCTGATCTGTATTTGGTCAAGAGACAAAACATCCGGAACTCACTGGCGGAGTAAGACTGCAGGAAGTCCTTAAGACAGAAATATTCATAAACATACTAATTCTGATTTAAACTGATTGAAACATGTATGTACACATATAACATCATTTACTTTTATGGTGATGTAATTCTTCAAAGACTTGGACATCTTTTCTGCTCGACCCTTGAGGTGCAAATGGCCTACGAACACAGAAATCAGAGGCAATTTGAGCAAGGAAATTTGGTGATGGTGCATGGAAGTATATGGAACATTCTGGACAAAGAAAGCAGCACTCAATCTATATTTCTAAACATAACAAGGTGAAAAGACAGAATGTTTAGCTTAAAAAGGGTTCTTTTTGAATACCCGAGTGGAGGAAGTAGTTGCACCACTGTCCGCACTGGTGATAGGCCTCACTCTGGGCGATCTCGTTCTCGTGGTGAGGGAAGGCCAGGTCGATCCCTCCCGAGTGAATGTCCAGCTGACTGCCGAACACCGAACTGCAGCCGCGGCAAAAGGGGAAAACAGTCCATTGGCATCATGGGAAAAGTCGTTCTGAGAGTTAGCATCCGAACCTGGCCACTGTAGAGCATTCGATGTGCCAGCCCGGTCTCCCTCGGCCCCACGGGGACTCCCAGAAGGGCTCCTCCGGCTTGGACTTCTTCCACAGAGCAAAATCTCGAGGGTCCTTTTTATTTAGGCTCACTGACAATGGAAAAATTGCGATCACAGCATTGGAAACGACTTGGATGAGCAGAAAGAGGGGGAGAAACAAACCAGTGTCTTGGGACTCCATAGCTCCAATGAACCGTCCATATCGATCACCGATGGACTGAATGTCGAAGTACACATCTCCTGGAGTTAAAAAGAAATCGGAAATGATTCTATGTCTTATTAATAAATGTTAATGTGTAATGTAAGTCACCATCGTCTGTTGCATAAGCATGTCCATTCCTGATGATCTGTTCAATGAAGGTGACGATGTGGTGAACATTCTCTGTGACTCTCAGATAGACCAAAGGGGGAAGCACCTAAAATGCAAAACATTTAAATGAAAGTAACAAATTAGTTAGTAATAAACTTGGAATAGACATAAACAATCACCTTTAATAATAGCATATCCTTCTTGAATTCGTCTTCAAACATTCTTGTCAGCACAGACGGAGAAATGTTTTCCTGTGTAATACAATATTATAGACATTACAGCGTTAGTATTTCACAAATGCAATGTTCTTACTCAATATTCACCATTCAAGGCCAAGTCACGGAGCTAAACCGGATAAGGAGTGAGGCTGCGTGACTATTTTATAAACACATTCAAAATCACCAATAACGCAGCTCCACCACCACTGAAGAACTTTGTCAGACTTTGTTCTGAGCAAAATACAAGAACTACTCGATCCACTGCAAATAAAAACTGTGTCATACCAAAAAGATCGTCGGCCTTTGCACAATGTGCCTTCTCGTTTCGCTCCATTAAACAGTGGAACGAACTTCCAGACAGACTGAAACTGTCTGTGGATTTTAATAGTTTTACTCGAAATTTGAAAATGTACATTTTAGATCATCAGTCGTGTCAGCATTAATGAATGTACTGTAAACTATAGAGATTGTTTGTTTTTTTTTGTTTGTGTGTACACTTTTAGGAAAGCAAAGAACGTATTTTATACAGTGATTTTATTGTAGATTGGATTTATAGATTGTAATTGTAATGCTTTATGTTAACACCTGTCCAGAGACTGCGGATGGAAAACAGCTGCTGAGCTCAATCTGGTACAAACCATCTCCTCTTGTAAAGACTAATGGTTCTGTACATTGTCCCTGTTTCAATAAATAATAATAATAATAATTCATTTCAAGGACCATGAAAATAACTGCGCACACGTCCCCCTCCCTAACCCCGCCCCCAATCCTTCTGCATCTGTGTTCATGACCATTTCTCAACCATTTATGTCTGTGCTTTGCCTTGCCTTACTCTCTATACTTTTACTACATAATAGCGCGGCCCTAGCGTGTACCTACCTCCCAGCTTCTCTTGATGATTTTGTCGTCTATGTCCGTGATGACCATGGCGTGGATGACGGTGATCCCGAACACTCGAGTCAGAATCCTCTGGACGATGTCGAACCTCACGTAGGAGCTGCAGAAAGACCATGAAGAGACCATGAGCTACTACAACAATGACAAAAAATTAAGGTGACACTATTAATCACCATATTGCAAGAAGTATGTGAAGCCATATAGAACTTTCATTTAGTATCAAGTTGCTTAATCCTTCCTTGTAAATGATTATTATGCAGTTACTTACCATGCATGACCAAGGTGTGCATGATCATAGACAGTGGGACCACAGCTGTACCTGGAATACCACATGTTTATTATAGCCATATAACAAATCATGACCTGATAGGAATATACATGATGCACAAATCCTCCATACCATGTGGCCACCTTCTCCCTGGCCAGAATGAGAGGCTCTTTCTGCTTTGTGAGGCTGTTGAAAACCTTGACACCGGCGTCATAACCGCTGGGTCTGGTCCATTTCTTGTTTGCAGCTTGCACACAGTGGCTATGGCATGTTCTCATGGGCACAAAGTCAAACGGCACACCAGCGCGAACCAAGCTGCGTAAAAACATGGATGTCCACGCTCTTTTCCACATTTCGTTTACTTCCTGTGGCTTTCCGCGCGTGCTGGCAATCCCCGTACATCTATTATTTTGTATGAAATAGAAATCTAATCACAATTTGAATCAAATATATAACCAGCGGATTGTCTACACGCTGTATCGCTTGTGTTGTCATTCCGGGTTGCCAGATCGTATGAGAGAAACAAGCGAGTAGACAGACAGAGCATAGACAGTAGACTTAAGAATGGACGTTTTGTGGCCGAATTCTTCCTGTCACCATAAGGAAATGGAAGCTGGCTCCGGAAGTTCCTGGCTCGCACGGACTTTACATTGAAGCGTTCTGGCCTCTCATTTAGTCATTATTGAACACATGCTTGTCATTCTAACTTCCGCGTGTTTGTCTGAACATACGCAACAGCATCCTATATTTTTCCTTTTGTTAGTTTAACTTTTTTCCCGCTTATTTCAAATTGCTAACATGCAGTGTTTAATTTGTAATTTTGTATTTTCAGGAACATGTTTGGTCTGATGTGATGAATTGGGGGAACAGGCCAAAACATTTGCCGGAACACTCTCATTAGACACCATTATATCAGATACATCTTTTGCCGGATCCTCCAAAATATTTCCCGGATCCTTTACCCTGAAAAAAATTGAATTGGGGGAATGCGTTTTTTGTACCATCTTATCTTATCTTATCTAACATGGCTGAGCTTCCTTAGCCCTTAATGAACGCTATGGAGCACCCTCTGTCCATATTTAACTAGGCGCATTGAGTTGCCTTGTGTACGAAATGTGCGGTATAAATAAAGTTGCCTTGCCTTGCCTTAACTCTCTATGATAAAGAGAAGCCACACAAAAAATGATGATGATAATAATAATAATAATATTAATAATAACAATAATAATAATAATAATAATAATAATAATAATAATAATAATAATAATAATAATAATAATAATAATAATAAAATAAAAATAAAATAATAATAAAAACAACAACAACAACAAAATAATAATAATAATAATAATAATAATAATAATAATAATAATAATAATAATAAAAATACTCGTTCTTCATTTGGATTTCGAATTTTTTTCTGGCAAATATTTACATATAGTAGTCCATTCTTAAATTGCAGTGTGAACCTTTTATAAAAAAAAAAATAGCGAGCGATTTTGCGAATAAGAAGCCAAACTTCGCTATAACTCAGCATACCTGGCAACTCCGCTCCCGCCCCTCGCTCCCTGTGATCCCGGAAGTGTTCTCGGTGGCGTGTCATGTGATTAGCCTACCTGATTGGTGTCGCTCATGGTTGTTGCTATGCCCAAATAATTTTGACAGGACGTTTTGGGGGAGAACTTTTGACACTCTTTAACAGAAGTTGGACAAGATGCAGAACGTGATCAACACCGTGAAAGGCACCGCTCTCGGAGTGGCGGAGTTATTCACGCCCGTGCTAAAGGTAACGCTAGCTAGCTTAGTCAGAAAAATGCTATCTTCTACAACGCCGAAGGAAAATTGGAAAAGTGTTGGGTGACATTTGCCAGACCGACGTGAATTTACAATCAGAGCAGTATTAACTTGTGAGGGAATGAAATGTAGCAAAATTATAGAAATGTATGGCTCAGATAAAGCATGATTGTGTGTTATTGGGAAGTAAACGCCTTGACAGTTGTAAACAAGCCATGTATAACAAAACTATTCAACTTTTTGTGTCTTCTCTTCAGGAATCTAAATTTAAAGAGACTGGGGTCATCACGCCAGAGGAGGTAGGACATATTCCAGGGGAAATGATGTGTGAAATACTCTAAAGTTTCTTGTGGTAATGCGTTTTGGTTTGTGTGTCATGGATTAGTTTGTTGCAGCTGGAGATCACTTGGTGCACCACTGTCCCACGTGGAAATGGTGAGTCAATTCCCTTTGTTTTCAGTTTGTTGACTGCTGACAATTATGTGGCATGTGTTCAGTCATCAACATGCCAGCTGTCTGTCAGCTGACGCTCATTGTAGTCCTTCATGATGTAGTTCACAGAGTTTGATTGAACAACTGTTAGAACTTCCCACTCTTAACAAATGTGGGTTTATTTCTTAACCCAAAGAGGAAGTAGAGCAGATTGGATATCATTTTCTCTTTCTCTTTGAATGATAAAGTAACATCGGACTCATTTGCTCCATCAAAAACTACAAGTGATCCACATTTTGAACATGCTTTTTTCAGGGCAGCGGGAGAAGAGAGTAAAGTGAAGCCGTATTTGCCGCCAGATAGGCAGTTCCTTCTAACGCGTAATGGTAAGATTGGTATAGACTGAAATGTATGTTCCGATACGGTCACATTTGTAGCTACGGTCGGTCCCGGATGATGTGAAACGTGGCTTGTGTGTCTGCGCAGTCCCCTGCTATAAGCGCTGTAAACAGATGGAGTACTCGGACGAGCTGGAGGCCATTATAGAGGAGGATGACGGAGATGGAGGCTGGGTGGACACGTATCACAATGCTGGTAAGGGATCGTGAATGCTGGGTGTTTTTTATGGGGTCATCTTCAAGGTAGTTGTTTGTCTTGTGGTGTCTGATAAACTTAATGAACCATTTTAAAGATAGCGTAGATCAGGGGTCACCAACCTTATTTCAGCTGAGGGCTACTTTAAGAGCATTAAGTTGTTCGAGGGCTACCAGTTAAAAGCAAATCCTAAAGACTTAAACATACACTGTTCACTTATAGGATATTGAGCCCATATAATATTAAAATAGCTTTATTTTAAACTCATACTGAGTCACAAGAACCGAAATAACTGTAATTTTAAGAATTAGATTCAAGAAAATGAAGTGTTTTATACTTCAGAAAAAGTCCCAAGGGCTACTGGACATGCCCCAAAGGGCCCCTAGGTGCCCGCGGGCACCACGTTGGTGACCCCTGGCGTAGATATTCCTCACAGTGGGAGGAGTAACCGAATGTTTCACTAGTATTTTTTTTCCTCTCTAGGTACTTTAGGAGTCACAGATATGGTTCGGGAAATTTCACTCGATAATAGTAAGGTATGGCTCAGCATTTACAGGCAAAATGTATTGTTCTGTAGAGAGAAAGAAAACATTTATTGATAATGTAATCGGGCTCAGGACAAGAACATGAACGCCACATCTCCGGGGTGTTGTGACAATGATGAGGATGAGGATGAAGAGGCGGAAGCGGCAGATATGGAGGGTAATTTATTTCAATTCATTAAAAAATAATCCAGAATCTTAATCACTGCTTTTCTGATCGCTTGTACGATGTTGTCCTTTCAGAATATGAAGAAAGTGGCTTGTTGGAAACCGATGAGGTTAATATCTCCCGACAAAAAAGAACCCTTTGTTCCTTACAGTTCGCTTTATCTCTTGTTTTGTTTTGTCAGGCGACTCTGGACACGAGCAAATTGGTTGAAACGAAGGCCAAAGTGGAACCGGGCAATGAAGACGCCATCCTCCAGACCCGCACTTACGACCTGTACATCACGTATGACAAGTACTACCAGACCCCGCGGCTGTGGCTCTTCGGCTACGACGAGGTGCGTCAGAGCTGCACAAAAGTGTGCTCGAAGCTTGGCAACGTTTGCGGCTGCCACACACACAGCGTTGGATAAACACACAAGAAACGTTGGGTTTGTGGATGTAATACTGAAAACCACTTCTGCTAGGGCTGCTCGATTATTGAAAAAAAAATAATCACGATTATTTTTGTCATAATTGAAATCACGATTATTCAAACGATTATTTGTTGCCTTTAAAAAAATCCATAAAAAAAGACAAAATCCAGGAAAAAAGTGACAAAAATCCATAAAAAAAGACAAAAATCCAGCAAAAAAATGACAAAAATCCAGCAAAAAAGTGACAAAAATCCAGCAAAAAAGTGACAAAAATCCATAAAAAAGTGACAAAAATCCAGCAAAAAAATGACAAAAATCCAGCAAAAAAGTGACAAAAATTCAGCAAAAAAATTACAAAAATCCAGCAGAAAAAAGACAAAAATCCATCAAAAAAATTACAAAAATCCAGCAGAAAAAAGACAAAAATCCATCAAAAAAGTGACAAAAATTAGAAGAAAAAAAAATTGAAAAAAATTGAAAAAAATAAATAAAAATTAGAATCGATTTTTTGCGATTATGCTAATTTTGTAATCGTTTACTGTTGTAATCGAAATCGTAATCGAATTTCGATTAATTGCACAGCCCTAACTTCTGCTTCCTCCTTCTCTGGGCGTGATTAAAGAATCCATTTATCAGATCGCTGTGTGGTCATGATGTGGCGCTCTACTTTTACTGAGCCTTTCACTTAAAAAAAACAAAATTTCGAGGGCAGCACACACACAGGTTTTGGACCACAAAAGTGAAAAAATGCGGTTTACACGAAAAAGTGCGCTTTACACTTCTCTTCTAGCCACCTCCATAATTGACTGATGTTGTTGCCTCGACAGGACCGGCAGCCTCTGACCGTGGACCAGATGTACGAGGACATCAGTCAGGACCACGTGAAGAAGACGGTGACCATAGAGAACCACCCTAACCTTCCCCCACCCGCCATGTGCTCTGTCCACCCCTGCAGGTCAGAGTATACACATACAAGAGCTCTTTTAAAGGACTTAGCAGAGTGAAATCCTTACCGTATATTGTATTTGCGTTAATGTTGCCAATGCACGTGATTCCTACCATTGTTTTACTCTTTAGACACGCTGAAGTGATGAAGAAGATCATTGAAACGGTGGCTGAAGGAGGAGGAGAGCTCGGGGTCCATATGTATCCTTTCACTCAATGTACAAATGAGATTAATGCGAGACACGGCAGGTGAAAGTATTGATTTTTCACGCAGTGGTCGAAGTGGAGATTTGTATCTATTTTCCTCCCTTTACATCTTAGTTTTCATGTCAGATATAAAAATGATGATGTTTATTTTATGATGTTTTGTCTGCGAGGTGGGGGCGACCCGGAAGTAGAAAGGCCGTCTTTCCCACGGGTTTTCATTCATAAATATTGACAGATTTGACATCCACGTGTCCTGCTAAGGGGCCCCGTGATGACGCTTTCACCCAAATATGGTGTTTTTCCTCCTACGAGACGCTGGAGCGGAAAAGCCGAAGAACGGGCCGAGCATGAGCACTCGCTACAAAACTTCAGGGCTGGTTTTCTCTGAATGAGAGAAGCCGCACTCGGGCAGAGCCTGAGCCCTTATAGAAGCTCCCACAGACTCCAAACTTTACAGTCTGAGACACAACAAGATTTTGAAGGTTTTTTCAGAAGGATTTTTTAATATCTAATTTCTAGCCTGATTTATTCAGCTTTGAAACCAAAAAAACAGGCGAAATTTGAGTTTTTACAGATTTTTTCACTGATGATTAGTTTATTGAAAAACTAAACAATATATCCAAAATCCCCTCTGAAAAAATCTTAGTTACTAATATGTCAATAAAATAAAACCATACATTTTAATCTGGCTCAATTCATTATTTTAATTTTGTTGCCCAAAATATGGGCAATTTTGCCAATTTTAATGCTGAAAAAACGCCTTATTTTTTTGTGAAAACATAAAATGACAGAAAAAAGTGCAATACATTGTTTTCTCATTTATATCTGTAATGTTCAGCAAAAGTTTTCAAATTGACATCTCTACATTTTTTTTTCTTTTCCCTATTCACCTGCAGTGTCTCGCCTTAAATGATAATTATCCAACTGTAATTCAGTTTTCCTTAACTGGGGTTTCCAGGTATCTTTTAATTTTCCTAAAGTTCGTCCAGGCGGTCATTCCTACAATAGAGTACGACTACACGCGGCACTTCACCATGTAGCTTCTCCACATATTTCCTCTACGTTTCCCTGTGTATCCGCTCTCTGCTGTGCGCAACATACAGGAACATCTCCCCGTCTACTCTGTGTGCTCAAACCTGCTTCTGTACAACGGTATAAATGAATGTTAAAGTTTAAAATTGTATTATATTTAAGGTGATATCGAAGTCTTTATCCTCAGAGTGAGCTTCCAAGTGCGGTGAGCTTTGCCAACCAGAAACTCGCCCATTTCCACAGCTTTTACTGCAACATGAGACTATATTCGGGAAGTCTAGGAACTCAAGTTAAATATACAGACAATTCTCAAGAGGCAATTAACCTAAATCTGTCACTTTTGTTTTGGATTTTGCTTGAAAGCAGTCTGTGCTGCTCAGCGTCAGCCTCTTAGCAGTGCCGTGCAGTGGACTTCCCTGCTTCACACTCGGGACTGCCCTCATGTCTTAATCTGTGCTCTGAATGTGTGAGAGACGGTTTCATAATGTGGGTTTACTTTGCGGCTTTTATCAAATGGATAACTATACTCTTTCATCTGGTTTTACTGTCAAACATCTGGGTGTATCTAAATAAATGACTTATTCTATGAAGAGATGTGTTTTGCTTTAAAGGTTGTCACTTTTATTTTTGAGGTTTTAACAAATTCACAAACCAACCAAAAACCTAGTAGTGATTTGTGGGGGGAAAAAAAGGTCTCATCTTGAATGCAAAGTGTTATTTCTGCATTTTGCTGTTTATTGGGTTATGTGGATTATTCCTACAATTTGTGTATTATTGTGTTTATATTCACATTTTGAGCTTTAACTATTGGAGACCTTCACTTACAGTAATTGGGACTTGATAATGGATCGATGCTGAGTTTATGAAAGTAGGAGAGCGTTCCTCCATGTTCATTTTACCAAACCGGTTTTAGGATCTGGCAACCGTAAGTTTGAAGATTTTTGAGATTTACTCACTGTCATGGGTTACTATTTTTCTTATTCCAGAGTACAGATGCTACTTAAACAAACTATGGAAAACTACTTGCAAAAGTACAATTACAAACAAAAAATGCTTAAAGGTGCATTGTGCAACTTTTTATATGTGGAAAAAAAAGTTGTTATCTGTGCGTTTTTGACTATGTAGTGACCCACAGGCGCTGTGTGAGTGGTCAGCATGGGGCCTTTACTTTCGTCACAGTGGTCTGTAGGGACGCTCAAGGATCAATCGTCTGGAAGGTTTTCACTGCTGATGGACCCTCTCGGAAAACCTACAATTGTTCCCGGAGCGTTGTAGAAGCCGCTGTGATCGAAAGTAAAGCGGCTGGGTCACTACAAGGTCAAATGCACACAAATATCAACTTTTATTTTCACATAAAAAAGTTGCATAACGCAGCTTTAAGTAGGCTACACATGGCCACATCCTCTACCACCGCTGTACAAACCCTTACCTTTAAATTTTTTGCCAAATTAAAAATAAAAACGTCACTTGCTAATTTACCGGAAATGGTAGTCAGCGTAAAAAAAACAGCAACAAAGAAATAAGCAACAATACCTGGTTACAAACAAATTTCGGGATGTGTGTTTTAAACTGCTCCACAGGTGCTACCCAGCAAAGCAATCTCTACACAAGGACATTGACTGTAGCTGCTCCTTTTGTCATCAGGACAATGAAACTGTCATCCACCTATTTTGGAAATGCCCCTTCACTGTAGCTTTTTGGAAAAACTTTACTCGTTATATACAAACTTATATCCTTAATAACTTTTCACTTACATACTCTGATGTGCTTTTTGGTTTTTACAATCCCTGTGGCTCTAAACGAAAAGAATTTTATGTGATAAATCTTTTTATTATTTTTGCAAAATTTCACATTCATAAATGTAAATTTTCCGGTAAAAATCCCCTTTTTAAACTCTACTTGCTCGAAATGGTGCAATATAAAGAATCAATACGTTCCTCTTCAAACCCTAAAGCTGTTAAGACTCTTGATGCTTTAACCTGTTTTGGGTGCTGCTGCTAATGGCTGCCTCTGTCATTTTTGTGTGTTTTTTTTAATTTTGTATTTATTATGCCAGGGGTTAAAAATAATTAAATAATAATAAAGACACAAAATCTAAATCCAATCAAAATCTACTATCGCGGCACGTCACTCGCTAATTTACCGGAAATGATATTCAGCGTTAAAAAAAAAAAAAAACAGCAACAAAGAAATAAAATATGCCGAATTAAAAAAATAAATAAATAAAAAACATAAAAGAAAAAATAAACACTACCGTCAAAATACTATCTTTTTTTTTTTTTTTCCGATACATTTTCTTGAACAGTTATATTAATGTTACAAACATTTTTGCCAGGGGTTAAAAATAAATAAATAATAATAAAGAAAAATAAAATCTAAATCTAATCAAAATCTACTATCGCGGCACTTCCGGAGCAGCAGATGGCGCTGTCACAAGCCCCTCCCCCTCGGCGGTCCGCGTGCGCCGTGGATGTTGTAGACTAGTTTGGATGGTGCGTGCGGAGCTGGAGGTCGGCTCGTCATGTCGCTCCTCTACCCCACGCTCCTGCTGTGCGTCAGCGGCTTCTTCTCCAACCTGCGGCCGTCCGAGCCCTTCCTCACCGCCTTCCTCATGGGCCCGGACAAAAACCTCACCGAGATCCAGGTGAGACCGAGCCGTGCCATGCTAAAGTCATTAGCCGAAGTGACCATGATGACATCTCTGGAGACTATTATGTCAGCCAGTGATTTAAAAACACAACAAAAAACGACTTATTCTTTGCACGTGCAATATTGATGACATTTATTTGCTGCGTTAAATAGCAATAGGTTCTTGGTGGTAAATTACTGAAATAATCTGCAGGATTGCGTTGTTTACTTGGGGATTCTTCATTGTTTACTTTACTTTCTTACTTCCAAGTGGATTGTGACATTGAGGAAAAGAAGTAGGATTACCAAAAGAAATAATATGTGAATAAACGATTGTGTTGATCATTGTTTTTAGAGTAGGCAGTGATTCTTAACCTTTGTACCAATTATAACATGCCTTTTAGACTGTCCTATTGCAAATGCATGGACCTGGCTTTATGCTTAGTACTATTTTAAGGGGTTCAAAGTTGGAGAGCACAATTTGTACAGGAGAAAGTACAAAAGCGCTTATCAGAACCTCTAGATTTCTATTCAAAGTTTAGGGCGTGCGACTCAAGGTGGCTGCCAAAACTTTCTCCTTGGTTGGGCTGAAGGCGATTAACTCTGACATTTGTGCTTGATTACACAGCTTTTCACAGTCCGTGACCTGGATGTTATGTTTTTTTGTTCAGACTACACAGATCAGAATAGCCTTGGCCGTTTCCAGACTGGAATCCCATTGTTTTTAATGGGCCTAATCTGTGTTGTGCTGGTTTGATCCATCACCAGGATAAACAAGCCGACATCAGGCCCCCACACGGCTTTCGGAAAGGGTTCGATAATCCAACGGTAATGACGTGCCTGGGAGGATTTTTAACTCGAGTTGCTGGTGTTTTTTTATATAATATCTTGCGGAAAACATGCACAATAGCAGCGTTCTGACTTCTTTGTTACACTCCAGTCATATTTACTTGGAAGGATGTCCAAATCTTATGTTTACAATATTTTTTCTCTGCAGGTCGTCAATGAAATCTACCCCGTCTGGACTTACTCCTACCTCGCCCTGCTGTTTCCAGTCTTCCTGGCCACCGACTACCTCTGCTACAAGCCCGTGCTCATCCTCCAGGCCAGCAGCTTGGTGGTGACCTACGTGATGCTGCTGAAGACCGGCGGCGTGCGGGCCATGCAGCTGACGGAGTTCTTCTTCGGCCTGGCCACTGCCTCCGAGGTGGCCTACTTCTCCTACATCTACAGCGTGGTGGCGCCGGCGCATTACCAGAAGGTGACCGGGTACTGCAGGAGCGTGACGCTGTTCGGGTCGGCCGTGGGGTCGCTGCTGGGGCAGCTCTTGCTCTCCCTGGCGAAGGTGCAGCTGTATTACCTGGTGGTGATCACGCTGACGTCCGCGGCGTTGGCCTTTGTGGCGCCCTGGTTCCTGCCCATGCCCAAGAGGAGTCTGTTCTTCCATAAAAGCCCGCGGTTGATGCAGGACGGGCCGGAGAGCAGCGCGAGGCTAATGCAGGGGGAGACTGACAGTAAAGTGCCCATTGGGGAGAACGGACTGGAGGACTCGGTAAGTACTAACATTTACCATGGCATAAAGTAAATGAATGAAGATTGCAGGAGTTTATCAAAATGATGCTGCCTTCTCTAATTGCATTCAACCAATGTCATGATGAGAAGTACTTAACCAGATCTATTTATTTTGTTATTCACTTTGGCCGGGCATGATGTTTTCAAAGTCTTTGCTTTCATTGCAACCCCTGCGTTTGTGTTTTTGCTCTCTGCAGGACACCAGGTCAGCTGACTCGGTTGGCCGCCTGGGCCTGGTGCAAGTTCTTCGGCTCCTCTTCTCAGATTTCCTGTGCTGTTACCGCTGCCGCCCCCTGCTGGCCTGGTCACTGTGGTGGGCGTTGGCCACCTGCGGCTACTTACAGGTCCTGAACTACACCCAGGTCCTGTGGGAGAAGGTCCGCCCGTCCCAGGACAACGACATCTACAACGGATACGTGGAGACGCTCTCCACGCTGCTCGGTGAGAAAGGGGAACGGAACAATATATAGTGGAGCAGTTTTGAAGTGTGTGAGGGACCATGGCTAGCAACTATATCTACATGCTATTTTACCAGGGTGCCATTATTTGTTCTAAATTTAATTCATTTTTGTTTTAGCCATTGTTTTTTCTTTTGTTTTTTAAGAGTTATATAGGTTAACCTCTTAACTCCCGCCTGAACCGAGAGGATCTTTTTCCTCACGTCATCACATTTGTTTTCCATCATTTTTTTGTTGGGTATTCTACTCATTTTTGTAACTTTGTCATCATTTTTTGTCACATTTTTGTCATTTTTTGTCACATTTTTATCAAATTTTTTTGTCACATTTTTTGATCAATTTTTTTTTAATTTTTTGTCATTTTTTATCACATTTTTGTCTTTTTTTTAATCACATTTTTGTCTTTTTTTTAATCACATTTTTGTCTTTTTTAGTCACTTTTTTGTCATTTTTTGTCACATTTTTGTCTTTTTTTGGTCATTTTTTTATCACATTTTTTTTCATTTTTTGTCACATTTTTGTCTTTTTTTCATTCTTTGTCACATTTTTTGATCAATTTTTTTAAATTTTTTTTGTCATTTTTGATCACATTTTTGTCTTTTTTTTAATCACATTTTTGTCATTTTTTTCATTTTTTGTCACATTTTTGTCATTTTTTGTCACATTTTTTTGTCACATTTTTTGATCAATTATTTTTTAATTTTTTGTCATTTTTTATCACATTTTTGTCTTTTTTTGTCACATTTTTATCATATTTTTGTCACTTTTTTGTCATTTTTTTGGTCATTTTTCATTTTTTTTCATATCTATGTTTGCAACGACTATGGCTCTGTGCTGCAGGTGCCCTGGCTGCCCTCCTGGTGGGACACCTGCCTGTGTGCTGGTCAGTGTGGGGGGAACTGTCCCTCTCACTCCTCTCTCTCCTCATGACTCTGTGCATCTTTGGGATGGACCTCTTGGACAACATCTGGACCTGCTACAGTCTGTACGTGGTCTTCAGGGCCGTGTACACGCTGCTCATCACCGTAGCAACGTGAGTATCACAACATGGAAGGCTGCGAAGGACATCCAGGTGTCAAGCTGGCTAGTCTGGGAAACTTTTCAGAATCCGTTAGCCGGCTTAGAGTATTTTTCCTATAGCTGTTAGCATTTAGCTATCACACATCGCAAATTTAGCTGTTGGTGGAGTGAGCTAAATGCTAAATCACAGACTGTTAAGTTTCTGCTTTATGCCTGGTCAGACACACGGCCAATGCCCAGTAAACATCATCTTATAATATGTTAATGATGGAGAAAACCACACACATTATATAAATGCCATGTCATATCTCGCCATACTTTAATATAAGGACCAGCTTCACCATCCATTTTAATGGGGATAAAACACTCAATGCAAACGGCTCCAGGAAGCTACAGAAGTGCATAGTAAAAGACTTGACAAACCACTATTTCATCAGTGAACACAGTTAGTATTGTGCGGGATGATGCAATAAACGATGTCAAAAGCGGTGTAACCTTCTGCCATTGTTCTTGTTTCCTGCTCCTGTTGGTAATAGGAAGATAACCTTTCAGAAGCATGAAAATCATATTTAATATTAGCGTCAGTGACTGAGCTATAATTATTGCAAAATAGACTTTTATTTTCACGGGAAATCAAGGAAAGAACATAACATTTTATCTTCAATAAAAAGGAAGCCTGTATGCAAAAGGAGTTCCACAAGGGTCAGCTTTTGCCCCAGTTCTTTTAATAAATATACCGCAAAATCCCAGTTCTAACTTTGACCATCTGACATGTAATCTAATATCTTTTCTGTTGTTTTCCAGTTTCCAGATAGCAGCCAGTTTAAATATGCAGCGGTACGCCCTGGTGTTTGGGGTCAACACTTTCGTGGCTCTGCTTCTCCAGTTCCTGCTGACGGTGGTGGTGGTGGACTCCGTCGGGCTGGGGCTGGACATCTACACTCAGGTCAGGACCAGGAATACAATTTTTGGCCTGTGCTAATAATACCATCTACTTTTTTATCAGTTTAAGGGGGAATTAAAGCTACACACCAGTAATAATATTGCTTTGTATACCTGCAGTTCCTCGTCTACGGTGGCTACTTTGCCTTCATCTCCCTGGTGTTCCTCGGGGCTGGACTTTACAAACTGTACACCAGGAGGCGCTCGGAGCAGGAGGGTGGGAGTGGTGACGAGACGCAGGCAAATGGTGCTCCTAACGGTAACATCAGCTCCTCCTGACAGCTGTGGGATGTTCTTCTGAAAACATGATGCACCTTGCCCTCACGAGAGCGTCTCCTGTTGCTGTAGCTGCTCTGAGGTTACAACAAACCCATTCGGAGTCGTATAGTGTGTGTGTAGCTCTCCATTGGGTTACAAATGGTTGAACCCATGACCTTATACGCCATAAAGTTGAATTTGAATGCGAGAAAAAGGTCACACACTAAACCGGGTCCAAAACGAGGCTAAACCATACCTCAGACGGCTTTAACATGATTTATTTTTTTATATTGCACTGGTTTCAATCGCCGCTGTTGCCTGGCCACAGACCTTTCCAGTGAAGTTGATCTAGTGCCCTTGACATTCATACCTCTTATAATCAATTATGTATGGCCTTTATCTTTGTAAAAGGTTCACACTGTCTTCTTAGGTTAAGCCTTGTACAGTTTTGTTCTTTTGGTAAGACAGAAGGTTTAGTTTACCTGCTTTATTAGTTTTGATCACTAGCGTCACCTGGTGGAGAAGGCGCCAGTCAGTAGGGGGCGTAAGCTCTCCCTACTGACTGGAAAATCCATGTAAGCTGCCTACGACATGTCACCTCCACCACCAGGTGACGCTTCTGAGGAAGATCATAGGAAGGAAGTGATCAAAACTAGTTAAAGCAGGTAAAGTAAACCTTCTGTCTTAGTAAAAGAACAAAACTGTAATATGGCCTTTATCTGTTACAGAGGAGCAACAGCGTATAACTGACATCACTGGTCATTGGCGGCCCACAATCTCTGCATTGTTTGCCTTAAACCTATTATTTTGGCTGCCTTTTTGGGCCATACTGTAGCTTAAGAAGTAGCTGTGTCCAGGAGAATTGAAATATGAGAGAATACAGAAATAGGAACTGCTAAACTAAGAAACGCATGCATTTCTGTATGTGTGTGGTTAGGATTAGCAGATTCTAATAAGACTATTTTGTGTTATTTGCGGCGGACATTTCAATCCATAAATAACTGCAACCATTTAACTTGTTTAACGTACTGTATATTGCAACCCCAGCTGAACAATACTCATTAACGCACATGATCTTATTTCCTGAACTCTCTCTTTACAACGTGTTGGAACTACTGCGCTGTATAAATGTAGAAGTGATCTTTATCTAACCTCAGAATGTAGATAAAACACGCTTCTTTACTTTTGTCAAAATGTTGACAGATGAAAACCAAATGATTGTCTTTGGAAGCTGCTGTTACTGTGTAATGCGGCGTAACTGCTCCTACCAGCAGAAGTCCTGTTATGTTCGTATTCATCTGAAAACTATGCCTTAAGTGTTAAGTGAAAATGCACTTATGCTGCTTTACAGTCCAAAAATGAAACCTATATTTATGTGGAGCATAAAGTGTTACTAGTGGTATGAGTAGATCATATATGTCAATAATAGTGGTTGATATCAGTGAAGATACAAAGCACTTCTTAGCCTGATAGAAATACACGCACAATTTTTTTACCCACAATTTTCTAATCAATATAGTTCTGTTACTATAGAGCTTAGAAGAACATTGCCGTCTATTTATTGTCCTTTTAAGTTACTACTGTATATGTTTATAAAAAGTGTATAATTAAATAACTTGAGATTTTTTGAAAACATCTACAGTTTTTGGTTTAAATCATGTTTTCTGTTTCCTTTCGTGATCTATAATTATCACTCCACGGCACTAATGTCATTGTACTGCCTTGTAAACCTTGCTTACCTGACAAAACTTGATGAAATATTTCTTCTATTTTTTTAACTTATTTGTATGTTTCACTGTCTTTTTTTTCTCTCAGAAATGGTTGTATGGAGTTTTGAATGTGGGGGGAGAGGGATTTGTTACATTTTTGTATTCTTTGATTTAATAAATTAGCCGAAAGAAATGAAATGTGTGAATTGTTTTATTACAATATACAGTATATGCATCCCAGCCTTTTTTTCCACAACATCCATAGTTATCAGTTTTGGAAATACATAGGAACACATACACTGAGTAAAAGAGCCTGTAACAAAATATGTGCAAGATTTCATACGATTGTAGTTGGTCCCAACACTTAAAAAGATCATTTCACATAATTAGGCCTACATAGAAAACCTCCAGAACTCATGTGTGTATAGAAATATATCTCTGTAGCATTTTAAGAAACATGTTTACCGACAATAGTGGTTTTAGGACATTTAATACAAAAATACAGATAAAAAAAAAGCTGCTCAGGTGAGACTCCAAATGACGGTGAGCATCGCCATGACGCCGTTCAGGACTGCCATCCCATAATCCAGCTGGGCACCGTAACTATGGAAACACCTGCATTAGCCCTAATTCCAAAAAAAAAAGAAAAAAGACGTGGCGTTGTGGGTGTTACCTGTTTTGGGGCGGCCCCAGTGGGCGTGTCATGGAGTGGGCGGAGTCCAGGTGTGTCAAAAACAAGGAACAGGTGGAGCATAGGCAGGCTACGATTAGAGAGAGGGCAAGGACGCTCCAGAAACCTACAGAACGTTGAATATAGTTTTTATTTTAACATTATTATGCATTTATTTAAGCTGAGACCATTACCATTACCCTTTTAACTAAATTTTTTGGATGTATATGTGGCTCATGCCCTGGCTTTCAAATAAAGTGATAGTATTGAGGTCTAAAGTAATAATATGTATATTTTTTTCTAAAGTCAGAGTCTAGTATCCTCCTGTGTTGACCAATGAGACGAACTGTCCTGTGAACTGGCTGGTCAGGTCCAATCAGGAGAGGTGGGGGAGGGCCTTGAAAATTCTGTTCCTGCCCTCCTCATTTTGCAAACTTGGGCTTCCTGGTTTAAAAGGGGAGGTATTTGATTGTCTACTTTCATATTTCACTCTATCACTCCTCACTCTGCAAACTTACAGACTATCACTTTAAAGCGATGTGATGTACAAGACTAAAAAGCAGTTCTGTTATTACAAAGTAACATACCCAACATCCTCTGTTCAGTCCCATCTTCTCCTTTCACTCTCAACTCCCGCAGCTCTGGAGGAAACAAACACATTCTATTTTTAACTTACAATTCAACTTGGCTTAGGCTGGGGGAAAGCTATTGTGGCCCCTCATACAGGGCAGGGGAGCAGTGTCTTGCCCAGAGGCACAACATCTAGACACATTTCCAGCATGTTCTCGTGTCTACCCTTAATACTTAATTCATACGCTGCTTATTACTTGATTATTGAATACAAAATACAAGTATATGAACATATTGAGAGTTCTGTGCACTTACCTTTGAGGACAGGGTAGATGAGGGCGCACACACAGCCCACAGCAGCCAGGACAACAACCGAACACAGCACCGACAGCCCCAAGCCAACAACCCCGGGTCTGGTGCTCTCTGTGCGGGTCAGCCCAGCCCGCTGTCTCTGCTCTGACATCATCCTGTACCTGTACGCCTGCCTGCTCCGAGCCGCTTCAGCGTAACACTGAGACGACCGTTTCAGCCCAAACTTTCCCTCGCCATTTTGAAGCGTTTGCAGGTTACTTCCGTACACACAGCTCTGCAGGGCCAGGTCGAGGTAGGTCAGGCCCACTGCATTCCTTTGACTCACGCATTGTCGTGATTCTAACAGCAGGTGGCGCCAGAGATACGCACTTCTAAACTGAAAAAGAAACAAACCAAACTAAAATAATATAAAATAATATTAATTAATATGAAAAAGAATGCAATTAAACGTCTAAAGTTTCAAAGACAGAATGAGTGCGATATTCTATTCTAGATATAGAAAAGGGGAAAAAAAAGGAAAATAAAATAAAATAAAATAAAATAAAATAAAATAAAATAAAATAAAATAAAATAAAATAAAATAAAATAAAATAAAATAAAATAAAGTGATGATAATAATAATCGTCATAATAATAAACAAATCTGATGCTTTGTCCACGGTAATAAACCGTCCACTATATTCAATGGACTTATATGCCATGTTTGTCAAAAAATGTTTGACTCAATCTAAACATATATTGTCAGAATTAACAGTGTAAAAATAATTAGTTAATAGTTAATGTCTTTTTTTAAGTAATGTTAATTTGAACTAATACAGATTAATTTTAAATTTGAAAATACTTACTGAAATAGGCTAACACAAGTATTTTTAGCCTTAAATACATATATAATCAATATTTATATATTTTTAATTTTCATTTTTTCAAGTTTTCCAGACTTTTATTTTGTTGACCGTCTTGTCCCGCAGCTTTGACATATTGCCGCTCTTACTTTGACAGGGCGCGGGCGGAAAAGGAGTTGACGCAGATGTTGATGTCAACAGTGGAGACCTTCTGCGACAACAGCCTTCTCAAGATTCACCTCTGAGGCTGTTTCAAGCCTCGAAATTGCGGTAAAAACACGTCCATTCATATCGTACGTCATTATTTATGGACGAGCTAATGCTAATGCTAACACGCAGCCTCCCGGGGCTCCCAGTGTTTACCTGCTGATGTCTGCGCTAAAAGGAATGCTGGGGCTAATATATATGATAACTACACATTTAATACATATTTAATACAGTCTAGCTGTTATAATACGTGAGGTTATGTGTGTATTGATTTCCCTATCATCCGATTATAAATGTATTTCATATGACAAATGAAGTGCTCATTCTTCGTTTTGACATAATGCGCTCGGCTAACTTTGCTAGATGATGGCTGCAGCTCATTTTCCGCCTACATGCTTGAAATACATCAGATAGGTATTACTCTGTGGAAGCGTGACAAAGTGGCTAGGCTGCTCACTTGTTGCATTATCAGAGCAAACATCTATAGCTCCTTCTCTGCTTTTGGAAATGATTACAATCCACTCTTGTTTGAAGGATTCAATGAATGATCAATTGTTTTCTGTAGTCATTGTCTTTCTAACGCTGTCGTTTTTCCTCGTACACGTTCGTGATTCATTCATTCCCATGTTGCATAATAGGAATGGTGTCTGCGCGCACTGGAGCATCACTGTGCTGTAGTAGTAGCCTATAGCTTAGTGGCTCTCAAACCTTTCACACCAGCTACCACCTTGTCAGATATATTTGACCACACAGGTACCACCAGGCGGAGGTCAAGCCCGGGTTTAAGTTGACTCCAAAATAGACCTGGACTTCTACTGCAGACAGACGTGTTTATCCGGCTGCATCAATTCCGAATTCTTTCTCCTCCACAGCAAATGTGAACCCTCTCTAGATGCATGTTCGGTTTATCCAGGCTTGGGACGTGTACAAAATGCATAACTGTTGGTTTGTTTGGCTCAACCATTTCTCAAGTGTGTTTTTAGCCACCAGAGTTGAACAAAGGTCAAGGCTGATAGAAATGACTACAGAACTAGACCTTTCTAAAAACGGGAGATGACTTCAGTCCAACTTTGCCACAGCTGCTCGAATCCTGAAGACGACGCTGATTCCAGAAACTTGTCGACCCTCCTGTGCCCTCCCTGATCTTTATTCTAGTCTAGATTTTTGGCCATTGAGTCTTACAAGAGGCTCACTGAAAGCAGCATTTACCCTCGGACTAAGCTCCTGGAGATGGATCCTGTCAGGCAGAAGACTTCCACCATAGTGAGCTGCTAGTACTACGAATCCCTTCTAGGTCAAGAGTCCACAGTGTGCCGTTCACCCACACTGGCTTCTCGGTCCGTAGCGATATTTATTTAAAGCTACGCGCTGTCAGCCAGCATAACGTCACTGCAGGGGGGGGGGAAGCACAGCAGCATCCGTGAGGGGGGGGAGAGAGGGTAACGGGCCCCGAGGCGGCGGCGACATTAAAGGGGAAGCGTGACGACGGAGAGAAAGCAGTGCGCCACAAGAGGAAGGCAGAATGGTGATTATGGGGAAGTTGTTTCATCGTGCGCAGACGGGGCGGACCTCGCTGTGTTTGGAGAATGTCGAGAATTTGGTAAAGATTTGAGTTGGGTTCGATTTTCCTCCTGCTTTGTTGCTGTAATTGATATTTTTGCCACAACATTTAACTACAGTGGGGAAAAATGGCCAAAATCCAATACAATGTCTATGTGAAACTGAACAAATACTTTTTTTTCCCCACTGTATATCCTATAACCAATCCATCTTCATTTCCTATCCCAAAATAAAATAGATTCCTACGTTTTGTATGACATAATAATATCACAAATTCAGTTTTAATCATGACTTTCCTAATTTAGTTCTGATCTGGTCTTGTTTTGGCCCTAATTGATTTGTTATCTTTTTGTTTTTTGACACAAAATGCAGGAAAAAAAAGAACAAATTACAGATGATTTTTGTTTGCATAATGGAATGTGCCGTGTTGAACAGGTTTAGTAAAATACAGAAAGTATTATAACAATATTTAGAAGAATATTGCTTTTTTTTCCCTCATACCAAGCAGCCAATCATTTGAGTTGTGCTATCAATCAAATATGAAGATTTGTTTTTGCATAAATGATTCTAGTTGTTAATAATAAACTCCTAAAGATCTTAATTATGGGTAAACCTGAAGACTTCTCTAAAGCACATTCTGTCCTCTTTAACTAGAGTGTTCGTGAGTGGTTGACCCTAAAGCAGAGTCTCCCCCATCCCTCCTTTATATAGTCTTGTATGTACGTATCCCTCGGTTAAATCCACTTGACTGCGGCGGCGTGCGGGTGGCAGCGGGTGCAGCAGATAAGCCCAAATTGGAGCACAGTTGCTAGGAGACCAGTGTGGGCTCGGGCGCTGCAGAGGTTAGCGCTGGGCCGCTAGCTCTCCTCATCCTAACATCACTGTTGTTATGGCGGTTCTGTGAACAGTCGCTAATGCTGCGGGTGTTCAGTAATGTCAAAGTGCACCCATGTTTATTTAGTCTTTTCTCCAGGTCCAGCTCCTTCCGTCAGAGTCTGCGTCTCGTGTATGGGACCGTCGGCGTAGTGCCTTGTAGATTCTTCTTCAGCGAGAGGAGCGCCCCCCGGTGTTTGCCATGTCTTCATCAGACCTGCTGGTGGACCTGGGCGACGACCACGCCACGGCGCAGTTAGGCCAGCTCAAGCTGTCCACATACGAGGAGCAGCAGTGGCCCGCCGACGAGGCGCCGTCAGGTGAGGCGTCAGCCCGGGCGGGCGTCAGGGTGTAAAAACTGTACATTTATATTACACGAAACACGTTTTGTTTAACCTCTGATTCCCCTCCTGATCCGAGCATATTTTCTCCACTTTGGCTTTACCCAAATCTAAAAGCTTCTCGACTGGAGAGCAACACTGTGATTCCTCATTTGAAAGCTAAGACTTACAAATGTGATCATAACTTTTTTGTCACATTTTTAAGCATTTTTGTCGTGTTCCCATATCTTTTTTGACGACTTTTGTTTCCTTTTTTTGTTGCTTTTTTGTTGCTTTTTCATCCTCCTTTTTGGGGAGTTTCGGGTAAAGCCAAACTGGAGACAAACACTTGGTTCAGGTGGGGGGCAAGGGGTTAAAAACACACACACACACCCTATCCATGAAGTATAACAGCTTTTTCTTATTTGAAAACAGCGTCGCGCAGACAAAGAGCAGCCACAAATATTTGGCAAAGTAAGTCCAGTACTAACAGAGTACAGGCAGGTGCTTTTACTCTCTCTCTGCCAGGGATGGGTACGATCTATTTGATGGGTAACACTTCACTTTTCTCTCAAACTAACATTTATTTGACTTTGGGAGTGTGGGCCCTAACATGGAGGTGTCCGTGTCTCACCTGGGGGCTGTCGGGGCTGTACGTCACTCATGGGCTCTCAGCCAGTCATTTGTGGGAGGGAGATCTTTTACCCGTGTCTCCTGCTCCAGAGTCGGACTCCGCCCAGCCGTTCGACGCGGCCTCTCCTCACCTGCCCTGGGACCACCCCTTCTACGACATCGCCCGCCACCAGATCATTGAAGTTGCAGGTAATTCTCCCACTACCAGCATTAACCTGAGCTGGTAGATTCTACTTTTTTTCCCCTGTGCCCTGACTCATGTGTGCCTGTAGGGGACGACCACTTTGGGAGGAAGGTCATCGTGTTCAATGCCTGCAGGATGCCCCCACATCACCAACTGGACCATCACAAGCTGCTCTTGTGAGTGCAATAAGGGGACATACGCTTTCTTATTAAATATAACACTTTACTAGAGGTTATTATAAAGCGCGTGTCTTCGCAGGTACCTCAAAGGCACCCTGGACCAGTACGTGGAGAGCGACTACACTTTGATCTATTTCCATCACGGCCTGACCAGTGAGAACAAGCCGTCCCTGGGCTGGCTGAGGGACGCCTACAGGGAGTTCGACAGAAAGTGCGTAAATCTGCCCACGGAGGTCTCTTTATTTGGTCTACTTTCTACTGATGTTCCCCATTCATCACAAAAGCTGCGGTTTTTACTAGACGCCGTAATCCAAATATGGTCATTTCCTTTCTGGGAGACTGCAGTGGCTGAAGCACAGGGAAATATACAAGCGTTACAAAGCTTCGCGTCCCGTTTTCTCTACATTAAGTTTTCCTTTCACACTTGCAACAGTATCTCCACTTTAGCAGCTCCAAACCTTTCAGTCTTGCACAATATTTTGAAGGTTTTTTTGTTCCAGGACGGAACTTTATTGAGCCTGATTTATTGAGCTTTGAAAAAACAAACACAAAAAACAAGGCAAAAATAAAAATTAAACTAAATAACATCCCCTTTGAAAAAACCTTTGTAATTAATCAACAAAACTGGAACCCTAAGTTTAACCTGGCTGTATTGGCACGGTGGCGCGGTGGTTAGCGCTCGTGCCTCACAGCTCGAAGTTCCTGGATTCAAGTCCCACCTGGACGGGCCCTTTCTTTGTGGAGTTTGCATGTTCTTCCCATGTCTGCGTAGGTTAGTAGTAAGAACATGTGCAATAGGTTAATCCTCCAGCCAGGTGTTTCTGACCACCAGCCTGGCTCCACATCATGGAGATGGGTCCCCGAGCACCAGCCCACGCTGGCAGCTCACTGCTCCTACAGGTCGCCCAGCAGCACTGAGGATGGTCAAATGCAGACAACTAATTTCTGTACAGAGATTAATAAATTATAACTTAACTGCCATTTTTATTGTTAAAATTACTTCCTCCTCATATTGACGTCAGTAATCTACAGCAAAAGTTTCAAATTGATCTCTCTTTTTTAGATTTTGTATTTTCCCCAACTCACTTGCAGTTAAAACGGAAATTAAACCGTTTTTGATCAATATAAAAAAAAAAAAAAAAGAAAACCCTGAAGCTAAACCTTAAGCATGATTTCAACATAGTTTTTAACAATGTATTAATATTGCAGCTCCCTGAAAAAACTGCTGTGTGCCAGAACTCATTATCTTGGTTGGCTGTGGTGACATTTTCCGATTGATCAGCACTAAAACATAGCACTGACTTTACTAAGTTAGCATTTTACTAGACTTATTTTTGCTAACTTTTTGCTTTTAGTTTAAATGAACAATTTGGTGAAAACAAAACATTATTTTTGACATGTAATTGCACACAAGCTGCACACTTTATCTAGTGAGAATAGTGAATAAAACTCGGTAGCTCTTATTAAGATCATGCAACACTTCGTTTCATGAATAGAGGCTTAAAGATAGAGAATAAATTGAATCTGTCTAACGTTATTGCATTTTGGAGGACAGCTGCGCGGGCAAAGCTCTTAACATCCCTTTGTCATTGACAGTCCATTAGCTCACGCCTGAAGGACATTTGGTTTACTGTGGGTTATTAGCTTAGCCTCACTTAAGTAATCGATGCTTGAAGACGACGCAGTGATCACTAAGTTTGGTGGATAATCACTGTACTTGACGCAGGATGGAGCTGGACGATCCACATGAAAGTCAAATAGCTTTTTATGCAGACTTGGTCAGATTATGAGAGGGTTTATTTCTGAAGAATCGCTTAATTCGATGTGTGATATCATTTCAGGTACAAAAAGAACATCAAGGCCCTGTACATCGTCCACCCAACCATGTTCATCCGGACTCTGCTGATCCTCTTCAAACCACTCATCAGGTGAACTACAGGAACTACAGCAGTCATTTTTATCAGATCAGTCTTTTTTTTTTAGTAAAGTTTGTCCTAATTGGAATGTGTTTTCTGTAGTTTTAAGTTTGGCAGGAAGATCAACTATGTGAACTACCTGAGTGAGCTGGAGGACGTGGTCAAGTGTGAGCAGCTCGTCATCCCGGCCCGAGTCAGAGAGTAAGACACCGGACAAAAACAAAACACCAGTGGGACATTTACAAAGGCATTCGAGTGATTTGTGTCTGGCCTAGATTATATTATCTCTGACACTTTGACACTGTACGTCTGACTGTACCATCCTGACTTCTGCCTTCGTACTGTATTCTATACAGAGTAAGACTATGGTACTGTCTGCACTGTGAAAAGGCCAAGACGAATCCAGAAACCGATTATGCTCACCACCATTCTAATTGCTCTCACCACAGTGACGTTTCAGGCATCAGACGGTTCACTACTGATATTGGATCCAGCACACTGATTCAGATTGTGTGGATGTGCTTTGTTTCTTGCCTCCTTAAACAGTTCCATGAGGGCCTGATTAGCATTCGGAGCTTACTGTCCAGGCCCATCATGAATATCTTAAACCAAAACATTCAAAATGGCGGGCGCTATAGATTTAAATATTTTTTACGAAAGGGACGAGTATGTCGCTGCTCTAAAATATAATCAATTTGGAAACAATTGTCTTTTATAATTATACAAGTTCTTGCCGAAATGTAGTCTTTGTTCTGCAAGCATGAACATAGAACATAGGTGAAGTCATTGTACTTCTCCGATCATGATATGGATTTTGGCAGGTGAAGCAAACGAACTCTTCTGCTTTGTGTCTAGTTTGGTCAGATGAAGATGAACGCCTTAGAAATCTGACCTAATGCTTTCCAGGTACGACAACAAGTTGAGAGCAAACCTGAAGCCCTCAGCCCAGCCGCCCATGTCCCCTCCCCGCTCCCCTCCTCTACCCAACCAGGTGTTTGGAGTGCCCCTCAGCACGTAAGTATCCCACGACACTACTTCCATAAACATACCATAAAACTCAAATGACCTTCACTGCCTTGGTCACTGGGATATGTTTTATGAGTGGAGGGGAATCGTGTTTGAGCAGCTGTCCTGAGCTCCCTGTCCTGTCCTCACCCGCTTTATGTGCTCAGGCTGAGACAGAGGAGCGCAGACGGAGAGCCGGTTCCCGTGGTGATGAGAGACACCATCGGCTTCCTGTCTGAACGAGGTAACGGCTCACGCAGTAGCCATCTTTCACGGTATTGAGATGAAAAATGTGACTTTATATATGTGTTGTTGTTGTGCATTTAGGTTTAGAAATGGAGGGCATCTTCAGACGTTCGGCTAATGTCACCCTGGTCAAGGACGTCCAGCAGCGCTATAACTCTGGTAACTAAGTCACAGCCTTTGTAATTCATCCATCTACTGTAGCTGATGTGAATGGTGTGTGGCTCCCTCTGCAGGCGCAATAGTGAACTTCTACGACATGGAGGACGTGCACTTAGCAGCTGTGATCCTGAAGACCTTCCTCCGAGAGCTGCCAGAGCCTCTGCTGACCTACCACCTCTACAACGACATCGTCAACTTCACATGTAAGTCAGCACTGACCCCCCCTGCTGTGTCTGTGTAACTGCCCTGTAAACACGTGTGTTTGTGTGCTCAGCCGTTTCAGAGGAGAGCCAGGTGACAGTGATGAAGACCCTGGTGGAGTCTCTTCCAGAGGAGAACTATGTATCGCTCAGATTCCTCATCACATTCCTGGCACAGGTACTGGTTAGGGCGGTCAGAGAATCAATTATGTATCTTGTATTTAAACTAGCTCTTCAACTGAGTATGTATCGCATTGATACTGTCAACAGCAGGATAAACCCCATCGCATTCAAATGGCTATGAAGTGTTCACAGTCTAGAGCTGGCAGACTAAGATGCAGCCCGTCTGTTAGAGAATTAACAATGGTGTTTGAGAGGATAGATGAAAAACATGCAGCAGTCTGGATGTCTTATGCAGGAGAAGTTTATTTACCATCGGTGCGGGACCCGGAGACATGAACTCGAGACATTGCGCCAGTCCTACCATTCAAGTCTGTCCATGCTTCCACAGAAAAGGGATAAAAACCCTCTCAGAGCGTCAGACTGATACGCAAGAGTCTGAGCCCCACAGTCAAGGCTATGACAGAGATAGTACGACTGTACAGCCTGACCCAGTATGATAAATGGCGATTTAATGTTATCCTCTAACACCGTCTAGCCCTTCATTGCGGCCCTCAAAACATGCAATATGCACTGCTATTAAGGGGGAAAACACCAATGTTTCATTGATATAGAGAAAGATAACCCACAACTGCTGCTATTTTGTAGCTTTTTTATGTATTGAAACGATTACAGTCTGTTTGAGAATTGTAATTGTTTGAAACAACCAAATTCACAAATGGTTTAGCCCTGGTGAAAAGTTCAAAAACCTAATGTGGCCCTTGCATCAAAAACATTGCCCATATCTGCACTCGAGCGTTACCCTGGATTTCCAGATGCAACTTTTGTAAATCTCCATAAATATTGTTTCCATCACAGTCTGTGTCAAAGAATAGTTTACATGTCACATGTTTTGTACAAAACGTCATTTCAAATAAGACCGGCAGTTATATATAAAGTTAGCCCTCTTTTTTTTGTTTTGTGATGCCTTTACTCTACATAAAAATGGACTTAGGGCGACAGTGGCGCAGATGGTAGAGTGGGTCGTCTCATGATCGGAAGGTCGGGGGTTCGAATCTCACCTCCTGAAAGTGCACACTGTCGTTGTGTCCTTGGGCAAGACACTTCACCCACATTGCCCCCAGTGTCTGCGTACATTGGTGTATGAATGAGAGTATGAATGGGTGAGTGGATCCTTGCTGTAAAAGCGCTTTGAGTGCCTAATGTAGGTGGAAAAGCGCTATATAAGTTGAGACCATTTACCATTTTTTACTTGCTGAGCACCATGAGAGAGTAGTCAGGCTGATCCAGGTACTGGTATCTTAGATATATTCACTAGAAGTGCGTCTTTATATTGTTTTGGCTAATACGTTTCCTGCGCTGCTTCCTGCTGTAGGTCGTACACTTGCGCCAGAGCAGGGCAATAAATGTAGCTATTTTGCTCTAATGATCAAAAATTGTGCAACAACAGCTATGTCTTCTATGTCTCCCACTGAGATAAGATTTGTGTGGCTTGGCTGAAAGTCTTGTCCGGATACCTCATTGTTTGCTTGTTTTGTTTATTGTTTCCTTAGCAACTCTTGTGTGAGGGGCTCTTGGTGCCTCTTCAGTGTTTCAGAAGAAGAAATTTGTAGGTCTCAAATGTCTTTAGCTCATCAGCTAGCGCTAGCTGTTAAATTAAAAAAATAAAATAAAAAATGTTTCCTTTATGGCCATTAAAACTCTCTGCAGTAATAAAATCCACTGAACTTTGCAAAAGCGACAAATATTTACAAAAGCATCCAGCAAAACAGTGTGGGACACACAAACTACAAATGCAGTTCACTGAAAAAGGTTGAAAACGCTGCTGTGCCAAGGCAGATGGAGGTTGCTGCTTGTTTAGCCAATGGAAACAGTAATATTTGTCATTTGCCGCAGGTCGCAGCCAACAGTGAGATCAACAAGATGACCAACAGCAACCTGGCCGTGGTGTTCGGGCCCAACCTGCTGTGGGGGCGGGACAACGCCATGTCACTCAGCGCCATCGGACCAATCAACAACTTCACCCGGATCCTACTGGACCAGCAGCACCTGGTGTTCACCTAAGCCCCTCCCTCCTCCTCCTTCTCTCTTATCCGAGGTCATTGCTCTGATAGCATTCCGCTCCATTGACAGCACTTCGAGAAAACAAAGTCTATTAGTCATTTTTAAAGAGTTACGCATCAAGTCCTGTCAATGTCGATGCTACGATTAGCGACGTCCAAGGGCTGCGCGATTCAAAGCCGACCTTAGTCACATCAGACACTAAGAAAAAAAAAAAAATCGAGTAAGCACAAAGTCTATCCATAAACCAAGTGTGTGTCAGTGACGTAGCAGTGGACTCGGCATATTTTGCTCCTAGTGAAAGTGTTGAACAGTGTAAATGTACGGTAGAAGTGTGAACATGGAGTTTCTGGCAAAAAAAATGATATAAATTATAGATAACATCAGGGACATGGACACTACATATTCATGAGTATATTCTAGTGCAGTGGGAGGACTGCGCAGCACATTACTACAGTATATAAACACTAGTAAGAGTATAAGAATACATTTGCTCCGTAGTATCTGCATGTGGTGCCTAGTTTTCTGTGGACCGAGGCTGTCGTTTTGGAGAGTAGCCACTAGATGTCCCTGTCCCCCTCCCCCTGTCAGCGTGTCGTGTGTAGTGCGTGTGTGGTGCCAAAAAAAAGGAAAAAAAAGACAAAAGAAGAAGATTGATATTTGAAGTTGAATTTCTATTGACGTCTCAGGTAAAAAGACGGGCGTGGTGCCGAACCTCAAGGACAATCCAAGCGTTTGCGGCGTTCTCTCTGCTTTCTGTGTGCACGCATGCTTCTGAGCCGTGGTCCTTAGCATGCTTCAAACAACTCGCACTTCTTTTTGTACCCGGTACTTTAGATTAGACACGGGTGAGGCTCGGGATGGTTTTGGTCAGTACGGCGTTGCAGTAAAAAAATACATATCTGGAGCTGCCCTCAAAAACTTAAGCATGTTGTACTATTTAGAAAACTGCAAAATGTGGTATAGTGAGAGGGTAAAAAAACAGTGGAATTAAGGATATTTGACCAAAATTGGAGTATTTCTGCCAACCGAACTACCTACTCGAATCAGAGGCAAACATATCGATTTCAAGAAAACGTTTACTTACTTTTAGATTATTTTTTTTGTAGTGAACTTGCCATACATGTTCAGTGATGAGCCCTATTTAAAGAGCTAAATACAAGTTGGCCATTTTCTACTCACTACTGCCACCTCAGGCCATATGTGTAACTGCATCTTCTATATAAAGCTCATGCGTGACGGGACTTCAGACCCGAAGTAACAACTTTTTGAGTGACAGTGCAGTATTTTAGAGGTAAAGAGTACAATGAAAAAAGTTCATTTTGAAAGGAAACATACATTTATCTGGACAAACGCACCAGTTTAAACCAGTATTTAGCCTACTGTCATTGCTAGATGTTACTTTTCATGTCATTTTAGTTGTTAAATTATAATAATTTACTCTTTTCAGTGGAGTAAATGATTATGATTTGGGGGGCTGCGAAAGATTTTCTGATCAATAAGATTGCAATGTCCCGAAGTTTAGGAATGGCTGCCTTAGAACATTGCTGGAACATGTAGGGGGAGGAAAATACATAATATTAGCATTTTTAAACTCCGTATAGTCCCATAATGTAAAATAAAACATTATATATTGTAGAAATTATTACCATTAAGTGTAAAAAATCCTAAATCCTGACATTCCTTTCCACAACAAAACAAAACTTGTACAAACTTAACGAGGACTTCATTAGAACTAGACTTGTACGTTTCTAAACAGAAAGGCTATTTAGCGCTAATCCTGCTGCTCCCACTGTCCTGTACTGCCCTGATTATCCCGTCTCACCCAGTACAACTGAAGTTTAGATCCACTGTAGTTCTTACTTAACACGTAGGGCTGTGGTGAACTTGGAAAAAAAAAACGTTTGCTGTTTGTCGTTAGTCATTTGTGGATTTTCCTTCAAGTCATGTCATCGGCTACTTATCAAATCACCCTGCCCATCTGCTTCCACCTGTGGCCATCCTGCTGATCAACTTTGTCTTCCGAAGTTCCAATGTGAATATATTTTATCCGTCCCGTTGAAATATATCGAACATAACCATTTGAGTTTACTTTACTTTTTTTTTTTTGCCTTAACAACTCGATCCCAGGTTAGTTTATAATTCCAATCAGCCAAATACTCTTTTTTTAAAAACGTTGGTTACCTAAAGCCTTGTCAAGTGCGCTTTCAGCCATTTTCTTGTGAAGAACCGAGTCCAGTCCAGTTCCTCCCATTCCTCCAGTGCTCGTTCTAAAAGATGACTACCCTGAAAACCTAGACATTGCTACTTTACTCATAATTTGCTGTTGGTCTGTGAAGGTTGTTAATGTTTTGTATTGTTTGTGACCAAGTGGCACCAAAAGTCTGTGAATGAAAGCGACAGCAAAAGGCATGGGACACCAAAGAAGGGCTCTCACGCTATTATGCTAGCGTAGCGGCTATTCGTTTGATATAAAATGTTCTAGAAATGGCATATCGGGATTAAGAAATCATTGGTTTATTTCATCCACATTCAAGACATTACTTAGAAATATTGTCATTGTGCACCAAATGTTTTAAGTTAATTGTAAGTAATCACTTTAAGTTGACTGAGTAAAAATATGTTGCTTTCAATTAACTTAAAACAAAGGAATGGCAAACAGGGACAACGAAATCATTCTGAGGTTTTTTTCAATTACATTCAAGATTTTACTTAAAAATATTGTCATTACGCACCAAATGTTTTAAGTAAATTCTAAGTAGAGTGAATGTTGCTTTAAACTTAAAATAATTAGTTACAAAAACATGACAGTAGAAAGTAATGTTCTTTATTTTAAGTGTAGCCTCAGTTGTCCTTATGAACTAAATGTTTTAAGTTAATTGTAAGTAATCACTTTAAGTTGACTGAGTAAAAATATGTTGCTTTCAATTAACTTAAAACAAAGAAATGGCATATAGAAATGGCATATTGGGACAACAAAATCATTCTGAGGTTTTTTTCAATTACATTCAAGATTTTACTTAAAAATATTGTCATTATGTACTAAATGTTTTAAGTAAATTCTAAGTAGAGTGTATGTTGCTTTAAACTTAAAATAATTAGTTACAAAAACATGACAGTAGAAAGTAATGTTATTTATTTTAAGTGTAGCCTCAGTTGTCCTTATGAACTAAATGTTTTAAGTTAATTGTAAGTAGTAACTTTAAGTAGACTGAGTAGAAATATGTTGCTTTCAATTAACTTAAAACAAAGAAATGGCATATAGAAATGGCATATAGAAATGGCAGATAGGGACAACGAAATCATTCTGAGGTTTTTTTCAATTACATTCAAGATTTTACTTAAAAATATTGTCATTATGTACTAATTTTTTTAAGTTAATTGTAAGTAATCACTTTAAGTTGACTGAGTTATAATATGTTGCTTTCAATTAACTTAAAACAAAGAAATGGCATATAGAAATGGCATATAGGGACAAAGAAATCATTCTGAGGTTTTTTTCAAGATTTTACTTAAAAATATTGTCATTGTGAACTAAATGTTTTATGTAATGTTTAGTGTCGCCTCAATTGTTCTTATTCACCAAATGTTTTATGTCAATTGTAAGTAATCATTATAAGTAGACTGAGTACAAATACTGTATGTTGCTTACAATTAGATACAAAAAGACGACAGTAGAGAGTAATGCGATTTTTGTTCAGTGTAGCCTTAATTGTCCTTACGCCAAATGTTTAAGTAAATTGTTAGTAATAATTTTGAGTAGACGGAGTAAAAAAAAATGTTGCTTTCAATTAACTTAAAACAATTAGATACAAGAAGATGACAGTGTAAAGTAATGTCTTTTTTGTTTAGTGTAGCCTCAATAGCACGTCATGAAAACTCGTCGTCCCATGCCGCTGTTGTCCCATGCCGCTGTTGTCCCACGCCGCTGTTGTCCCATGCCTCTGCTGTTGTCGGTCTAAATGTGCGCAGGGTATTTGTACGTGTGTGTCTACCAATCTGTGCTTTCTGTGACGCCCATATTCAGGAGGTGATTTGATAAAAAACTATATATATAATAATTGTAATCTGTGTAAGTGGTGTATGCCAACTAAGTGCCATTGTGCCGCTCTGCCATAGATTAAACCAGAGGTGCTTTCGACCTGGCTGCAGTGTGGACATTAGCAGGACTGCCCATAGGGATATCATTTGATTTAATAATATATGCTATGGGCCAAATACACTCCATAAAAGACAATCACCCTTTTTTTTGTTTTCTTCTGTTCTCCCAAAAAAAATATAGTCGATCATGCCATTTCCCGTAATCCACCGTAAATAATGTTCTTACTCTTCTGACGCCATGTTTCTGCTAATGGGCGCGACATGGTCTAATCTATGGGGTCGTCGTGCTGTAGCCGTTGTCATAGTGACCGTCAACAATATTTCTCGGTAAAGCGGAGAAATGATTGATTTTTCCAGATTCTTGGACTTCTTTCTTGATACTTAGTGAACTTTATTTTCATACCTACTTTTTTTTTTCATCCTTTTACTTTTGATATGATGTGGACTGTGTATAAGTGTCTGACTTTGTTGTGTAATATTATGATGAATGCAGCCAATAAAAAAGTGATTGAAAGTGAAAGAAGTTGACTGAGTTCATGGCGGTGAGGGGGAGATGAAGGATTGGCTTATTTTTAATTGCAAGTGGATTTGAAAGATGATTTTTTTTTAAATAAATAGAAAAACCTCTTCAACCATTGTGAAGCAGTACAAGGAGTGTCCGATTTCCATGATGTTGCAATACAACGTTTGGCTTCCAAAAACAAACACTGAACAAAGATCTTACATTTCTGGATATTGTAAGGTGGTCCTTTGGATCAGTGTTAATTTTGACAACATATTTTATTTTAGTCTTTTGACTAAAATGTAATTTAATTTTAGTCGAGGCGACACCAGGATCGGAGGCCTGGTGTCGCCTCGGGGTCCCCCCAGAACAGCTGGAGGAGGTGTGTGTGGATCGGGAAGTTTGGGCATCTCTGCTGAGACTGCTGCCCCCGCGACCCGGCCCCGGATAAAGCGGAAGAAAATGGATGGATGGATGGAATTTTAGTCGAGTTTTAGTCTAAAATGATTTTTTCAATTTTAGTCTAGTTTTAGTCGACGAAAATTGCATGTCAATCTAGTCGACTAAATTTAAGACTAATTTAGTCGACTTTGCATTTATAATATTCATTATAATCATATTTAATCGTGGTCCTTGACTTCATGGAGCTGCTTCAACATGAATAAAGCTCAGACCTGTTCATTTGGCAGTGAATTTAAATGATCTGAGGCTCTTTCAGACGGTCAATAGAAGTTTGGATGATTTTAGTCTCTCCTTTTCATTTTTATTTAGTCTTATTTTAGTCGACTAAAATATCTGGACATTTTAGTCATAGTTTTAGTCTCATGAAAAACTTTTAATTTAGTTTTAGTCCAATTTTAGTCGTCAAAAATATCACTTTGACTAAAATTAAGACTAAATATTTTAGTCGACGAAATTAACACTGCTTTTGGATAAATATTTTTGAAACACATTATTTATTCATTCATTCATCTTTTTATGGCATGACAAAAACAAACAACAGGTATGATGCCCAATAGGCAAAAGCAAAGTGCTTGTACACACCCTTTGAAAGTGAAAGATGGTAAATGGTAAATGGTCTCAACTTAGATAGCGCTTTTCCACCTACATTAGGCTCTCAAAGCGCTTTACAGCAAGGATCCACTCACCCATTCATACTCTCATTCATACACCAATGTACGCAGACACTGGGGGCAATGTGGGTGAAGTGTCTTGCCCAAGGACACAACAACAATGTGCACTTTCAGGAGGTGGGAAGATCACAGTCATTTACCATAATTATGAATTTCTTCAGTGTTAGTGATTTTTACATTTTAAGCAGGTGTGAGGTATACAAGGATTAAAGTGCAGCCATTTCAAAGATGTTTTGTACCGTATAGATACAGACGGCATCTCTAGAATGGCCCATATATGGTCATATTTGAAAACAGTTAAGGGGGAAAACAATTTGGAGAAAAATCTAAATTATTCAAAGACTACTGTAACAAATGCTGAATTATGAATAGTTTTCTACTACATAAAGATACAAAGCCATTGAGAGGAGCAAAGTGGTTCAACAGCCTATAAATACATAAATAATGGAGAATGCTAACTTGATGCTACATGTTAGCATCGGGCTAACGGTTAGCTAGCGCCATCTACGACTGCTGTTTTTTCACTTCTACTGAACAATCTGCTGTGAAAAAATATCCATATGGGCCCGATTTACACTTGACTTTATTTATGTGATAAATAAGTTGATATTCCACCAGAAAATTGCAAAACTGTGGAAAATTTTGTTTCTCTAAAGATTCTATTTTCCCCCCTCGGCGAAGCCACGCCCCCTTCTATAAAATAAATTATAAATTATAAATAAAACACAGACATATTGCACAGAATGAAACAAGATTATCAATGAAATGTAATGTATGACATTTTCTGGTGGAATATAAACTTATTTATCACATAAATAAACTCAAGTGTAAATCGGGTCCATGTGGTTTTTTACTCACCGCAGATTATTCAGTAGAAGTGAAAAAACGTCAGTCGTAGTAGCGCTAGCTAGCCGTTAGCATTAGCTCGATACTAACATGTAGCATCATGCTAACATTCCCCGTTATTTATTTATTTATGGGCTGTTGAACCACTTTGCTTCTCTCCATGTCTTTGTATCTTTATTTTGTAGAAAACTATGTTCATAGTTCAGCATTTTTTTAAAGTAGTTTTTCAATAATTAGAAAACGTTTCCGCCTTAACTGTTTTCAAACATTTTTTTTTCAATATTTTCCATCTGAAACTACACGGAAACACACTGGAGTCTGTTTTTAATCATAATTTCAGTCTTAAAAGCAAATCTACTGCCTGTTCAATAAAAAACATTTGTGGTAAATACAATGTCTTATATGATATATGACAAATTATAGTTTTATTTGGGTCGCAGCTTGTCATTAAGGTAATGGCGGGTCTCGGAGTCAGACCACTTTAGAACCACTGATGTAAAATGGTTCTTAACTTTGGCTACAATGGTGCGGTTCGGCCCTCGGTGTTTTGATGAAAATCGTTCCCCCTGCAGGAGGCTCTCAGGTCAAGCAGCTTTAAGAGTTGGATAAGGCTGAACCGAACACATGACGACTCCCTGCACATTATTTATATCTGGAGATGAAAAAAACAAATGCCGTAATAACTTCTCCTCCTCTTGCTCAGCGGCGCTCCCTGGTGGCCGCCTTGGCTGACGGCGGACATGCTCTCGTGCACTTTTCTCTGTTATTCCAGTTAATGGTGGGCCCTGGTGCGTCTGAACCCTCCTCTGGGACTTTATTAGACCAATAGTCCATAATGTGCCGCGGCTGTCTCCTGCTCATCACGGAAATACATGCACATAAATCTTACCCCGCATTCCCAAACCTCCCAACAGCGCCTGTATTGATCATTTTCATATTTTAGGTATTGTTTAGAGGCGCGAGCAAAGCAGCAACATCTCCATAGAGACGCACTGATGACGTCGCGCTCCCAGGAGAGTTATGAGTCAGGTCTGAGAGTCAAGCCATCATGTAGGAAAGATGTTTGTGTTTGATCTGTATCACCAACGAAGACACCTGTAGTTTAATTCTGAATTGTATTTATTATTTGTCATGTCACGCAGTAGCACTTTTGAGTATCTCAGCCTTATGGAAAGACAACAACATAGGTCAGTATTACCTATCACGTTCTGACGGCACTGTCAGTGTGCCTCGGACTACTTTACCGACATCCAAGTCATTTTTATACAATACAAATATATGTAACTATTTTTCCAGTCAAATTGATTCAAATAATGGTGCTTCGAACACGACCATATATGGGCAATATAAATAATGATGTGTTCCATGGGGTCGCAGAGTAATGACATCACCTTACAACTCCATGGTAACCTTCATCACAAAGTTCTAGAATGCTACTGTTCCTGTCAGTACCACAGACAGATCACTTCATTTGCGTTCATCTCTCTGTCGAGACACACACTCTCAACGTCTGCTGACAGTGCTAGCAAACAAAATGTCTACATTCACCTTATACACCCCCTTATCCTCCTCCTCAGAGGAAGAAGAACATTGGGCTCAACAGGCTTTACTGGATTCCCTTAAAAATCTGCAGCAGTCAGTGCCTGAAAGGAGGCTGACGCCTGGAGAAGCTCTCAGACCTTCGTTTGACAAGGACCATGGCTCAAATATTACTGAGACAGCCCAAAATACTGAGAGCCTCCACCAAAGTCTGACAGCGATTGGAATCAGCACTGGATTGTGCACTCAACCAGCCAACGACATGAAAAGATCCACCTTTACCATTTCCTCAAGCAGCTGCTCAAACCGCCGTCCAAACTGGTACCCAAACTACTCCTCAAACTGGTACTCAAACTGCTCCTCAAGCAGTTCCTCAAACCGCTGTCCAAACTGGTTCTCAAACTGCTCCTCAAACTGCTCCTCAAACAGCTCATCTTCAGAAGAGCTCCCACTCCAGTTTGGGAAATATGTTGTGCTCAAGTTTCTTGGAAAAGGAGCTTATGGGAAAGTTGCAAAGTGCACAAACTCAAAGACTGGAGAAGTTGTGGCTCTGAAAATATTTGAAAATGACCATGGAGACATGGAGAGGGAACTGGAAATCCTGCAACATTTGAAGCATATTGACCCAGATGAAGGCAATCTGGTGAGATGTGTGGACCACTTCACCTGTGGAAAATACAAGTGTGTTGCATACCAGTTACTGGACTGTAGCCTTGCAGACCTTCTGATGCAGCAGAGAAGATATTTCTCTCTGAACGAGCTGAGGCCCATAGCTCAGCAGTTGCTCATGGCTTTTAACGCTCTAAAGGACGCACAAGTCGTTCACACTGACCTCAAAGCAGACAATATCATGTTGGTCAACCACCAAGAGCAGCCTTTTAAAGTTAAGCTAATCGACTTTGGCTGTGGCTATCACAAGTCTGAGCTGGAGCTGGGCACAATAATGCAGCCAGAGGCTTACCGCGCTCCGGAGGTGACCCTGGCCGCTCCACTGTCTGAGTCTGTGGACATGTGGTCCTTGGGCTGCTTTCTGGGAGAGGCATTCATGGGCTGTGACCTCTTCTCTGAAAGCTCCTCCTACGACCACATCCGCACCATTGTTCATCTGTTGGGACAGCCGAGTGATGAGGTCCTCAACCGAGGGTTCCACACTTACCAGTACTTTGAGCAAATCAACGGACAGTGGAGGTTCAAAAGCCCTCAGAGATACAAAGCCACAAACCGGGTGATGCCCAAAGTCGAGAAAATGCATCTGGACAATGTGGCAAACCTGAAAGAAGCTCTGATGTTAGGAGCAAGCCAAGGAGAGTCAGATGAACACTCGGATCGACTGGCTTTTTTGGATTTCCTTACAAATCTGCTGCAGACGGACCCTGAGAAGAGGCTGACGCCTGGAGAGGCTCTAAAGCACCCCTTCATCACCATGAACCATCTAATCCAGCCCAGCTCATACCTCCAACAAGCCCACGACCTGATGAACTTCACTCTGAAGACCTCCAGTGATAAAGGAGAACCAGAGAACCAAAGTTCACATCAGAATGCACAGCCCCCTGTACCCCTGACAGAAAACAACTTTCCAGAAGTCATCCACAGGACGACATATGCCATACCACAGACTGAAGAAATCAAGAGCTCCAAAGAAGGTTTCATGAACCACTTTGCTGCTACGACGTTTACAGTTAATCCACACCAGGACGAAGAACCCCTCTGTGTCATTGACATGGACAATATAAGAGAGAACCTCAACCCAAGTACGACTTCGACTACAAGTATAGAACAGTTAGACACGGCAGAAGGCCCACCAGAGCATGATGACATAAATATGGAGGACTGTCCAGAAGATGACATTAGTGAGCCTGCCGACAGAGACGAGTGCAGCACCTCCTGTCGGTTGATCATGAATAGAGCCGCCTTTTACGGTGTTGTTGTGTTTCCGGCAGCAGCTTGTTACCTGCTCACTGGCTCCTTCATGCTCTCCGTTCTACTGCTCCTGCCAATACTTTGGCCACACCTGAATGAAGCTCTGATGTTTGGAGCAGGCCAACGAGAGGCAGATGAACACTCGGACAGACTGGCTCGTTTGGCTTTCCTTACAAATCTGCTGCAGATGGAGCCTGAGAAGAGACTGACGCCTGGAGAGGCTCTTCTCAGACAACCTTCCAACACCGTGGACCATCTAGCCCAGCCCAGCCTACACCTCGAACATGCCCAAGACCTGATGAACTTCACTCTGAGGACCTTCAGTGATAAAGGAGAACCAGAGAACCAAAGTTCAAGTCAGAACCTACAACTCCCTGTATCCCAGACAGAAAACAGCTTTCTGGGCTTTGGAGACCAGTTCTTCTCTCATGAAGTCATCCACAGGACGACATATGCCATATCACAGACTGAAGAACCTAAGATCTCCAATGAAGGTTTCATGAACCACTTTGCCGATGCGACATTTACAGTTAATCCATGCCGGGACGAGGAACCCCTCTGTGTCATTGAGATGAACCAGATAATAGAGAACCTCAACCCAAGTACAACTTCTTCTACAAGTATAGAAGAGTTAGACATGAGAGAAGCTCCACCAGAGCATGTTGTGATCAATACGGAGGTCTGTCCTGGAGAGGTTGACATGAAAAGATCCACCTTTACCATTTCATCAAACAGCTCCTCAAGCAGCTCCTCAAACCGCCGTCCAAACTGGTACTCAAACGGCTCCTCAAACAGCTCCTCAAATGGCTCCTCAGACAGCTCCTCAAACCGCCGTCCAAACTGGTACTCAAACGGCTCCTCAAACTGGTACTCAAACGGCTCCTCAAACTGCTCCTCAAACGGCTCCTCAAGCTGCTCCTCAAACTGCTCCTCAAGCTGCTCCTCAAACTGCTCCTCAAGCAGCTCATTTTCAGAAGAGCTCCCACTCCAGTTTGGGAAATATGTTGTGCTCAAGTTTCTTGGAAAAGGAGCTTATGGGAAAGTTGCAAAGTGCACAAACTCAGAGACTGGAGAAGTTGTGGCTCTGAAAATATTTGAAAATGACCATGGAGACATGGAGAGGGAACTGGAAATCCTGCAACATTTGAAACACGTTGACCCAGAAGAAGGCAATCTGGTGACATGTGTGGACCACTTCACCTGTGGAAAATACAAGTGTGTTGCATACCAGTTGCTGGACTGTAGCCTTGCAGACCTTCTGATGCAGCAGAGAAGATATTTCTCTCTGAACGAGCTGAGGCCCATAGCTCAGCAGCTGCTCGTGGCCTTTAACGCTTTAAAGGACGCACAAGTCGTTCACACAGACCTCAAATCAGACAATATCATGTTGGTCAACCACCAAGAGCAGCCTTTTAAAGTCAAGCTAATCGACTTTGGCTGTGGCTATCACAAGTCTGAGCTGGAGCTGGGCACAATAATGCAGCCAGAGGCTTACCGCGCTCCGGAGGTGACCCTGGCCGCTCCACTGTCTGAGTCTGTGGACATGTGGTCCTTGGGCTGCTTTCTGGGAGAGGCATTCATGGGCTGTGACCTCTTCTCTGAAAGCTCCTCCTACGACCACATTCGCACCATTGTTCATCTGTTGGGACAGCCGAGTGATGAGGTCCTCAACCGAGGGTTCCACACTTACCAGTACTTTGAGCAAATCAACGGACAGTGGAGGTTCAAAAGCCCTCAGAGATACAAAGCCACAAACCGGGTGATGCCCAAAGTCGAGAAAATGCATCTGGACAATGTGGCAAACCTGAATGAAGCTCTGATGTTAGGAGCAAGCCAAGGAGAGTCAGATGAACACTCGGATCGACTGGCTTTTTTGGATTTCCTTACAAATCTGCTGCAGACGGACCCTGAGAAGAGGCTGACGCCTGGAGAGGCTCTAAAGCACCCCTTCATCACCATGAACCATCTAATCCAGCCCAGCTCATACCTCCAACAAGCCCACGACCTGATGAACTTCACTCCGAAGACCTCCAGTGATAAAGGAGAACCAGAGAACCAAAGTTCACATCAGAATGCACAGCTCCCTGTACCCCTGACAGAAAACAACTTTCTGGACTTTGGAGACCAACTCCAAAGGCCAGAAGTCATCCACAGGACGACATATGCCATACCACAGACTGAAGAAATCAAGAGCTCCAAAGAAGGTTTCATGAACCACTTTGCTGCTACGACGTTTACAGTTAATCCACACCGGGACGAGGAACCCCTCTGTGTTATTGAAATGGACAATATAAGAGAGAACCTCAACCCAAGTACGACTTCTACTACAAGTTTAGAACAGTTGGACACGGCAGAAGGCCAACCAGAGCATGTTGTGATCAATATGGAGGACTGTCCAGAAGATGTAAGTTGGGTTCCTGCCGATCGAGACGAACGCAGCGCCTCCTTCCGCTTGACCATGAAAAGAGCCGCCTTTTACGGCCTTCTTGTGCTTCAGGCAGCGGCTTGTTACCTGCTCACTGGCTCCTTCATGCTCTCCGTTCTAATGGTCCTGCCTATTCTTTTCTACAGATGCAGGAAAAGGTTCACAGTGAAGATGAACTCTCTAGTCTTCAACAAACCCGCCGACGGCAGGCACACTAATGATCAGCAACCGCACTCCCAGCGCCACCTCCAGGGGGCGCTGAGTGCAATTCAACATGTGTAGCCATATTTCCATCACTCACCACCACTATCTAACAGTGAATGGAAGCTTCAGTGGTTTCTTCAAAGCCACAAAGCAAATCTACAGCATTACAGTGTATTACAAGAATATGTGGAAAAATAAATAAAGTATTTTGTTGTCAAACAAGTATATTTTGTCAGAGTCTTTTAAGAAGTTGATAGTATTTACACAGAAGTTACTTTGCAAATCCAAGCCCGGAACAGTAGGCACACAGAGTAGGCCAAAGGTGAAGACAGGAACAAATATCTCTATTTGCAACACTGGTGTTCCTTTATTCCGTGCAATATTTTGGCACTGGCACAGAATACAGAGAGAATAACGTCTTTCCAATTTCGCCCTGTTTATTTGAAAAAAATAAAAATAAATCCCTCACAAATATTTATTAAATTATGGTTAAAGTAAAGTGGTTAAGAGCTTAATTTTATCATTTTGAACATACAATAACATTTATACCATGATCTGGGTGAATTCTTGATTCTGATTGGCTGGTGCATTATTTTGGTATAACCGCACACGTAGTCCGGTAGTTAAATCACTGGGATATCACTCCGCTGTGGCGTCGCCATAGCAACGCATGACACAGCTGAATCAGATAAAGGCGTAATTCGTGATTGACAGGAACGTATGAGATGGATTTTGTTTCATTTCAACGTTTTTGGCCAAAACAAAACTTGATAAATGTTTGTAGAGGAGAGTGAGCAGCTAGGTTAGCTACTGTTAATAACATATGAGCTTTACATTTCTATTGAAAACGGTTAAGGCTGTTCATCATTTTCAGGCGTACATAAAATGATCCTGCATTGAAGCATATTTGTCTGGATTAGTAAAGTCAAACATAAAAGTTTCAGTTGGGGGGGGCCAGGTGTGAGCGACTCCACCGCAGCTGTTTCCATAAACAGGTGAGCTGGTTGAGCTAAACAGCGTAAACGTGAAATAACTCCTGCCCATGAGTGCCGCATATCGGTGTTTACTTCCAGGGAAAAGTGTTTCCGGGTTAGTCCTGTTGTGTTGTGATTCTGTGCTGATGTTGTGTCGTTGAGCCTGACTGAGATCCTCGTAATAGCTGCGGAGAATGACTCGCTCTGAGACCAGCCTTCAGTGACCGGCTAATAACCCACACAAAATAGTCCCGGTGGTCTGGCATATTTAGTGAGTTTAGTCAATGAAAAAAACATTTATTATAAATGTTACGTTTGTGGGACCCTGGTATAAGCGGATTAAACAACGAGGAGCCGCGTTAGACGTTATAATGCAGGAGGAACTCAGCTGTGCGTCGTGGTGTTCTTGACTCCGCGTCGTGCATTATAACCGTCTAACACGGCTCCTCATTGTTTAATCCTTACTTATTGACTGGGTCTGATCAAGCTCTTGGCCATTCTTCATCTGTTAAGTCTTCCTGCAAATCTGTTCCTCATACTTGAAGAGAGCACAAAGGCCATTCCTTGGAATTACTCACAAAAAGTCTATATAAAATTGAAACCTGTCCTCAACCATTTTCTTCCTCCTAGAGTCTAGAGAAATGTCTTGTTCAAGAACACAAAGAGAATGAGAATTGAATATGTTTTTCCAAATCATGCAGCATAGATCCTAGTCTAAAAAATAGTGCTAGTGAGTGTTGGTAAGATGCCAAACTGCAACAGGAAATCTAATATGTTTATGCAATAGTCGACTTACGGTAGGTCCATTAAAAACACTAAAGGAATTTCCCAAGTCATAATTAATAACCACATCAGACGACACGTGCTGCTGTCGGCCTTTCCAAACCGGTTTAGACGATCAGGTGTTGTGTTCCTCAAATATGCAAACACCGCTGCAACAAGAAAACTCTCTTATGTGACTGAATCTAGCTGTGGCCGGTTCAAACTGCAGTTGTTCCCATGAGCCTGACACTTCACCCTTCTTATGTAAAAGCATTTGTTTGAGACTAACATTATTCTAACAGTACTTTTCCTATAGTACTCCTGGTACTTCTGTGTTGATACACCGAACACCGCCTGGACTTTGTTATTGTGATGCACTCTAGTGTTGAAATCGCCGCGGGCCTGTTTGAGTTCACAGTGTCCGAAGTGATGAGTTTCACAATAGTAAAAATCACACACATTCGCTCTTTCACAACCAAACCCCTATAAAAGCACATGACGTTAAAAGAGAAACCACCAGCACTAAGTGAGTACCACCACATGCTTTTGCTTTCAGTGTTGACTGGACGTGACTCAAAATGAAGCTCTTACCGGTTGCCGTCGTTCTCCTTGTGTTCTCCATCGGAACTTGTAAGTAAACTGTAAAAGTCAACATTTCTATCTGAATTGTGTGTGTTTACATTACAACCAGAATGTCTATGGAGGAAGTCTGCTTGAGGTGCATACTGTACATACTGTATTGAGGCTGATTAATGTTACATAGATACATCAGTATCGGCTGGGAGAGAAAAAACACCTAAATGTGTGAGCTGTCCTTTAGCCTATGCCTGATTACAGTTATTGTTCTTCACTTGAATGCAGCACAATAGTTTGTCTCAGTGCCCAGCATCAGTGTGCTTATCCTGATTCAGAAACCAGGCTGACTTCTTCTTTAAGAGGGAAAAATACTGTGGATTTTAGGTCAGGAGGAGTGAAATGCATGACAAGAAGTGAGATGTTTCAGGTTAAATGTGATCTTGGAGGAGACTGACTAACATGTTTCGTTTGCCCCGTTGTAGTGGAGGCTCTGAGGTGTAACTACTGCGTCCCCAGCCGGGCCGGAGGAACCTGTCATAAAACAGTAGTGACATGCTCCAGACCAGAGGAAGTGTGTGCCTCAGTGGTCAGCAGTGCCCCAGGTTAGAGCACGTCTAAAGCCTGCATATGAACTCCTCTTACTGTTTCAGTTTAGTGCAACACTGTCCTCTCTCTTACAGTCTATTCTTACTTCAAGAGGTGCATGAAGGCATCAGACGCCTTCATCCTGAACGCCAATCAATACTTCCAGGTGTTCACTTGCACCACGGACCTCTGCAACTGACACCAACATGTTCATCCAGACCTGGAATACTTCACCTCATTCTTGCTTTGTGTATGAATATTGCAAAATGATTCCTTTATGTATGTAATAAGTGCAAATAATATGTATGTCTTTTATTCTTTCTGATGTTCATAAACCAACATGTAATGGTCATATAAAGATCAATAAAGGATTATCTGATGTTATCTTATATGGATGTGTCCAGCCTGAATATAATGAGTCCACTGTGTGTTGCAAGTTTGGCCTTTGTGTCATTCAGCAAACACCAAACTGGCCACTCGATGACACACCTCATTTCAAATCCAAAGCTCTGACTCTATAACAACAAAATAGAAATGACTAAACCTGTCTTTGGAACTCAGTGCATTCATATTGTGGATGCTACAAATGATCTAATGAGACAAGCTCTACTTAGAAAGAAAGGTGTTCAGTTTGCAGCTGTTTTTTCCCCGACTTTGAAATATTCTTCAATCAGGTTAATCTAAAAGTAGTTTAAACCTGCCCTTTGTTCTGATTTTCATGAAAAGACACGGTTCATTTCTCTTTTTACCCCAGTTTCATCAGGCCTGGTGTGCATAGTCCGGGGAGGGGTGCAAGGTTCTAACCTAACCTAGTTCTGGTGGTGTGAGGTGTGTCACCTACTTCACAGACCTCCAGAATGTAGGCCAAATGAGCGCTATGTGTCCTTCTGAATGTGTATGCTGTTTTATCGCTGGGTTTCAGGTGACATCAATGTATGCTACAGAGCTATAGGGTTTTCCTAAACGGGCGGGGCTTTTGGTGACATCGTGACATACTTTAAAGGCTAGAATTCTGCTAAAGTGTTCGCCTTTAGATGATTTAGATTATCTCTCTAATAAGTACTTAAATCATGACTTTAAATACGGTACTACTCTTAGTATAGTGCCTGGCTTGGTCAATCAGGTCCTAAATGTGTTACGGTGGATAGAGCACCTGACTAACAATCCAAAGGTACAGCATATGCCTTCAAAAAACAGAAACCATCAGACTTTTATGCTGATCTTGACTAAAGCTGTAACCAATTTTGTTGTATTGCTGGTGGTAGGATCGGAAAAACGAACAGACTTGAAAACAATTCCAGATGAAGATGGACATACATTTTTACTTTACACATGAAGACCTTTGGCACATTCAGATCTAACGTCCAGCACTTAACTTGTATTTTTTTAGAACTTTGATAAGTCCATAATACCACCTTTTCATCACACAAATTATAAAAAGCAGAAAAGAAGTACCACTTTGTAGCGTGGGAACATGGGCCTTGTCGCTCGTATAGGAGATGATCAGGTTGTCAGGATGGGCGGGGGTACGAGGCTCTGACCTGGTCTAGTTTTGATGAGGTGCATTCAGGTTGAGGGGTTGTTTTTCTCACCATGAAAGGTAAAGCTTGGCCTACATATGCACTCTCTCAGCTGATAGTATCTATAGCATGTGGGACTTTCTGTGCATGAGCGCGTGCGTGGGTATAGGTTTCCGTCACTATAAACTTTGAGCATGGCCGGTCAGCAGTGAGGTACTCCTGAAAGGCCTGTCTCACCGGCCTGGAGACTATGAGACTTGTGTCGGCGCTGGTCACAGAGAAGTCTCCGAGATGTCCCATGGAGACAAGGTGACTGCTTGAGACCGCGGAGACTTCTCAGAGACCACACAGAGACCACACACAGACTCTGCTGAAATCGAACCTGTTTATTTTTATACCGAGACTACCTGGAGACTCGCCTGAATTCCTGAGCATGTCAAATAAAGTGTCTCTAGCCCATTCCTGCGCGGAGTTGTGGATTTTTAATGACATTACCAGTTTGCTCCCTCCAGCCACTAGGGGGCAGCTTAAATTAAAGAAAGCATTCCACACGTGTCCAGCAGAGGGCACTGACATGAAAGATCAGGATATAAACAGCATATTATAGCCATGTGGTAAATGGTCAGTTTGCCCCAGGGCGGCAGTGGCTACAATTGTAACTTACAGTCATTGAGTGTGGAGAGAATCAATAATGACTTCATGTAGCACTTTGAGAAACACGTGACACAGGCTGATGAAGCACAATAAGTGTAAACCGTTATGAGGCCTCAGTTAGCTTTGCCCGTTAGCCTGTTAGCTTCTGTTCATGATTCCATTAGTGTGTATTGGTGACACCTACCTGTGGGCAGCGAAATTGCAATTGTGGTTTTCTGTCCAGAGACACCAGGGGGGGATGAAAGACCCCCCCAATCATCCCATGAACACTTGTATTACCCCCAGAGGGACTATGGAAAGGATAAATTAAGGTAAACAAGTAATATAGCACTGCTTTAAAGAGGTCTTTCAGGATGTTGACATAGGGCCTCATTTCCTAGGTTTCCAGAGTGTTGGTGATTTCTGGAGATTTTTTTTTTTATTATTTTTTATTTATTCATACAGTCCTTATATTTGAACAGTTTAGTGGTGCTAGGCTAGTGCTAGGCTACTGCATGTCTATGGTAACTACTAGCCTTATTAAAAACCTCTTCAAAATCATGGGCTCGTCCTCCAAACATTGCCATATCTGATTTATAGAAAGCTCCTTTGTGAATTCCACGTGTAGTAATGTCGGCCGCAGGTAAACAAACTGCTGTGGATCCGGTAAGCTAGCAGATCACTCCGCCGCTGCATAGCTTACAACCAGGAAGCTGATGCTGCTCAAATATAAGTTCTTTTAAATGCTAAATGGTTATATTCATATGGGTAGTCTGGTGTTGTAAGTGATTTGCCTCACTGTGCTTGGGTCAGACTGTTTTTAACGCAGGCTACTAGTTTCCATAGACATGCACTAGCCTAGCACTATAGCCTAGCACCGCTAAACTCTTCAAATGTAAGGTCTGCATGAATTAAAACCAATCAACAACACTCTGGATAACTAGGAAATGAGGCCCTATGTCAAAAATCCTGAAATGTCCCTTTAATGTCTGGTCCATTGTTGATTTATTGACTCATTTTGAGTATAGATCTAATTAAGTGAATTTCCCACATCAAATATAAGTGTAAGTTTGTAATTGACACATTTTTCAATCTGGTCAATTACAAGTTGTCAACATTGTAATACGATTCTTTCTCTGTGAGTTGAGCTGCGATGTTGACAACGCCCCCCTCTAACTTACACTTTCCAAGACCTATAGGATAATATTTCAGGACACTTCAAATAGTATAGCCTTTTTTAAAGAGGCAACAAAAGTCATTGTTCCGATAAGTAGGTAAAAGATCTTAATCTTCAACCTGTCATCCCACCAATATATAAAAGGGAGGAGAGGAGCTGCACAGACTCACCGAAGGACCCACTGCAGTTGGAGTTTAGTGAGATACTTCCAGTTCTGTCTCTCTCGTCTCCTACCTAATCCTGAAGCATGAAAAGCTTACAGATCGCTGCCCTCCTGGTCCTCTGCGTCGGCTTTGGTGAGTATATGTTTATTTGTCTAGCAGTGCTGAAGTTGTGTCACTTTAATTTGAATATTCTAAATGAACAGCATTTACCTGATTCACAAAACATTGAGACAGCAAAGATGAATCAAACTCAAAGTTGATGTGAGTGGAGTGTGAGTTGATCCGATCTCAGCTTAGATGCTGATATCAGAACATTTGAGAGGACTTGGACTGGCCTAATCCTCTTCCTCTTTGAGTTAGAGTTATAAGTGTTTCCTACAGTCTACAAAGTTTCCAATGACTGATCCGGTTTCTGTTCTTTAGCGGAGGCTCTGAGATGTAAATGCGTCTACAAACAAGGACAACGTACGAGCTACACCTTCAGCCAGAACTGTCGGGGAGATGACAACGTGTGCGTCGTCCTCCGTGAGTCCCCCGAAACAAAACCAAAGTCCTGAGCTCATTTTACGCGTCTAACCTTTGTCCTCCTCTCGCAGGGAGTTATGAATTTCAATACCACGGCTGTATGAAGACTTCATACGCCAGTGCGCTCAGGAACTCCGGATGGCGAGTGTCGATGTGTGACACTAACCTCTGCAACAAGTGAAGCACACCAGGCTATATTTGTATATAATGTATAATTACACACAAAGTTATTCAGATTTTTATTCTAAAGTGACACTGATATGGAAGGTGATTTACTGTTTGCTGAAGATATTACTAATGTAAAGCAGATTATGCTCACATTTTTTCAATATATGTAAAAATAAAAATTCCCTTCTGATGCTACGATGCTGACGAGTTGTTTTGTTTTTCTATCGGGGCCGTCACATGGACACAACAAATCAGCGCTAACTTATCAACAGACAGAGCGTTTTCTCTCTATTCCCTGTAGACTTTTTTGTCCTCTCTCTTACGGTCTATTCTTACATCAAGAGGTGCATAAAGGCGTCAGACGCCTCCATCCGGAATCTTAGTCCATATTTCCAGGTGTTCACTTGCACCACGGACCTCTGCAACTGACACCAACATGTTCATCCAGACCTGGAATACTTCACCTCATCCTTGCTTTGTGTATGAATACTGCAAAATGATTCCTTTATATATGTGATAAGTACAAATGTGTTTGTTTAAAGTGTACACCTTTAGATGATTTAGATTATCTCTCTAATAAGTACTTAAATCATGACTTTAAATACAGTACTACTCTTAGTATAGTGCCTGGCTTGGTCAATCAGGTCCTAAAAAGGGCCTGTCTCACCGGCCTGGAGACTAGCTGGAGACTCGAGTTGGCGCTGGTCACAGAGAAGTCTCCGAGATGTCCTCTGGAGATCAGGTGAGTCTCCAGGTCTCTTAGAAAACCAGCAGGTTCGATTTCAGCCGAGACTGCACCGAGACTTGAACCAGGTTGAAGACAAGAAATAGTGTTTGCAACGTTGCCACAACGGCTTGAGACCGCGGTGATGTCGCGGAGATATCTCCATGACCAGCGGCGACTCGAGTCTACATATAGTCTCAAGGCCGGTGAGACAGGCTCTGTCTCAGTCCGAGTTGCGGAAGCTGCTGTGACTGGCAGTCTCCGCAAAGTCTCTGCAACTCTCTCTCCGGTGAGCTGTGCCCTGTAATCTAGAGAAGCTCCTGAAGGGTCACTCCAGCAGCAAAGGTCATAAGATGGGTCAGTGAAGCACATCTTGTGTTTAAGGCTCTCCAGTTTGCCTGAGATTCCTGTGTTGTTTTGAGATGGTTGAGTCCATCGTTGATTTATGGACTCATTTTGGACCCAGTGTAGATCTAATGAAGTGAATTTCCCACTTCAACAAGGCTTATGTAAGTTTGCACTGGACACATTTTTCAATCAACATTGCAATACAATCCCTTCTCTGTGAGGTGAGCTGCAATGTTGACAACGCCCCCCTATAACTTACACTTTTCCAAGACCTATGGGATAATATTTCAGGACACTTCAAATAGTGTTGTCCTTTTCTAAAGAGGCAACAAAAGTCATTGTTCCAATAAGTAGGTAAAAGATCTTCATTTTCAGCCTGTCATCCCGCCAATATTTAAAAGGGATGTCCCGGTGGGTGGACTGAGGAGAGGAGCTGCACAGACTCACCGAAGGACCCACTGCAGTTGGAGTTTAGTGAGATTCTTCCAGTTCTGTCTCTCTCGTCTCCTACCTAATCCTGAAGCATGAAAAGCTTACAGATCGCTGCCCTCCTGGTCCTCTGCGTCGGCTTTGGTGAGTATATGTTTATTTGCCTAGCAGTGCTGAAGTTGTGTCACTTTAATTTGAATATTCTAAATGAACAGCATTTACCTGATTCATAAAACAGTATAACGGGCATTAGTGCAGAAAGTGTAATGGACCTGATATTGACCAACTCATCAGGAAGTCAAACGTACACATGGTGCTAATGATGTGAGGTGATCCGATAACAGCTTAGATGCATTTGATGAACATTTGAGAGGACTTGGACTGGCCTAATCTTCTTCCTCTTTGAGCTAGAGTTATATGTGTTTCCTACAGTCTACAAAGTTTCCAGTGACTGATCCGGTTTCTGTTGTTTAGCGGAGGCTCTGAGATGTAAATGCGTCTACCAACAAGGACAACGTACGAGCTACACCTTCAGCCAGAACTGTCGGGGAGATGACAACGTGTGCGTCGTCCTCCGTGAGTCCCCCAAAACAAAACCAAAGTCCTGAGCTCATTTTATGCGTCTAAACCTTTGTCCTCCTCTCGCAGGGAGTTATGAATTTCAATACCACGGCTGTATGAAGACTTCATACGCCAGTGCACTCAGGAACTCCGGATGGCGAGTGACGATGTGTGACACTAGCCTCTGCAACAAGTGAAGCACACCAGGCTATATTTGTATATAATGTATAATTACACACAAAGTTACTCAGATTTTTATTCTAAAGCTGATATGAAAGGTGATTTACTGATTGCTGAATGTATTACTAATGTAAAACAGATTATGCTCACATTGTTTGAATATACATGTAAAAATAAATTTCCCTTCTGATGCTGCGATGCCGACGGGTTGTTTTGTTTTTCTATCGGGGCCGTCACATGGACAAAAACCGAGAGCTAGCAACAACAGTGTTTTCTCTCTATTCTCTGTGGACTTTTGTGGCTGGATATCGAATTCCAACCTGTTTTCCGAGAGTACAACAAGCTGTTTCTAAGCAATCAGCTTCTAGAAGTCTGTGGGTGTGATACAGTGGCAGGTGCTTTTACTTTACAGTGACCACGGACAAGCTCATAAAATGATATTGGTTCAACAATCAAAGTGTATTTAGACTTAGAACTGACAGACTGACTATATGTGTGGCTCCAAAAAAACATTCAGTGGCCTAATTCTGGAGCTTCGGCAAAACAGAAAGCAAAACGATGTCCAGTCACGTTTTGAGAATGTCAACACTTCTCATGATTGCAGCCCCGGCTTTTCTGGAAAGTTGAGTTCGTCATTTCTCGGACGACTCGCAGAAACAGACACACCTGTACGAAGACGTGAAGATCCAGCACAGCCCAGAAGTCACGCGATGATGAGGCCGAAGAGCGATACAAATCACCTTGTCCCAACGGCCCATTCTTGACCTGAGAGGACAAAGTCATCACACATCAAATATAGGGTCAAAGGGTTTGTATAGCAGGGGGACTGGGAGAGACTATTAATGACCATCTTTGTATCGTTTAAGTTTCTGTTTCCTGTGAAAGCTACACACACACTCTCACTGGGTCATTTTTTGGTGCAGATGTTCAAAATGTCAATAGAAACGAGGCAAAATCTGACAAGAGCTGAAAAACGTTCACATTATAACGTGAAAACAAGGTTGTACCATCTCCCCTTGTTTGTTTTCGATCCATCAGCGACCCCTTCCTCCGTCCTCTTCCTTCATCCACTGCTTTTGATATGACCCCAAACCTGGCAGAGTTCTGTCCACAGTTTGAACTTGATGTTAAAGACCCTGGAAAAAGCAGCAATTGTACTGAATAACAAAACAAACAAACAAAACGCTCTTTGTAATCCTTTCTTATTAAAGGATTAGTGAGGTTGGGCCTCTCTTGGTCATCGCAAGGCATAGTGTTGAGTTGCATTTCCAGTTAAGTGAAAATAGTATTTCCTTATAGGACATCAGCTGATGTGCAAGAAGAAAATGCATTGCCAGTATGGTCTATATAGTGCAAAATTACAAATATTACAAAAGAAAAACATATATATACAGTTGTGCTCAAACGTTTGTGTGTGAAGCCATTTCTGGTATGTAAACCTGCATCTGTATATATATTAGGAATAGTATTTTCAATTTGAAATGTCAGAGATGAGGATGAAGCATTTGCAGGGTTGTTCTGATTGTAGTTTTTGACACATGGCTCTGGATAATAACAATAAAAACTTGTTCAGCTGATTCTGTAAAAAATGCCATCAGAATTTAAATAAAAGAAATTAAAATCAGCGCCCAAGGCTGTTTATTGTTGTGGTGAGAACAGCTGCACCTGATTGATTCTCTGGAATGTCCTGTATGCGCGAAAACAAAAGGATTTACGGTAAGGACTGGCACACCTTTGCCAAAAGAGAACCTCCTCCTGCTGCAAACGCTTTATAAAGACAGACCTGCTGCGCCACCCGGAGAGGAAGAAGCTGTGCACGTCAGGATCCTGCAGGTGGATACAGACTAAAGACTTAAGAGTAAAGTCACAGATGAGGATTTCCATATTTAATGATGTTCTTCTTTCAACAGTGAACATAAAGACAAAATGAAAGGCCTGCAGATCGTTGTTCTTCTCCTGGTGCTCAGCATCAGCACATGTGAGTATAAATGATTGCAATTTGATATTAAGGATTTATTTTTCTTTTTAACACCTTGATTTGAGCCCATCTTTATAAAAAGCTTTACAGATGACAACCTTTTGAAACCTTTCTTGTTAATTAAATCGATGCTTTGTGGATTTTTTTCCTCACATCCATTTGAGGACACCCTTTACTCAAAGTACTGACTAAAAAACGCTCTGATTTTTGATTCAATATTGTTCTCCAGAAGTTTCTTTGGTTCAAGTAGGATTTAGCAGAGGTCTGTCATGCAGCCCATAGCACATAAACCTCTGATGGAGCCTCTGACACCAACTAAGAGTTTGATTGATCGCTCTTTATCCTAAGACGCACAAAGTCCTGAACCTATACAGGGATGTGCTAAGCAGCTTTTTACTTCCCATTTGATTCCACATTGTTGGGATCAGTGCTTCTGACCCCAGACATCTCCGTCACTGTCATGTTTCCCCCTTGTGACGATGAATGAATTTGTCGTCATTCCTTAAAGCCGATATTGTTATTTAAATCGCTTCTTTGCTCCAGACTCCATCATTTACGATTCTTTTTGAATACATTTCCTTCTTCAGTGGAGGCTCTGAAGTGCTACAGCTGCGTGAGCGACAAAAACGGCGTGTGCAGCCACGAGGAGGAGACCTGTGAGGACAGCAGCGACATGTGCGTCACAGAGACCAAGGACACAGGTGAGTCTCGCTGTGACCCGTCTCCGTCTCCATCCACTTTTACGCATCTCTAAATGTATCGTTTGCCCCGCAGGGAACGATGTGTTCAAGGGCTGCAAGACTGCGGGAGAGATCGAGGATCTCCCGGGCTACACCGTGGTCACCTGCTCCACTGACCTCTGCAACTAGAGCTGACCTGAACCCAGCAGCCTTGTAGATTTTGATGTAAATGTGTTTTATTGTTTTTTTTGTTCCTCTTGCACTCATGCTCTTGGCTTAACAGGAGCAGAAACACTGTACATGACAATAAAAAATAAGTGATAACATCTTGAAAATGAAATAATTGTTTGTGGCTTTTTCATAAAGTTAGTTCATTAATGTGTAAAGTAAGAATCTTTAGGCGCAGCACATTTTAACATTCAGAGAAATCTGTATTAAATGCTTCAAAACTCCAACATACAGTATTATTTAGATTGAATAAAAAGTGTAGCAATGTAGGTTTGAAAGTAGAATTGTAAGTAGTTTTGTGCTTCACTGCGGCAATTTCCACATGACTAAAAACATGTACAATTAACATCAACCGGTCTGACCAAATGAACAAACCGATAAAACACATAAAAGGTCAAAGTACTTTGGGTCAAATATTACTCCATAAAGTCAGTCATTTGATACTTTGACTTCAATTTCCATCTGATTCTTTTACTGAAGTAAACTATTTCAGTTCAGAGCAATAAGAATTGGAATGATCAAAATGTTTGTCGCCTTGATTGATTTTCTGGAACGTCAGTAATGCAAAACAAAACACAAAGGATTTACGGTAAGGACCGGCACACCTTTACTAAAAGCTTCACTTCCTCCTATGAAGCCAGTTGGTTTGACCTCAAAGAGTTCACGGAATTTGAACCCTAGACCTTTAGGTTACTGAGTCTGTGCTGTATCCAAATATGGAAGTCAGACGTTCTCCACCTGGTTCTGCAGCTCGGCCTGACTGAAGGGAAGGGGCAGGGAGGTCATTCATTTGTTCTAAAAAATAAAATCCAGATCTGCACTGACTCATGTAGAACCCGGAGTTTTGGATTCTCAGCTTTCTGAAGAGAATGCATCGGATCTGATTATTGGGTTATCTGATTTCCCTGACCATGTAAATGTAGCCGCCGAGACAAATGCAAATCATTGAAGCAAGTCCATTTCAATTTAAAGTTTACAGTCGTAATTGAATTCTCCAGGTCTATCATTAAATTTGTAATAACAAGTGTTGAGCAATGACACGCTCAGGTATGAAGAGGAACTGGAAATGTAGACAATGTTCTGACCCATTTATCAAACAAAGCGGTTTGGCTGGTCCGGCTTCATGGCTTCTTTGGTTTTTCAGGCACGTCGGTTTCAAACGTCGAACACTGACCACTGCAGCCTGGTCACCTGCTCCTCTGACCTCTGACCTCCGCAACCAGGGACGACCCCACAAAAACTACCCTCACACGCACAATATTATACTTTAATGTTTTTACTGAAGTAAGTCCATGTTTTTGATTGACATTGGTTAATCTTTTTGCAGTGGGCCCTCAGAGTCAAAACAAGATGATTGTACAAAAAAGCAGTATTTAACCTACACTCATTGCTAAAAATTGCTTTAATGTTATTTTCGCTGTCCCTTTGAATAGAGTAAATATATTATTATTATTGGGGGCCCTGAAAGATTTTTGCATTAAAAAGTGGGCCCTTTATAGGAATGGCTGCCTTATTGCATCATTAAAAAAACTGCATTTGAACTTCATCTTCTTCTACGTCATCATCATTATCTAAAAATATTGTAACTAAATATACAAAAAAGTAGCTATTACAGCAGTGACAATATCCCTCACTATGAAGCTCACTTTAGGTCCTTTCAGCGGGTTGACAGCGCCTCCTCATGGTGAGTTTGTATCGATACATCCATATACAGGGTTTCTACAGGCGACAGCAAGTCAAAGAGAGAGGGTTCTGACTCAAAGGAAAAATTATATATTTTCAAATACACTTTGATTTAATGCCAGCTTTAATCCTATTTAATGCTTTTTAATGACTTTTAAGGCCTTAATCTGGAGCAAAGTGGATTGAGGCACTTGTAATGCTTTTTCATGCCCCATGGAAAGCCAAGTATAGGAATAAGCAAGGCCATAAAGGTGCTATAACCATAGACCGTGAAAGAACAAGGATATAACATCGCTAATAGCTGCTAAAGCCTTATGGGAAATGGGGGAAGGAAGTTCTTCGCTCTTTCCATCTTTAAAGCTGCATTATGCAACTTTTAATGCAGAAAACAGAAGTAATATTAGTGCAAATTTAACCTTTCAGTGAACCCGTGGCTGTATGGGTGGTTGGCACTAATAGTTTCCATCCCGGTGGCCTCTAGGATGCTCCAGGAATTGTTTTGTAAGGTTTCTGATAGGTTTTCTCTGTCTATATGGTATGTGTACGTTCCATCCATACCAGAAACCCTTAACAACCTGAAATAAAACTGATCCTGGAGCGTCATAGAGGCCACTGGCGCCAGGCTAAGCACCGATACAACTGCTCGGTCACTGACAGCTCAAATTTGCGCTCAAATTAACTTTTTTTCCCACATACAACGATACATACTGCACCTTTAAGTCATTATCGAACACAGGTTTGCCATTCTGTCCTCCACGTGTCTTAACTCATGCAACATTGTCCTGTTTTTTTCCTTTTCGCAGCCAAATTGCTAGCATAAACGAGCTTCAGTTAGCCTGTGCTGACCACTTCCATTACTATTCTACAGACTGTGGCTATAACCTGTGCCATCATCCTGTCAAGTACAGCTTTCATTCATTCCGATATTAAAACCTAGAGGTGATTTAAAGCAATGTGATACAAAAATGTAAACTTGAAAAAAAAAAAGGCGGGATTTGAAAATGCGACCCCAGCCGTAGCTAAATGCAAATGCATCCACACATTGCACTGACTGCTCCTGATGGAAGCTGGGATGGTCCAAATGCAGGACAAACCTTTGTTGACAGTACGCTGATCTGGGTTGTATTTCTCCTCTGGGCTTTCCAGTCTTGCTTCATTCTGCCGAGTCAGCTGCTCTGTTGCAACATGCTCACCTCAGACTTCTGCCACTTCTGTAAACAGACACGACAAATAGCCACGTTTATGATCGAATTCTCTCACCCTCACTTTACCGTTAACACGACCATTTTAGCACCCCAAGCAAATAGCATTGTACATTTGGGGAAGTCAGCAGGTTCAAAGGTGACAGCCTCTTCTCTTTCACTTCAACGCTGGGGTTTCCAGGATTGCAGCGGAGTATAAAAGACAAAGGAAACTTTTGTCTCACGTTCTTCCCTGAGCTTCACCTCAGACACAGACCAACAACCAGGTAACGTCTGCTTTTATTGGATACAGGCACAACACTTAACACACATGTTGATCTGAGGGCAGAGCTAATCATGCGCCTTTAAAGCGGCCACACTCGTCATAACTCTGCAAGCAACAAAAGTCATTAGGTAAAATGTGGTATGTTCAAATTTATAAACATGGCCCAGTTTTGTTCCCGATGAATATGAGGCAAACAAGTTCAAATCGAAAAATGACTTAACAGTTTACATGCTTTGGTTCTTAAGACATGTCCTCGAATAGTGACTTAAAGGTGCATTATGGAACTTTTTATGTGCGTAATTGACCTTTTTTTTACGACCCAATGGCTCTGTGAGTGGTTAACATGGCACCATTACTTCTGATTATGGTGGCCTCTATGATGCTCCAGGATCAATTGTGTTGTAGGTTTTCAGGTGAGAGGGTTCTTCCTTCCAGAAACCCTTAAAAACAATTTTGGAAAGTAAATTCACCATTCTAATCACTCATACCACTCATGTTGGTTCACTAAAAGATCAATACTGTCCACACACATGAAGCGTCTTCCCCCCCTCCATTCCATAATGCATCTTTAAGGTCTTTTTAAAGCAGCACTAAGTAACGTGTTTACCTTAATAAATCCTTTCTAGTCCCTGTGGGGGTAATACAAGTGTTTATGGGATGATTGGGGGAGGGTCTTTCATCTCCCCCTGGTGTCTCTGGCCAGAAAACCACAATTGCAGCTTTTCCTGCTCCGACCTGGAGACTCAATACACACTAATGGAATCACGAAGAAGAAGCTAACAGGCTAACGGGCAAAGCTAACCACGGGCTAGCACCACTTTAGCAGTATTTACGGCCTGTCAGTGCAGTATTTACTCTCACGGACAATTAATGAGTAAAACAACAACAACATGCTACGACTCCTGCAGTGGCGCTTATGGCCTCTAGGGGCATGAATGCTGCTTCCCCATGAGCTTATCCTTCAAACATGACCTGCAAATACCTTTTATTTCTTTTATTCACCTAGGCAAAATGCTCAGAGCCGTGACATGCGCCCTCCTGCTCTCCCTCGTCTTTAGTCCAGGTAAATCGCACTGTGTTTATTTTATACTCTTCATTGTTGGTCATGAATGTTGCTGTTTCCATCCAAGTGTTATTCTCCTCCGACAGTTTACATATTCACTAATCGACCCATAGCCCCCCACTTATTGAGTCTGCCCTGGGTGAATTACAGGTGACGCCCTCACGTGTAACCAGTGCACTTCCCGGAGCTCGGACCTCTGCACCGACACCACCGTCCAGACCTGCTCCATCACTGAGAACGCGTGCGGGGCGGTCATCGTCACGCAGCCAGTCCGTAAGTCCCTGGACGGTTTCATAGAGCGTCGTCCAGTCAGTCGTGGCAGTAACAAGTGTGATAATGAACTTATACATGATGTTTGTGCTGGAAATGTCTTACAATGCAATGACCTAATCAAAGTACATGCCTGTGCAGAGTTCTCCCTCCGCTCCTGCATGAACATGGCCGTGTGCCAGGGCTGGATCTCCACTCCCGGAGCCTTCGCCATCTGCTGCAGCACCGACCGCTGCAACTGAGCACAGCGCCACCACCAGGGAACTGCAACTGAGAACATCATAATAATGCATTTTCTTGTCAATTGTAAAAACACACATAGTCAATGCCTTGGAGAAAAATGTGGCCTATTGATTGTCTTGATATTACCGTGTTCCCCTTAGTCCATTTTTACCATTTAAATGAACATGCCTCCGGCCCATCATCGCCCTCGGTCCCGGGTTTTTAAGCGTTCATGGCTCGTCCGCTTCCCAGCTATGCTGCGACCCGCCTCCACCCCTTAACCCACGCTTCCATTCACGGCTTCACCCTGCAACTTCCTTCACTGGTCTCCCATACCAAACATCATCTAACAGACATCCCTAACGCTAACCTCCATACTAGCCTGAATCAGTGTCTACTGCCGGGGTCTGATCGGCAAAAATATATATGCCAATAAATCTATCTAATTGCTGATTTTGTCTCTGTTTGAGTCTGTCCAGGTTTAAATAAGGTTTTAGTCAGATACAGTGCAATCAGTGTTTACTATAACTGTTATATATTCTCAGCAGAAATAGTCAAAGTAATGGTAACTGATAAAGATGCACAGTTTGCTACTTACTTGTTATTGTACTGTTAATTGAAGTGTTGATGGTAGTTGTAGCTAATAGTAGTAGTAGTAGTGGTGGTGATGGAAGGGAAACTAGGCAACATACTGTCGTAATTATTTCAGAAGTATTCAATGAAGCAACGGAATTGTCTCTTGCATATGCGATGTACACACCTGGTGACATGATGCTGACCTGTTTCACAATCGAGGGATTTCCCAAGAGTCATTGTGCTCAGTTTAAAAGGGAAAGACTATCCAGCACAAACACTCTTCATATGCTGCAGCCCGGCTTCAGAGAGACAACTAACAGGTAAAAACTTATACGATATGAATTCAACAAGGAAATGTTATCAAAGCTATAGTCAAAAAGTACTAGGACTAATACTGCGACTAATTTGAAGCTTTTTGGTTGCGTGCAGCATGTCATGGCGTGCAAAACTATGCTGCGTCTGTGCAAAGACAGAGTAGACAGTACACATTCGTAAAATACCAACACTGTAAGGCTATACAGTGGAACTTCCTATGACTGTATGTATAGTAGTAGTAGTAGTAGTAAATGTGGTGCAAGTTGCAGTAGTAAACGTTAGTATATAAGTAGAATCTCATGGAAAAAGTGCAGTTACTTCTGTAATTCAGCTTAAAATGTGAAACTAATGATGATTTGGATGGCTTACAGTCCATTTAAAGAATATTCACATTTTCAGGGATTTTTTAATTTGGGGTTTTTACAAGCTGAGCCATAATAATCAAAGGCTATACAGATCTCACTTTGCATGTAATGAATCTATCATATATTAGATCACTGTTTAAGTTGAATAACAGAAGTAAATGCACTTTTTCCATGAGATTCTAATTCTATGACGAGCGCCTGTATAGAGCTCATGAAAAGAAGCTGCTTTTCACGCCTGCCAATTCACTTCACAGACAAAATGATGAGAGCTGTGATGTGTGCCGTTATGTTCTCGCTGGTGATGTGTCCAGGTACAACATCTCACTTTTAAAAGATAAAAATGGTCTTTGATTATGCATATTTAATGGTGTGTGAATGTGTTTTAGGTGGTGCTCTGAAGTGTTACGACTGTTACTCCAAGGGCTCAGAGCTTTGTGACCAGACCCGCGTCCAGACCTGCTCCGTGTTGCAAAACGCCTGTGGAGCGGTCCTGATCTCACAGCCGCAACGTAAGGCTATTGGTTGGCTTTAATAGGCCTTCAGGAGTTTTCAAAATGTGGCAGCGAAAATATGTTAATCTAACATGAGAGGTCACATTCCACAACAACAGTACAGCCCTGGGGTACCCCAACAATCATAAAGACCGCTGAAAATGCTATGTTCATTTGATTTGATTTGATTTGATTTGACTTGATCAAAATCTTTTACACATGGCCACTCTTGTTTTTTATTTATTTTTGTGCTGGTCAAGTGTCCTAAGTATCTGTCCATGTGTCCTCTAGAGTACTCATTCCGCTCCTGTATGAACATGGCCGTGTGCCAGGGCTGGATCTCCACTCCCGGAGCCTTTGCCAACTGCTGCAGCACCGACCTCTGCAACTGAGCACAGCGCCACCTACAATTTACACCGAGAACTGCAACTGACGAGTGCCACCGCGCCATCTGGAGGCCGCACAAAGACCTGCAACTGAGACTTTCAAAAAAATATGAATTCTATGCTTAATAAAAAAAAAAAAGGAGCCTCACTAGTCACTTTGTGGACTCACTTTCTGGAGTTTGCATGTTCTCCCCCAGTGCACCTGTTTCCCCTGCTCCAAACATGTACAATAGTTTCCCTCTGGGGCCAGGACACCGTTGGAAAAGAGATTCCTAGTTAAATAAAACACATCGTCTTTGAGTGTCTAGAAAAGCGCTATATAAAACCAATGCATTATTATTATTATTATCTGAGAGAGGCAGATTCTCTTGACAAAGGAGAAGTGCTCACTAACACAGATTCAGACAGATTTGTGAACAATATTTGGGAGAAACTGATCTATGTAAACAGGAAAAGCCTGTCTTTTGAGTTCACCAAATGAAAAATGAGAGCATGTATCCCAGCCAGCAGAGGGTGACATTGTACAATCCTGTATGACTGTACAAGCGCATATAGAAATATGTACAATTAAAACTGGTAGGAGTATGCTACAGTATGACAGTGGCGGTGTGAGTTTCGGGTGTGGATATCACATGTGTCAACAGGTTTGACACCCTCACTCTATGACCAACAACTCACAGGCTCCCAAAAAGCACAGGTCCCACAGTTTTCATGTTACATTAGTGTGACTATGTGCAGATAAAATGGCTCAGTGTAGGGTATTGACTTCCAGGAACCCTGTGGTGAATGGGACTGCTGAGCTGTAGCCTCTGGAAGCCCACCTCAAATGAGCACACAAGGCCTAACAGCAACAAGGATTCATTTGGAAGTAGCAGAAAGATGGAGGTAGAACTGTGGCAAAAGTAACAAAACTATCAGAAAAGATCAGAAAAGGCTCTGCTGCAAAAACTTGTACTATTATTCCTCTTACTATTTCATTGTTTTAGGGCAATTGCTCCAACACTTTGATTTGGAACGTAGAGACGCTGTTTGTTTTCCAGTTGTTGTTGCCTGCAGGATGATGACACTTTCTTTAATCCGGTGCAACAGGTCTCGCTCTGATCGCACCACTCCCTGCTCCCTTTAAAATACCTGCCCCGTCAAAGCATCATTTGTTTTTTGCCACGGAACGCGGAGCTCAGCAAAATGTTCGGCAATCCAGGTAGGAGCATGAGACAACACGCGCCGCAAACGAGAAACATCGAGCATGGGTTGATTATGGGATAGTTGTGGGTTCGTTTTTGCACAGAAGCCTCTAAAACTTTTTTTTATCTGATTGTTTGTGCAGCAGGCCCACATCCGTCAGGGTTTGACCTCAGCGACTGCTTGACTGGGGATGACGGCCATGGCGGAGGAGGTGCCCAGCCCAAAGATGACCACAGTAAGGGGAGGTAAGACAGAGCTTTAGAGTCCAAAGAAGAACCAAAGAAATGTTGTTTCAGGAATGCTAAAAAATGCAAAAACAAAATAACCTTATGTGTTTTCGGAATTTGATTATTGACTTAAATATTATGCAAAAAGTTGTGGTGTTCTTTTACTTAGTGCTGTAATGTTTCGGCCCTTTTTGTCTCTGTCAGCCTTGTTGTGAACAGGAACTATCCAATGAGAATCACACCCTCATAGACATAAACAGTGTTGATATTGGACCATGCAGTATCGACTTACGACGTACAGTATGATGTGTCTTGCTTTGTTTGGATTCAGCCAAAAGCTTCTCCAAGTCGGAAGAACATTCATTTGCTTCTGAATTTGCATACAAACACAAGAGAGCCAGTTGGAACAAGTACAAACGTGGTAAGAGCGAGCCAACTTAATGAAAACCTGATGAGTCGATGTAGGCGAGCGCATCAGGCAGGTCCACGGGTGCTCGTCACAATGAGTGAAAACAGAACAGGATGACTTGCTGTGTACCTTTTGTTAGTGTGCAGTCAAAAAAAAGGGGCATCCGAGGCACTCTTTGTACACAAGATAATAAAACTCCTATATTTACATGGACACAAGCATGCGTCATCGTCAGGGCAACAGAGAAACTTCATTAGTACACGGCCGTGTTTTAACCTGTTTCAAGGATAAAATCACCCACTGATGAGTGCCTGACCATGGATCCATGAAGTCTTTATCCCTCTTTCTTAAATAAGAGGAGCACATGTATCCCAGGTGTTGTGTGGGTTATTTGTACTACTTACTGCTAGTACTGCAAAGCTACAGCTGGACTGTGGTTTAAGGACAAGCTTTACAAGGTAAATCCAATATGGTGATGACATGTCTGTGGTTTCTCCTTTGACAGGGCATTAGATGACCACGGTGATGGCCGGCGGGATGGAGACCACGACCGTGATCACGACCATGACCGTGACCAGGCCCGTGATCACGACCGTGACCACAAAGACCGTGACCGTGATCACGACCGTGACCGTGACCATGACCGTGACCAGGCCCGTGTTCACGACCGTGACCACAAAGACCGTGACCGTGATCACGACCGTGACCATGACCGTGACCAGGCCCGTGATCACGACCGTGACCACAAAGACCGTGACCGTGATCATGACCGTGACCGCAATGACCGTGACCATGACCGTGACCGCAACCGAGACCATGACCACGACCGTGACCGTGACCGCGGCCGTGACCGCGACCATGGCGACCGCGGCCACAGTCCGGACCGCCGGGGCAGGGACGGCGGGGGCAGTGGGAGTGGGAGTGGCAGTGGGAGCGGAAGCGAGAGTGGCAGTGACGGGGGTCATGGCAAACACGGCAAACACAAAAAACACGGAAAACACAAGCACCGCGGCCACCCCGGGCGTGGCCGAGGGCACGGCAGGGGCGGCTTTTAGAGGAGACATCAAAAGTGAGCGTTTCCCTTTGGGTTTGCACGCACTTTTCTCCATTTGTCCAACTGGTTGCAAACTAACATGACTTTTTTTCCCCACAGGCGGCGGACCACACCCTGACCACACCTGGACATCATCTGTACACATGCAGCGGGCAGTGCTATATCTGACCAACTGAAGGAATGATTCTACTGCCTGGTGATAAGGCATCAAAGTTATATTAGAGTGTATGAAAATAAAAGTGCGAGCAAATGATTAAACATGAAGGTGTTTTATGTGTTTTTAATGTTTATTTTATAGAACGATAGGAATAAGATGAATGATAGAATAGTGTTGTTGAGTAACAATAAACATAAAGAAATACTCGAGGCTGTTTGAGGACAGTGCACATGCCAGTTTGTGGTAGTTTATCCGGTTTAGCCAGTGAGTCACTTTATAACCACAATGACACGTACACATTATACATTTGTCCTCATACAGTACCTTCTATCCCTAAAGCTCTCACCTGTCCTGGTGTTTCCTACTGCACAGGTATTAGGAGGCCATGTCTGCCTCACTTTCAAATGAAATCTTTAAGGTTGTGATATAGACAAAGCCTTGGCGGAGGTCTTCTCTGGGCGTTCGCCTTGTTTTACCTGACAAGAGCCTGACTCATGTCTGCCAAACCAACTGCGTGTTTTTTTTTGGTTTGTGTATCCTGTCTGTACACAAAGAAATTGGGTGGCACCTCAGGGTGCAGACAGTGCAGTCGTATGAATTGAATAACTGGGGAATTGTGTCACATGAGTAATAAATACATTTGTGGTGGAGGGTGGAGGCACATTAAGTCTCCAACAGAAACTGCCCTGGAGCCAGTGTTCAGAGGGACGAGCGTGAAATAAGCCATATTCTTTTAGTCTTATCACTGCAAAACGTAATTAACTAGATCAGTATAAACATCTCAATTTGAGCATAATAATCCAAATTTTAGTTGTTTTGACAAGTTAAGAAGTTGTTGGGCATTTGTCCTGGATTATTTCACTTGTTCTGAGATGTTTCTGACTCGTTTCGATACATTTCGTCCTTATTTCAGGTCATTTTCTTTGCCAATGGGGAAAGAAAATTGGTCTTGTCTCATTGGCAATTTTACTTTCTTATTTCAAGCGAGATTTACCCTAGAACTGGTCTGAAATGTCCTCAAACAAGCAAAGTAAACTCGGTCCGATCAGGAAAAGTGTCTAAATGAGTGAAAACCGCTCAAAACAAGAAACATTTCCTCAATTCAGGTCATTTAAGCCAATGCTTGATATTCACTTTTTGTGTTGTTACAATGTTAGAGCTTCATTTATTTGCATATTTCATTAAAAAATCGGCCTATATAAGAAATATATAGGCCGACAACAAAACTGCAAAGTCAATGCACTTTTGTCAAACATTTATTCTTCTTTTCGTTTGGCTTAATATTAAAGCACAAAACCAAAATACAATGTGGTGTGATATATTTCTCACTCAACACTTCCACCTGGTGGTCATAACAGGGAAGTGTTTGCATTCACACTATATCAGTCTGGTTTTAGACTCTCCACCGCCACCAAGGCGTGATCATGGCGTTCTGCAACGTGTCCAGCCATAGACTCAAGCCTGGGGCAAAGGCTCCACCCCTGACCCACATGTCCCACAATGCCCATTACTCCCTCTAGAGGCTGGAGTTGGTACATACATCTTTGCACATTTATATCACATAATCATTGTCATAATCATCCATAAAGGGAAGTGTCTTGAAGTCCATCTCCACAGTCCACATGAGCTGAAGCGCCTGTGCGACGACGTCCCCGGACATTTTCTGAGCGAATGACGTGATTGGCCCACTGGGCGCCGCCGAACAGTCCGGTTTTCTCCAAGCAGGCGATTTGATTGGACGATCAATGGTTACGCCGTCTTCCGTTTGTAGATCTGGCATTGTGATGGGTTGACACTGGAGATTTGGTCGCTCTACCATCTTCCGATCCAGCGCTGTGACCGGTCCTCTGCATTCAAGAGTCGAGAGCGACACTGGACGTATCTCCGGTCGCAATGTGGTCCAGGATAACTTCGTCTCATCCTGGAAAACGTTTACACTCTTTCCTTCTTGTTCAGGACGATTCTCGGCGAAAACCTGACATCTTGATCCCGTGCATCCCATTCTAATATTAATGCAAAAAGACAAAGTTGTTCGGTGTTCTGTGCAGTCTTCAGAAGCTGGTATTTTAAGTAAGGCTTTGCAGTTTGCCCGACCAGTTTGTGTGAGGAAGGGAGGGGGTTAAAGCCACTTCTTTAAGTAAGTAGTAATTATTCAGCACAAAACTTCCCTTAAAGCTGCAGCTGTCATTTTGGTAAACATCCCAAAAATGAAGGCTGTATAGTGGGTAAAGTATAGGTGGGGGTCTCGGAGTTCTCCCCTAGGAACATTTGAATGAAACAGATATAATTCAAAGTAGTCTGGTGCATTTTTGTTGACCTTATTATAATCAGCCTCATACATTATGATTACTATTCTCTTCAAACAAATAAACTTTTAAAGTTGCTATATCTGTTTTCTTCATGATACCTTAACGTACCTCTTCGAATGAGCTTATAATCAGGTCAGTTCGGTAAAGCTCTAACCACAGCCTGAAGTAAAGCTGCCTCAGGAGAAACACTGCTGCTATCCTCTTCTTTTTACTGCAGACTTTGTTTTATCATGATACAATACTTAATTAATCTGTAGTCTGTTCATCACTATTCACATGGTGTCTCCTGTCCCACTCCCCCTCAGGAGTGCCCGTCTAGATCGAACGGAGGAACCCGGCTGAACGGAGGAACCTGCATTCTGGAATCTGAGGACTGGACGGTCTGTGATCTTGGCCTGTCTGCTGAGGGATCCTTCGGCCCTGGGTCTCTATAGCCTGTCCGTCCATGGGAGTGGATCTCTCCTTCTGTGGTTCTCCCCAAGGTTTCTCTTTTCTCCTGCCGGGTTTTTGAGTTTTTCCTCGCCGTGCTGGAGAGTCTAAGGACGGGGGACGCCCATGCCACTCGTCGCCACCTCCTATTGGACATTATATTTGCCTGGATTCACCTGAACTTTTAATTGTCATATTTATTGCTCTGTTTTATTGCCTTAATGTTTGGTGCAGCTGTGAGGCCACTTCTGTTGTGATGTTGGGCTTTACAAAACCATTAAACTTGAAACTACTCATTTTTGCTGTGGGGCCCCAGGCTATTTTCTGCACGTGTCAGTTCCACCCCTGTTCCTGCACCGTCTGAAACCTTGACACCTTGCATTGTGTGAGTGAATCGATTATTATTATTATATTGTCCTTTTGTTCCTTTCTTTTTTATTAGTAGTAGAATTTAACTGTTGTTATTTTTGTTTGTTCTGTTTTATTTTATTTATTATTTATTAAATCAATGGTTTAGTTTGATCATATTCCATCAAATGGGCCAATGTGCCATGCGTGCCTCTTATGATGCTATACAGCGCCATCTGGTGGGAACGTGCTGTAATTCAGTGTCACGTTCTAGTGTTTTTGTTTTGATGATGTTTTTTATGTTGGTTTCCACATCAGTGCCTCTTTGTGAGGAATGTGGGCACAAACCACATGACACTCAGTTCAATATAACGCAATGTTTTCATTATTTTCCCATTTTATAGCAATGACGCAATTACTGGAGGTAACTGGGTGATTTGAAGATTGTGAAAGTTTAAACCCAAGGACCCAGCAGTGGAGCGGAGGGAGGGGAGAGGGCAGTCCCTGGTCCCTCAGTCCCCCAGAGGCTGGACTTGTCTGGACTCTTGTTGGTGCGGACAGAGCTGTGCAGCCCTCAGTCCAGGATGCACGACCCGCTGCCTGTGTGCCTGCTGCTGCTGCTGCTGCTGGCGTGGGGGGGCTGCTCCGGCCTGAACGGCACATCCCAGCCCCCCGTGACCCTGCTGACGCCCCTGGACCCCACGGACCAGTGCTCGCCTTGCGACTTCCGCGAGCACAGCAAACTCATGCGCCTCCAGAGCATCAAGTCCCAGATCCTCAGCATCCTGCGCCTGGAGCGGGCCCCCAACATCAGCCGGGACATGATCCGCACGCTGCTGCCCAAAGCCCCCCCGCTCACGCAGCTCCTGGACCAGTACGACCCCCGCGTGGAGGAGGAGGAGCGGGCCAGCACCGAGACCATCATCACCATGGCAACCAAGCGTAAACGCCCCACACTCATGCACTTTTATCTATGTAACGTTTAGTTTGTGAAGTAAAGAGAGTGTGAGGAGTTCTGAGTCACTGGCATGGCAACATTTAAAAAGGACTACCACTACAAAGTGAAATAATAAACATCACAAAAAATGTCGAACTAAAGAAAACAAGAAAACTGGTGTCATACACACTTTAAAGGTGCATTATGCAACTTTTTATGCAAAAAAAAGGTTGATATTTGTGCATATTTACCCTTGTAGTGACCCAGCATCGTCTCGAGGACGCTCTGGGATCAATTGTTTGAAGGTTTTCACTGCTGACCAGAAAATCTACAAGGCGTCATGCTGACCACTCATACAGCCGCTGGGTCACTACTTTTTATTCCACATAAAAGCTGCATATTGCACCTTTAAAGGTTTTATAACCTGCACATGGCTTATTTTAAAATCATAAATTGTGATTTTGGGGCTCTAAGAAAATGTGATTACATTTTTAGCATGTGTTCCTTACCTGTGCCTCTAGCGGACCAGCTGATCCAGGAGCAGCTGTCCACCTGCTGTCTGTTCAGCCTGAGCCCGAAGATCCAGCCCAAGAACATCCTGAGTGCCCAGCTGTGGGTGCACCTGCGCCCGGCGCATGTGGTCAGCAGCGTCTTCCTGCAGATCTCCCGTCTCAAGCCCAGTAGGGCGGGCAACAGCACCAGGGTGCGAGTGCGCTCCCTCAGACTGGACATCGACACCGGGGCAGGGTCCTGGCAGAGCGTGGACATCAAGTCCCTGCTGCAGACCTGGCTCCGGCAGCCCGAGATCAACTACGGCATCGAGATCAACGCCTTCGACTCACAGGGAGAAGACCTGGCAGTAAAGTCCGCCGAGCCCGGAGAGGAGGGCCTGGTAAGAGAGACATGAACATGTTTCAGTTCTATCACGTTTCCATTGCACTATGGGGGAAAAGACAGTGGTTGATTAGTTTCTTCATGTCTGTCTGCAGGTTTTGGTTTGCATTTTTAACTTTCTGATCTGATTACATTTGAATAATGGCACAGCTACCTAGGTCACATATACATGTTGTCTCATGTTCTTTTTCTGCATCCCACGCCCTCTCCTCAGCAACCCTTCATCGAGGTGAAGATCCTGGACAACCCCAGGCGTTCGCGGCGTGATGGGGGCCTGAACTGTGATGAGAAGTCTTCAGAGACGCGCTGCTGCCGCTACCCCCTCACTGTGGACTTCGAGGAGTTCGGCTGGGACTGGATCATCGCTCCCAAGCGTTACCGAGCCAACTACTGCTCAGGAGAGTGCGAGTTTATGCACCACCAGCAGTACCCCCACGCCCACCTGGTCATCAAGGCCAACCCCCGGGGTACCGCCGGGCCCTGCTGCACCCCCACCAAGATGTCCCCCATCAACATGCTCTACTTTAACCGCAAGGAGCAGATCATCTACGGCAAGATCCCCTCCATGGTGGTGGACCACTGCGGCTGCTCCTGAACACCGTTAGCATGGTCCTGTAGGCTCAAGTCCATTATGATGCAGTCCAAACATTACCTTTAGTGCAGAGTATGTTGTGTTTGACCTGCTTAGAGAAGATAAGGCCCACACTTGCACACTGAAATATATACAGTAGAATAAAGATTGAGCGTACTCTTTCTGTCATGAACAAATATGTCTTTTACTGAGGTAACTGTAACAGTCCAGTCTATTGCAGTTACTCTCCTGTTATGCCATCTCCATCTGCCGATCATTGGCCCATCAAAATTCAGTTCAAACGAAGAGGACCCAGACTGCATTCTTGGTATAGAAAGGGAACAAACCGTTGACCTTATCGGTGACCAATGCTTCAATATTTGTGTGGATAAATAGAAAATTGAAACACAATTCCTAATCTAGTGATGCTGGCATTTGCAAATTTCAAGCATGCTTCATGGATTGGTTTTCCATTAGCATCTTCCCCGTAACGTGACTTGGAGAAGGTGACCAAGAACACAGAGGTTTGGGTCTGGAAGAGCTTGCTCTGTTGTGTTGATGGAGTGGAGTGTGTTATAGCTGCTTATAATCTGTGTCCTGAAGTGAGCCCTAATCCGCTGCAGGGGACTGTTCCAGTCGGAGACAAACATGAACCCAGTAACTCGGACATGACACTGTCCTCTGGACAAAGGGACACTCTGAACACTCTTCTCCTCAATGTGTTTGCAAACTCCTGACCCTGAATGTTACACAGCAGCTCTTATGCTTTTGTAAGTCATTGAAAGCTGCTCTGATGACACATTGAAGAGTCTAAATTTGCATATTTGACTAATAACAAAAGAAGCACCTTTTAAATTTAGTAATGCACTTTGTGTTGCTTACTGTATGCTTACTTTTGTAAAACCATGTAAACATCTAATGTAGATATTGTAATGAAAACTGGATTACACCTGCCATAGCAATCAGTCAGTTTGAGCAGATATGACCACCTCTTCAACCAGACACAAAAGTGCCAGTGAGGAGTTTATCAGAACAGCAGTTTGAAAGTGTTTGAATGTAAAATGTAAACCCCCGAGCGAGGCTGAGGCTGCGAGCAGATGGCTTCATGTTGTTGTGCTGCACATGGGGTTTCTGACCCTAAACACTGATGTCCTGACATTTGGGTTCTGTTCCAAGTTTGATCTGAGAACTTATAAAATACTTTTTCGTAGTCAAGATCTTGTTTCAAATGAACCCACTCATCACCCTGGTGGCGATAGCTCTCTGTGAAGACTTTGTCTAACGCCTTTTATTTGGTGCTTCGACCACAACCACAAGACAGCTTTCCCACCATCACTGTGGATGTGTGGGGTGGTGTCACTGGTTCTCCCACCATGTGTTGATTGTAGAGAAACAAAAACCTTACTGACAAAAAAAAAGATGGAAACAAGTAAAATCACCTAAGCCTATATACTGTTTTCTTTGCTGGTTTGTTTTTAATAATTACTTAAAACTGTGAAAGGAAGTTCAATGTTCAAGTGCAGCAATTTAATCTTTTAACCCCCAAATGAATGAAGATCATTGCCTGTAACAAGTTTCCACATTTTCTCCAGTTTGGCATTACCCAAATCTAAAAGCTTCTTGAAAAGAGCGCCAAAACAGCGACGAGAACGAGGTTGAAAATAAAACAAAAATGTGACAAAAAAAGCAGCGTCAAAAACAGTCCAGAAAAACAAAAACACAATAAAAAAGTGACAAAAACAGAAACATGACAAAAAAGCACCAAAAAGCAAAAGGTTTAGAAAATGCATAATGTCAGCAAGATAAACAGACCTCACTATCTGTACTACACCACCATTATTTGTGATTCTGGCAAATAAAAATGTATTATTATCTATTATCTGAACTCTTTCAAAAAAAAATTCAGACAAATATTACAAAAAGTGTAAATCAATTTTGTTAATTATATTTTCAATTATTTCATACTGAAACTGAACTAGAGATAAGTTTCAGTTTCACTCAGATCAGGACTGTATGACTTACTTTCAATTTCCCTGAAAGCATGTGACCACGTTGGCTGTTCTAATCAGGAGCCTGTCCTCCCCGCAGAGGAATGCCACGAAGCTGCCGTTCACAGAGCGGACAGTTAGTTTACGCTTCATTTTATTCCGAAAAACAAAGGAATTGGTACTTACACGACAAAATCCCCCTTCGTCCCTAATTCACGTGGATGAAATAAAAAAACAACGGCATGTTTATTACTTATTGTAGGAGTTCCTGCTCACAGAGAGAACAGCCGCGTTTGGACGACTTTTATTGGTCCTTACTTTTAGAAGGCGGGTCAACGGTATGGAGCGTGCACTGGGATTGGCTGCGGCCGTTTCCGTGTTATTCATATATCATTACACACAGTAGAGCCATAGCACAGACCACGCAGCGCATGTGCATAACACTTTAAGAAATAATAATACACTTTATATTTATCTACTGCGTTCTGTCCCGGTGCAAGAGGGCCAAGCTATAAAGGTAAGGTCAGTGTTGAGCCAAGGCAATATACGGGAATACTGCCGGTGCTCGATTATCTATTAATCTACTTGAAATGGAAAACTTGATTTAGATCCAGGACTTTGCTTACATTTGGAAAAACTACTGACAGTAATAATAGAGCGGGTTATTCTCGTGTCTGAAAATGCATCATAGTGGCAAAAATCTGCTAATTATTGTACAGTTTAGGTCTGTCACGACAATTACTATACCGGCTTTTCGTTCAATAAATAGACAACAAACGATTAATAATGATAATTGATTTGGGCTCACTGTACTATTAGCATTTTCCCCTTTTTGTTCTTTGCAAAACTTTCTTGTGGTATTTTAGACTATGATTATGCACTTTTAGAACAACGGTTTACTATATTTTTTTATTTGCTAGAGTTGACATTCGCTAGTATCGTTGTAGTCAATAATATCATTAATCACGATATTTTCCTGCCACAATATATCGAACCTTAAATTTGCTACAGGCCGAGTGCCGTCATTACATTTGCCTGATAACAAGATGGGCACATGGATAATAGTTCCACAGGCATAATGGTTTTAATGATGCTTCTACGTTAATGCATTGTTCTGAGTTCTGACATACATGTTGTATTGTACAGCAGTACTTAAAAAAAAAGCCTGAAACTTTACCCAACTTTACTGAAACTTTACTTTACAACTATTACATAACAACAACAATTGAAATGTCCATAATTTGCGGGAAGGTGTGTAAACTAAACATACTCGGGCAGTGTTTTTCAACCACTGTGCCGTGCCGTGAGATATTGCCTGGTGTGCCTTTGGAAATTATCCAATCACCTAGTTGTTGTTGTTGTTTTTTTTAAACAAATGCATTATTATCCACAAATAATGTACCGTTTTCAAGTGTCTGTGCTGTCTAGTGATCGGCAGAGTAACCATATTATACTCTTCCATATCAGGTAGTTAATTTCTTTGAGACAAGAGAATTAGTGATGTATTGAGGCGTTGTGGCGAGTGAGACTATACAGTGTTCCTAGCCAAGACACTTTGATGAGAACATTTTCTGCTGGTGGTGCCTCGTGATTATTTCAATGAAAAAAATGTGCCTTGGCTCAACAAAGGTTGAAAAACACTGTACTAGGGAGCACCAGCTCATGACATTGTCCGGCTTGAACTAAATCTGAACAAGCTTCTGGCTCATGCTTTGTGTAGACCATGTCAGTGAGATTTAGCTGATAGACCATAGTCATGCACATAACATGAAATACAGATGAAGTACAAAAACGTAACCGTAAGCAACTGACTCATTGGTAAGCAGTCAGCCTTTTCTGCCTAGAGGAGGGCAAAACTAGGATAAAGAGGAACCGTGGAAGGAGGTCGGGACTTCACTTCTTCTCTCTCTTTGAAGTCACCAGCTGGTTTTACTTTTTTCTAACTAGGAACAATAAACGCCTTATCTTTGAGACGGCTTCCATCTCCAGTGTGCACTTTGGCCATATCCAAATATCTGTCCTTGCTGGGTCATAACACATCGACACATGGATGGCAACTGGCAAGCGATGTTTTCACATACTTCAAAAGCTCCAAGAAGTCAGTCCAGCAGAATTATCTTTTTAATATTGATTTAAATTGTTTGATGTGCCTTTGTGTGCTGCATTTAATCCCTAGAGCATGCTGTCTACTGGTGAGATTACATTTTAGGTTTCTGTTTCTCCGTAAACTGTGGTTGTAGAATTGGGGTCAATGCCAAAATAAACCGGTAATACTTTCTTTTATGTCAAGTTTCTCAGGTATTTACAAGATGCTTTCACTGTCCTCTTAATGTCTGCCTGGGTAAGGCAAGTTTACGAACATTAAAGATTTGTACTGATGTGTTTTGTTTAATATAAAGAGTTAGGGCTGAAACAACAAATCGATTAATCGACAACTAATCGATTACTAAAATAGTTGTCAGCTATTTCAGTAATCGATTAATTGTTTTCTAGTGAACACAGACTAAAATAGAGCAAAAATGACATGACAATTGTGTATTTTGGATGAAAACCTACTTTATTTTTAAAGTGAGGGTCTGCAGTGTTTTGTACATTGTAAGTTTCATAAATATCTGTCTTTGCCTCGTCCAATCAGAAAGCAGAATTAGCACAAAGAGCCTTCTACAAATGTTTGCTTTAAGTTTACTTCATCAACATGTCCTTAAGCGGCGCCACTTTAGCTTTATGTGGTCAAAAAACTGAAAAAATACAATTTCCATGCACCTTTCACAGCCAAGCGATTAATCGATTAATCGTGAAAACAATCGGTAGATAAATCGATTATCAAAATAATGGTTAGCTGCAGCCCTATAAACTTATGCTCAGTCGTTCAGCCCTACTCCACAGTGACGTGTCTTCCCCTGTGTGCCCTGTAGATGGCGCAGTGGTACCAGCTGCAGATGCTGGACTGTAAGTACCTGGAGCAGGTGGACCAGCTGTACGACGACTCCTTCCCCATGGACATCAGGCAGTACCTCAGCAAGTGGATCGAGAGCATCGACTGGTCAGACTGTGCACACGCCGGGGTTCATGTCAGCAGCGGCCGTGGAAAGGTCAACCACGCTAAGGTCATTATTTGTGTGTGTGTTTCACAGGGAGGCAGTGGCGTTCAGCGTCTCCCTGGCCACGGTGCGCTTCCACGAGCTGCTGTCCCAACTGGACGACCAGCACAGCCGCTTCGCCCTGGAGAACAACTTCCTCCTGCAGCACAACATCCGGAAGATCAAGAGGAACCTGCAGGTATTTTTTACGCCTTTTTGTCAAGTTTTTGTTGCTTTTTTTGGTTGTGTTTTCATGCTCGTTGCCGAATTGGAGAAAATGTGCTCAGTTAAGGCGGGGCTAAGAGGTTCAATCCAATCAAAACAAGTCATCCAATAATGCCAGACCGACAGAACAGCAAGGTCGCGTGTGACGCAGTTACTAATGGCGTTATTTGTAAACGTTATTCCCAACTCTGGTGGGGGCGGTGTGTTGATGCTGAGGTGCTGTGTGCAGGACCGCTTCCAGGAGGACCCATTGCACATGGCCATGATCATCTGCAGGAACCTGAAGGAGGAGCTGAAGATCCTGGAGATAGCCAAAACCACAGAGGTAACACCCGGGCTTCTCTGGCACTGTGTATATACATTATACCGCCGTTCGATTACTCAAACATGGCATCAGCAGGATATCACTGCCTTCAGACTGTTTTTTTGCATTTTATTTGTGTTTATCATGTTGCAATCTGATTAGGCTTTAACCCACTCTCCTTCCCAGAGTTTTAACACCTGTTGTGGAATTGTTTTTTCCAGCAGGAGCGGGACGGCCCTGAGTCAGCCATGGTGGTGGAGAAGCAGAAGCTGGACAGCAAAGTCAAGGAGATGAAAGAACGAATTCAGGTGCGACACAGTGAACCCTCTGTCTTGTGTTTTCATGACCCTTATTGCGTCTCTATCCTATTATTACTTAGTACTTCTGGATACAATCTTATGTTACAGATGGCCGATCAGAACATTAAGAACCTGGAGGACACGCAGGACGAATACGACTTCAAAGTCAACACGCTCAAGAACACAGGTGCGCACGCGTCAAAGAAAAGTGTCTGTGGAATATGAGAGAAAGTAGCAACGTTTATGATTGGCTGTTGGCAGAAAATGAGAAGAACGGGATGACGCCGAAGGAGCTGGAGAGGGAGAAGCTGAACATCGAAAGAATGTGTCTGGAGCTCAAGGCCAAGCGACAGGTCGGAATTTAGTGGAACACTGGAACGGGGGATGACACACTGTTGAGTATTTGTAAAGCGTAAAGTAAAGCGGTGTGTTTGGGGGGTGTCCAGGACGTGGTGGCGCAGCTGGGCGAGCTCCTCAGTGTGATCCAGCCTATTATCTCAGACCTGGTCTCTGAGGAGCTGCCCGAGTGGAAGCAGAGGCAGCAGATCGCCTGCATCGGAGGCCCGCCCAACGCCTGCGTGGACCAGCTGCAGAACTGGTGAGCCGCGCTTCACTCATTAGACCGCACTCCTCATTGACCGACGCTGTGTTCTCCGCTCTCAGGTTCACGGCGGTGTCAGAGAGCCTCCTGCAGGTCCGCCAGCACCTGATGAAGCTGCAGGAGCTGGAGCAGAAGTTAACCTACGACAGAGACCCCATCACGCAGAAGAAGGACACCCTGGAAGCCCGAATCCACGAGCTGCTCAAGAGTCTGCTCTCCAAGTACGCGGGCGCTCACAGCACACACACACAGCCTGATACACTTTATGTTTCATGAATGCGTGTCCATGTGCTCAGCTCCCTGGTGGTGGAGAGGCAGCCCTGCATGCCCACGCACCCACAGAGACCCCTGGTGCTCAAGACGGGAGTCCAGTTCACCGTCAAGCTACGGTAAGGAAGAAGTGCAGAGTTAAGGCGCATGATTATTATGCAATTATTCCAGGCCCAGTCTAGACGTTTCAACTTATCAGCTTATGTGTCTTGTTCAATATTGCCTGTTTTTTTTACTTCCCTGACATTAGCAATGCAATGTATCTCTCAACATCTTGTACTTCTGGACACTTCAGGTCCGTTACTGCTGCTCAAAATGACAGCACTGGTAGATAATAGATTCCTGGTGACTTCATGCTTGATTTTTTTTCAGTCCGTTGCTTTACTTTACAGTTACTTTGTGTTTTTTCTGTTTCTTGCGTCTTTGACGTTGTTGGCCGTCCCAATATTTTTGAAATGTCAAGAGAGGTGCATCCCTCTGACAGGGATTCTACAGTTTTTGACTTTTCAGTGAAGACAGATGTCTTTTCCTTCCAATTTCTATGCTATTTTGTGCGAAAGAAAGAAACAGCATGATAATTGTAGCCTGATAAACCAGACCCACCTTCTTTCTGCACGAAAGAAAGTGGGTCTGGCCACGCACGGTAGACAAGTTGTTGATTGGCGGCTAAGGCCGAACCAATCACGACCGTCACAGAGAAATGAGAAGGTGACGTCACTCGCTGCACCTCTATGTTTTTAGTTCAATTAACGTTAACATCAGCCAAAGCTAATCATGGATGAAGTAGTCAAGGACTTTGCCTCGCGTTCTCCTCGTGAGTTTAGATTCACTTCATATTTTTTTAATTGGACGCAGCTGTCGTCACGTCCGCTAATCGCTAATTGGTTTATTTCACTGACAATCTGTGCGCGTTAGGCCCGCCCCTTTAAACTGCTCCAATTGTTCCGTGACCAGACTCATTCCCTGCGTGGAATGGACAGGGAAGAGTATGGCAGAGCCAGGCAATGATAATTGTGCACCTCATTCAGAGCGTGGACCTGCCTTGGCCACACTTCCTCTCCTCACATGGACGGCCTTCACCTGGGACACTTCCAACAGCCTTTCAGTTCGACACAGTTTTGTTATGAAAGTATTCAGACCTATAAAGTCCTCGTGTGGTTTGCAGATTCTTGGTGAAGCTCCAGGAGTTCAACTACCAACTCAAAGTCAAGGCACTGTTCGATAAGTACGCTGATTCATACGTTACTACATTAGCACACCGTCTTCATCACTGACGCACTTTCTTCTTCTCCTTCTCCAGGGACGTGACAGATAAGAAAGGGTCAGTATCGGCATGTTTTGAAATCATCACACAGATTCCAACTTTTCTAAATGGCTTGTCTTGCTGTCGTCCAATTTTAGGTTTCGTAAGTTTAACATCTTGGGGACGAACACCAAAGTGATGAACATGGAGGAGTCCAATGGCAGTCTGGCGGCTGAGTTCAGACACTTGGTAAGCCTGCAGTCACTCCTTACGCGAGCCATCACTTTATAACATCTTTATTTTCTTTATGCAGCAACTTAAGGAGCAGAAAGTAGCAGGAAACAGACACAACGAGGTAAAGCAAAAACAGGCAAATAATGCTTTACTTTTGCTGTTACCTTTAATTACAATGCGTCTGTTTAGGTTCCTCTTATCGTGACAGAGGAGCTTCATTCTCTGAGCTTCGAGTCTTCCGTGCAGCTGTTTCAGGGTCTGGACATCAGGCTGGAGGTACGAGAAACCAGGATTACAAAAATAAAACCCCGCAGGAATGTTCAAAAGGACCCTTGTCTGCTTTTAGGCCGTCTCTCTGCCCGTGGTGGTCATCTCGAACGTGTGCCAGCTGCCCAGTGGGTGGGCCTCGATCCTCTGGTACAACATGCTGACCACTGAGGCGAAGGTGAGGCTTTGACTGGAAATAACGTGGGAGCTTGCTGAGGCAGACTAAGCCAATACAAGTCGACATCTAGGCCAGGTCTATGTAAGGTCCATTCTAAATCAGAGAAAGATCCAGAACAGAGCTGCACAAATGATACTAATAAAGACCTGCTGTTTTTAAGCGCTGGTTCTCTGCGGTCTGTGCGTTTGCTGACGTTGTATCTCCGCCTTTAGAACCTGAAGTTCTTCCTGACCCCACCTGCTGCCAAGTGGTCCCAGCTGTCCGAGGTCCTGAGCTGGCAGTTCTCCTCTGTCACCAAGAGGGGGCTCAACACGGAGCAGCTCAACATGCTGGCCGACAAGCTACTGGGTCAGAAACACCACTCGCATGTCAGGCCAGAACAATCAAAAGAATTCACTTGTCCGCTAGTGTCTATTTAAGACTGGGGTAGGAAACTGATGATGCGTGGGACAAATCTATTCTCTAAGGGTGCACTCACACTTGACATCCAAACCGTGCCACTCTCTAGCTCGTTTGAGGAAAGGCCTGGATGCCCCGAACGGCCCGCACTCACACTTACACAAACCAACCGAGCCGTGGCCGGTTAGAGAAGCACGAGGAGTTGTTTACAAGCGTACGTGAGCAGCAGCAGCGCAACATAAAAACCTATACAGCTGCGTGAAATAATGTCTACTATGAGCCCTGTCAAATCTCTTCACTCCACTTTTCTTTGCATTTTACTACAGTTTAATAGCCGGGCTAACGCCAGACTAAAATCACAAGTGATATTTAGTCTGGGGACACCAATTCATTTTCTCGTAGGAGAGGTGTGGTTTACGATCGTCTATAGTCGTTTATTGGGCGCTATGAAAAAAAAAAAGAGTCTATCATGCGTCTGCACGTAGCCATAGCCAATCGTATCATCGTATGAGATGACGTATGACGTACCCGCTGTAAACTTTTGAGATAAACTATTTAAAGCTTGATCTGCTGCTGTCATGATGGATCCATTTTTTTATCCGTAAAGAAACTACAAGCTTCCGTATATCGAATAGCTCGTCATCGTCTTGCCGTCCCTCCTCGCTCTGTGATTGGTTCCCAAATCCATGCGAAAATTTCAGCCATGGTCCCCAGGCTGTTGTGCAGTTCCAAATGATTCGAGCGCACACAGCAGCACGGCGTTAGCCAGGTTAACAGTTTAACAAAAAGGGCTATGGTGAATATAATAGTCACTTTAAAAAAAGCGGAGAAATAGAGAAGTGCGCGTCCCCCTGTCCCGCTCAGCTGAGGCGGGGGGGGGAGCAGCACCTGCCGCTCTGAGCCTTTCTTTGGAGTCATATACAGCCTTCAAAAAGGCTACGAGAACAGAAGATCTGACGCTTAGTTTATGTCCTTCATTGCTGCTTCGGCCACTGGTTAAACAGCTTTATGTTGGTGAACTCCTGGAAGTCTACGCTTTACGTTACGACAAAGCACTTAACACGAACACGCACCGAAGTCACAAGTGATAAAAGCACCCGCAGGTTTTATCTGTCCCACTAAAGCCTGCGGCCAAACCAGGTACAGCAGCAGAGAAGCTCGGACACAGGGCGGGAGAAGCGCAGCCGCTCCCGTAAAGTCAGCCCGAGACGTGCGTGAAGCGGCCAGGGCGTCGGGGGTGAGCGGTCGGGGAGACGAGCGGTATGTGGCCGGGGGTTCGGGGAGCCGCCCAGGAGCGAAGTGGTAGGGGGCCTGCCTTTTCTCACTGTTTTACGTGACAAATGCACCCGCCCATACAACCGCCGCTTGTATCCGTGCGTGTGCGCAAACACGAGCAACCGAGCCGCGCTCTGGCCCACCTCCTCTAAGCGGCCAAAGTCCGGAACCGAGTCCGACCCGGGCATGTTTTGATTGTACTCACACTACACAAACTAACCGTGCTGAAGGGGCTTCCAGCGCTTGGGCGCGGTTCAGATGGACAAGTGTGCGTGCGCCCTGACTTGACCTGGTTAGTACTAGAGACAATCATGACTCTGACAGTGAGCGTGTGTTGACAGGATCCAAGGCCAAGCGTGACCCAGACGGACTCATCCCCTGGACCAAGTTCTGTAAGGCAAGTCACGGGCCACTTTATTATGTTACACGTATAACAATTCATCTAGTTTATCAGCAATTTGTGAATAATGAAGGAATATCTGCGTGCACTAAATGTGATTGAAACCAGTCCGTTCTTCCCCCATACAAATGAATGGTGAAGCCAGGCTCTATGTTAAAGTTTGGCGAGGTATGGCATGAACTGTAGCATTTAGCTCAGAGGACACTTTGATTGGGTAATTGTTAAACTCTTAAAGGTCTATACATTTATCAAATATTCGAACAAGGCTTTGACATCACCTACTGTGAATGTGATTGCGTTTTATGTGATCCCTTTAACTGACTTGTCCGATCATTTGCCAAACAATCGCAGCAAAGTTCCAATGAGAAGACCTTCCCGTTCTGGCTGTGGATCGAGGGGATCCTGGACCTGATCAAGCGCCACCTCCTGTCCCTGTGGAACGACGGGTGAGTCCCCCCTGCGCATGTCCCCCCCAGCCTGACGGCGGCGCTGTTGAGCTCACGTCCGCCTCGTTACTGTGTCTGCGCAGCTCCATCATCGGCTTCCTCAGCAAAGACAGGGAGAAGTACCTGCTCACCGACAGATGTCCCGGGACCTTCCTGCTGCGCTTCAGCGAGAGCAGCCGAGAGGGCGCCATCACCTTCACCTGGGTCGAACACGACGTGCACGGTACACGCTAAACACGCTAAACACGCTAAACACGCCTCACCGAGTGTCTCTCCCTCGGACCTCACGCTCGTCTCTGCTCCCGTAGGAAAGCCGATGTTCCATTCAGTGGAGCCGTACACCAAGAAGGAGCTGACGGCGGTGACCCTGTCCGACATCATCCGGACGTACAAGGTGATGGCGGCGGAGAACATCCCGGAGAACCCTCTGCGCTTCCTCTACCCCAACATCCCCAAGGACAAGGCCTTCGGGAAGTACTACGCCAAGCCCACGGAGAGTGAGTTTGCAGTACTTCTCACATCTGGCCTACTTCATATTTAAAGGCGGGGGGTCATGCAGCTTTTTGCCATTTCACTAAATCGTTCTCTCTCCAAAACATACCTGGAGATGTGTTTTCAGTAATCTTTGGAACTTCACAGGTTCTCACATTCTCAATAAGACCATCCTGAGGTGCTTTCCTCACTTCTCGATCTCTTACTAAACTTAATCCTTTCTTTGTGGAGTAAAAACATTTGCCATTGCTTCACTACAATCATTTTGTTTTTACTCTTTTTCATCAATATCAGTGTTGATTCGTCGACTAAAATATTTAGTCTTAATTTTAGTGATAAGTTTTAAGATTAGATAAGATTTAAGTGATATTTTTGGCGACTAAAATTGGACTAAAACTAAATTAAACGTTTCTCATGAGACTAAAACTATGACTAAAATGTCCAGATATTTTATTCGACTAAAATAAGACTAAATAAAATTAAAAAGGAGAGACTAAAATCATCCAAACTTCTATTGACCGTCTGAAAGAGCCTCATCTCATGTAAATTCACTGCTAAATGAACAGCTCTGAGCTTTGTTCATGTGGAGCAGCTCCATGAAGTCGAGGACCACGATTAAATATGATTATAATGAATATTATAAATATAAGTCGACTAAATTAGTCTTCATTTTAGTCGACTAAATTGACATGCAATTTTAGTCGACTAAAACTAGACTAAAATCCATCCATTTTCTTCCGCTTTACCCGGGGCCGGGTCGCGGGGGCAGCAGTCTCAGCAGAGATGCCCAAACTTCCCGATCCACACACATCTCCTCCAGCTGTTCTAAACTAAAATTGAAAAGTTTTTTTTTACTAAATCTTGACTAAAATTAAATGACATTTTAGTCAAAAGACTAAGACTAAAACTAAAATAAAATATGTTGTCAAAATTAACACTGATCAATATTGCATTTTTATAATAAAGGTGCGTTGAGGCAACAACGTATTATCCCAAACCAAACCTTCTAAATGTGCTCCTCTGCTTCCAGACCAAGAGCCCATGGATGTGGAGAACACGGAGAAGACCGGCTACATGAAGACGGAGCTGATATCCGTGTCCGAAGTGTAAGATGCACCACATAAAACCGCATATTTCTGTAAGAGTCGAAGGAGGTCCCAATGTGCCTGTGTCGTTGCAGACACCCGTCCCGATTGCAGGACACCATGATGCCCATGTCCCCGGACGACTACAGGCACCTGGAGCAGGTGGTGGGGCACCGGGACATCGACGCCATGGTGAGTCCTGCCCGATGGCTGAGCAGACACTTCCCCTCAAAGTCGTGTTTGTGCGCAAAATAAACCCGCGTGTGATTTTGTGGATGTGGGACTCTCCTTTTCTCAAACTCTCTGCTGTGTGTCCGTGTGCTCTCTGTGCTGTGCTTCCAGGCCAACAACCTGCTGGGATTTGAGCAGTTTGACGTCCAGGTAGATGCAGCTCCCACATAGATGGACAATGTGCATGAAGTGTGTGCATGTGTGAAGCACGAGAGCACGAGACATAGAGAATATTATGTTGTAGAGCTTTGAACCGTGTTACAGTGTGACATCATCTCAGTTTCTGTGTTTATTTTTTTCATGAACTTGTTTTGATGAAGTGGTTTGTCTGCAAGGCCGTGGGAACCCAGGGTGCTGAGGGCGCTGCAGCACCCCCGGGTGGATAGTTTGTGAACTGCAGGCAATATTAACCCCTTAACTCCCACCTGAACCGAGCAGATTTTCTCCAGCTTTACCCCAGTCCAAAAGCTTCTGGAGAAAAGGTGTGAAAATAGGAACAAAACTGAAACGAAAACAGGATGAAAATGTGAAAAAAAGTGAGAAAACATTGACGAAAAAGTGACAAAACACTTGCAAAAAATGACAAAAATGGACAAAAATTTGACAAAAAATTGAGAAAAAATTGACAAAAATGGAGGAAAAAATGGACGAAAAAGTGACAAAAATTTGACAAAAAATTGAGAAAAAATGGAGGAAAAATGGAGGAAAAAATGGACGAAAAAGTGACAAAAAAGTGAGAAAAATTTGACGAAAAATGGATGAAAAAATGGATGAAAAAGTGATAAGAATTTGACCAAAAAATGCAAATAATTTGACGAAAAAGAAACAAAAAAGTCACGCAAATTTGACAAAAATGAGACGACTGCCCAACAAAAAAAGTGATGAAAAAAAATCTGATGTGAGGAAAAAGATCACTTTAGTTTTGTAGGTCTTTCAAATGAGGCGTTACACTGGCCTACAGGATTTGGGTAAAGCTGAACTGGAGAAAATGCTCTCGGTTCAGGCGGGAGTTAAGAGGTTAATAAATAGGATTTATGCACAGAAAAAGTATTTTTGGGGGTAAATTTTGTCCCTGAGCGCCCCCTAACTAAAACATCTTCCCACGACTCTGTTTGTCTGTGTCTAGTCTTCCATGTGCTACGTGTGCTATAGCTGTGTTTCATTTCCTTGAATCTAAACATTTGTTGCAGACATTATTATTGACGGTGAGCTCTCCTGTTCTTTTCCAGATGAACGCGGATTTCCAGGGCGAAAGCTGAACGGCTGCGTAGATTTGACCAACGTGATCTTGCAACGGCTTCAATCCAGTGATAATAATAACAACAGCAGTAGCAGCATCGTCATCGCAAAATCCAAACGGTTTTGTCATAGACTTGTACAGAAACAAATTGCCTTTAATGTATTTTGTTGTTGCCACATGTGAACAGGCGTAGTCCTGCTATAGGAAATATGAAAACTGTAATTCCACAAAAGACTCATCGGGGCATTGTGGGAGAATGTGAAGCATTTGTCCAAAACTGAAACGCTCCCGACGATAGATAGTTTTCCTGTGACATTCTTCAAAACGCGCTTGCTTGGAACCTCTTAACTCCCGCCTGAACCGAGAGCATTTTCTCCAGTTCAGCTTTACCCAAATCCTGTAGGCCAGTGTAACACCTCAAGCTAAGATCTACAAAGCTCATCTAAATGGATCTTTTTCCTCCCGTCATAAGATTTTTTTCAACTCACTTTTTAGTCATTTTTTGTCTAATTTTTTGTCATTTTTTGGTAATTTTTTTATCTTTTTTTTGTCACATTTTTGTCTTTTTTTTTCTCTTTTTTTGTATTTTTTTTGTAATTTTTTTTTCTTTTTTTTGTCACATTTTTGTCTTTTTTTTTTTCTTCTTTTTTGTCATTTTTTTGGTCATTTTTTGTCACATTTGTTGTCATTTTTTTTTCTTTTTTTGTCATTTTTTGGTCATTTTTTGTCACATTTTTGTCATTTTTTCGTCACTTTTATGCCAAAGTTTTCTCACTTTTTTGCCACATCTTCATCATTGTTTTCATCTCAGATCTGTAAAGCCGAACTGAAGAAAATGTGCTCGGTTCAGGTGGGAGTTAAGGGGCTAAAGTTCCTGCACTGTCTGAAGCATTGCGTTTGACTCAAGTTAAACAAAAGCCTGGCCTTTGTTTGTTCATATTCTCTTTGGAAATGCGTGAATTGAGCCTGTTTAAGCCCCTCTGAAATCACTTTAAATCCACAAGCTAGTGCTAACTGTAGCTCGCACCCGCACCTGCCCTTCATGTGTGCGGAAAACCTGCATGTACATTTATTTGTGTCTTCGTTCCAAAACGGTAAAAAAAAGTGCATTGATCAAAACCTGCTGTGGCCTTAGTCCCACAGAGAACGAATGAGAGAGTGAACGGGTAAAATGTATGATTTTTTGTTTTTTTAGGAATGCTGTGAAGTCGGTTTGATGCTAAAATAGAATGTCAGAATAGAGCAAAAGAAAATTGAGTGGCTATACTTGATGTATCTCTCTATCTTACATTATCCTTCGATTTGTCCATTCATTTCAGATTCAAATATTTAGATTTAAATAGAATCTACCCATTTGAAGTTTTGAAGTCATTTTTCTCCCCAGATTATCTGTGTTGCTTTGTAACCAGAGCAAGTCAACTAAACGTGCTCCTCATGATCATCGCGTATAAAAACGGGGGGTAATTATGTGACGGAATGTAAATATGAACATGAATTAATATATTGCGGGTCAAAACAAATGTATTCTCAGAGTTTGTAATTGTAATTACGCTGATGAGAAGAGTTTGTCCAATTACATTTAATTAAGGGTTTCATTATAAAATGTCAATTACAAATAACCTAATCCAAATGAATATTTTGTATTGTTGTTTTGTCTTGTCTTATGCACCGAGACTCATTTGTATTCACTCATTGTTATAACGTATCAAAATGTATCAACATTTTCACTCCATTATTCAATAAAACTAAACATTTTGTGCCGCTTTTTGTAACAGTTTTATTAAAGAATGTGTTAAACGTATTAACTTTATTAACAGCGTACTATTTAGCATGTTGTCTTTGTTTTTGTATAACCACCTAAATACTAGTCTAGATTCTACAAGACAAACACGCCTGAGCCCCTGACCAGGCTCCGGGATGGGGCCACTTGTTACTATGGATCTACTTCAGGGTTTACACATTATTAACACTGATCAGTAAGACTCTGGAGGCTCCTCACTGACTACAGGGCCTAAGATTTAAAGCTGACTTTTTGTTGTTGTAAAGTATATGTGTTTTTACCACGACACAGCAAATAACAGACTTGTTGCATGGTCTTCACCTATTTTTTTTATCGAGTGATGAAACAGGTAGAATCTAAATTAGTGACATTTATTTTGGGGGTGGTCCTCCCCTCTTCGCTTTGCCACCGCTCAAAACTGTACTCAGGCTTGAAACATGTACAAAGACAATTTGTTTGAACAATATGGACATGCAGGAGGGATTGTGAGAGCTAGAAACAAGTTTGGGCCAAAGCAAAAAAAATGTCATAGTTCAGGCACTCCAGCTTTAACTCAATAAATTGCAGAATGAAATGTATTACGTTTTACAAATGTAGTTAAAATAATGTAAAAATCTATTTCTAGGTGATTCATTTCATGATAATGTCAGTTATTATCAGGTGTTTCAGGGGTCTTCAGAGCTGCCTGAAGCCCTGGGGGATCCGCCAGGGGGCGCTGTTGTGATCCTGAAGGCACTGACCTATGGCACTGACTGACCCTGATCCTGCCTGAGAGCGGCGTGTTTTTAGTTGTTTTCTGTGGAGCTACAACTGGGATAGACTTTATTTCAGTCAAAGACGTTTTGTTTTATGACAGCTTTCAAAAATAAATAAATGAACACATTTTTTCTGTAATAAGATGGTGAGTAAATAATGTTTTCAGGCGTTAGTGCTGAAGTGGATGAATGAGGCGTGAACGATGTTTAAAAAGTTGTGCATAATGAATCACATAATGAACAGGTTTATTGTTGTTGCTTCTTTTACAAATGTTCTGATAAACTTATACCAGAATCGCGCGTATCTCACTTATATAGTTATTTATCTTTTATATCGCCTTAAAATGTGCTGCCTTTGCGTTTTGTGGCAGTTGTAACCCAAACGTCCAGCAGATGTCAGTGTTGCACCGGCGGAGGCTCTGCAGGAGCAGCGTGATGGAACAGAGTGATGGAGCAGTGATGGAGCAGTGATGGAGCAGTGATGGAGCAGTGATGGAGCAGTGATGGATCAGTGATGGAGCAGTGATGGAGCAGTGATGGAGCAGTGATGGAGCAGTGATGGAGCAGTGATGGATCAGTGATGGATCAGTGTGATGGATCAGTGATGGATCAGTGTGATGGAGCAGTGATGGATCAGTGTGATGGATCAGTGTGATGGAGCAGTGATGGATCAGTGTGATGGATCAGTGATGGATCAGTGATGGAGCAGTGATGGATCAGTGATGGAGCAGTGATGGAGCAGTGATGGAGCAGTGATGGATCAGTGATGGATCAGTGATGGATCAGTGATGGATCAGTGATGGATCAGTGTGATGGATCAGTGTGATGGATCAGTGATGGATCAGTGATGGATCAGTGTGATGGATCAGTGATGGACCAGTGATGGACCAGTGATGGACCAGTGATGGACCAGTGATGGAGCAGTGATGGAACAGTGATGGAACAGTGATGGATCAGTGATGGAACAGTGATGGATCAGTGATGGATCAGTGATGGAGCAGTGATGGATCAGTGATGGACCAGTGATGGACCAGTGATGGAGCAGTGATGGAGCAGTGATGGAGCAGTGATGGAGCAGTGATGGATCAGTGTGATGGAACAGTGATGGATCAGTGATGGAACAGTGATGGAGCAGTGATGGATCAGTGATGGAGCAGTGATGGATCAGTGATGGACCAGTGATGGACCAGTGATGGAGCAGTGATGGAGCAGTGATGGAGCAGTGATGGAGCAGTGATGGATCAGTGTGATGGAGCAGTGATGGATCAGTGATGGAGCAGTGATGGAGCAGTGATGGATCAGTGTGATGGAGCAGTGATGGATCAGTGTGATGGAGCAGTGATGGAGCAGTGATGGAGCAGTGATGGATCAGTGTGATGGAGCAGTGATGGATCAGTGATGGAGCAGTGATGGAGCAGTGATGGAGCAGTGATGGATCAGTGTGATGGAGCAGTGTGATGGATCAGTGATGGATCAGTGTGATGGATCAGTGATGGACCAGTGATGGAGCAGTGATGGAGCAGTGATGGATCAGTGTGATGGAGCAGTGATGGATCAGTGTGATGGAGCAGTGTGATGGAGCAGTGTGATGGATCAGTGATGGATCAGTGATGGATCAGTGATGGATCAGTGTGATGGAGCAGTGTGATGGAGCAGTGTGATGGATCAGTGATGGATCAGTGATGGATCAGTGATGGATCAGTGTGATGGATCAGTGATGGATCAGTGATGGATCAGTGTGATGGAGCAGTGATGGAGCAGTGATGGATCAGTGTGATGGAGCAGTGATGGAGCAGTGATGGATCAGTGTGATGGAGCAGTGATGGATCAGTGATGGATCAGTGATGGAACAGTGATGGAGCAGTGATGGACCAGTGATGGAGCAGTGATGGATCAGTGATGGAACAGTGATGGAGCAGTGATGGAGCAGTGATGGAGCAGTGATGGATCAGTGATGGAGCAGTGATGGATCAGTGATGGATCAGTGATGGATCAGTGATGGAGCAGTGATGGATCAGTGATGGAACAGTGATGGAGCAGTGATGGATCAGTGATGGAGCAGTGATGGAGCAGTGATGGAGCAGTGATGGATCAGTGATGGAGCAGTGATGGATCAGTGATGGATCAGTGATGGATCAGTGATGGAACAGTGATGGAGCAGTGATGGAGCAGTGATGGAACAGTGATGGAGCAGTGATGGAGCAGTGATGGAGCAGTGATGGAGCAGAGTGATGGATCAGTGATGGAGCAGTGATGGATCAGTGATGGAGCAGTGATGGAGCAGAGTGATGGAGCAGTGATGGATCAGTGATGGATCAGTGATGGAGCAGTGATGGAGCAGAGTGATGGAGCAGTGATGGAGCAGTGATGGAACAGTGATGGAGCAGTGATGGAGCAGAGATGGAGCAGTGATGGAGCAGTGATGGAGCAGAGTGATGGAGCAGTGATGGAGCAGTGATGGAGCAGTGATGGAGCAGTGATGGAGCAGTGATGGATCAGTGATGGAGCAGTGATGGAGCAGTGTGATGGAGCAGTGATGGAGCAGTGATGGATCAGTGATGGAGCAGTGATGGAGCAGTGATGGATCAGTGATGGATCAGTGATGGAGCAGAGTGATGGAGCAGTGATGGAGCAGTGATGGATCAGTGATGGAGCAGTGATGGAGCAGTGATGGATCAGTGATGGATCAGTGATGGAGCAGAGTGATGGAGCAGTGATGGAGCAGTGATGGAGCAGTGATGGAGCAGTGATGGATCAGTGATGGAGCAGTGATGGAGCAGTGATGGAGCAGTGATGGAGCAGTGATGGAGCAGTGATGGAGCAGTGATGGAGCAGTGATGGAGCAGAGATGGAGCAGTGATGGAGCAGTGATGGAGCAGAGTGATGGAGCAGTGATGGAGCAGTGATGGAGCAGTGATGGAGCAGTGATGGAGCAGTGATGGATCAGTGATGGAGCAGTGATGGAGCAGTGTGATGGAGCAGTGATGGAGCAGTGATGGAGCAGTGATGGATCAGTGATGGAGCAGTGATGGATCAGTGATGGAACAGTGATGGAGCAGTGTGATGGAACAGTGATGGAGCAGTGATGGATCAGTGATGGAACAGTGATGGAACAGTGATGGAACAGTGATGGATCAGTGATGGAGCAGTGATGGAGCAGTGATGGAGCAGTGATGGAGCAGTGATGGAGCAGTGATGGAGCAGTGATGGATCAGTGATGGATCAGTGATGGAGCAGTGATGGATCAGTGATGGAGCAGTGATGGAGCAGTGATGGAGCAGTGATGGATCAGTGATGGAACAGTGATGGAGCAGTGTGATGGAACAGTGATGGAGCAGTGATGGAGCAGTGATGGATCAGTGATGGATCAGTGATGGAGCAGTGATGGAGCAGTGATGGATCAGTGATGGAGCAGTGATGGAGCAGAGTGATGGAGCAG